>NC_140591.1:1584482104-1585009604 GCF_964204655.1 Triturus cristatus | reverse complement strand
TTGGCATTCCACCGCAACACCCATTCATTTTGACACACACTGCCCCCTATGTACAATGGTGGCGTACATAGGAGGCAGCGCCAAAATTAAGACCAGGTAAAAACTGGACTTAAGTTGGCGAAATGAGGAGAAATGCATTCTTTCTCCTCGTTTTTGCTTTTTCCATGTGTGCTGCCTTGTGCAGCACCCATGCAAAAAGCAAAATGCCATGGTTTGTTTATGAACAGGAAGGTGTCCCTTCCTGTACATAAACTAACTTTTATAAAGAATGCCATTTTGTCACTTTCATATGTGCTGCATGAAGCAGCACACATGAAAGTGACAGAATGGCATTTCTAGGATTGTTTATGTGCAGGACGGGACATCTTCCTACACATAAACAATCCTCCACTGCACGCAGACACCCTTGCACTCTGGTGCAAGGCTGCCTGCATTTGCGCTAAGTTGCTAAACTTAGCCAAATCGCAGGGGGAAACACAAGGCTGCACCACATTCTTGTAAATATGGTGTAGACTTGTGTTTCAGAAGTGGAGGAGAGAGGAATTAAGCCAGGAAGGCTAACGCCTCTCTCCTCCACTTCCTTCTACATATCCCCCTAAGTCTGCTCCCAGCGGGCAGGATATTTGAAAATTCTCCTACCAGCTGGGAGCAGACTTGTATTATGTTTCCCTGCCTGCACTGATACGGGTAGAGAAACAGAACACATATTGATGCCGCCCGAGGGAGCCGCTATTTATGGTGCTCCCTCTGGGTGGGAGCAATATCTTGATACATTTTCCTGCCCGCATAAGTGCGGACAGGGAAGCAGATCAAAAGTCTACTCCCAGCAGGTGGCAGTGTTTTTAAAGCTCCCACCCACGGGAAGCAGACTTTGTGTTCGTTCCTGCGTGGCGACAGATTTTCAGATGCTCTCCCCAGGTGGGTGCAAGCACAGGTTTCCCTGCCTGTGCTGGTGCAGGCAGGGAAACCGCTGTGTCCCAGGGTGGGCTCCCTGGAAGACCCTTTTTAGAAAGTTAGCAGCCCTGGGGGATGGGTTTGCTAGGGCTTATTTGAGACTCTGAAGAGGGGCCACATGGCCCCCCTCCCTTTACTGAATGCGGCCCTGGGGGTAGGCTGCCCGGGTCTATAATGGCTTGGGGAGTGGGGCCACGTGCCCATCGTCACCATATTTGATGGTTTGAGCCTTGAGGAATGGGGGCCCTGGGGCCGGGAAACAGCATGCCCCACTCCCCACATTAAAGAATAGGGCCCCAAGGAATGGAGTACCCGGTGCAAAATGCGGCTCATGGAAAGGAGCTGTGCACCCCCCACTCCTTAATCACACAATGCAGGCGTCCCAGGATGGCATTTTTTTTTCCTATCCTGCAGGAGTCTCGCTGGATTGCGGCAGAAACTGCAGATTTTATTTTATGTGGGTCCCCCCCAATGGGGCCTAGGGGGACAGGTTATCCCTACACTGTCCCGTTATAACTTTGCTTTTTCACAAGTTCAGGACAGGGGTCTAAGTCTCCGAGTCCTGTATAGCCAGCAATATTTTTCTTATGTTGCTGGCAGCCAATCAGCATGCTCTCTGTAGTGTGACTCTAATTGGCCCAAGGGAAAAAACTTCCTAGGGCCACTCGGAAAGTTCTATGTTTTTTAAATTGGGTTCCAGGGACTCTCATGAGAGTTCCTCAAACCCAACCATCCAGAGGTCTATAGTTTTTGAACATTAATTTTTCAAAAACTGCTGAATGGATTTACACCAAATTATAAGAACCCCAATCTGCATACGAAGATCTAGGTTCCTGCGAAATTTGTTGTAATTCTATTCCGCTTTTTTTGCTGTAGCCTTGTCTGAAGAAATCTATAAAAAATGCATGGGGATTTTGCGTTTTGGGACCCCCTTTTTTTCTCGGCCCCTACTTGACGGATCATCCTGAAACTTTCCTTGCACAAAGTAGTTAAAAAGTAACACCTTTTTAGAATTTTTGGGGAAGATTGGTCAAACAGTGCCAAAGTTATTAGTAACATTAAAAATGCTTTTCCGATGGAACAGCTGGCTTAACTATAACTACCCAGTAGCAATCGCCACTGGGTAATAATGTCTATGCTGTGAATGATATGCCTATTTTATGCTATTGCCATGTGCCACTAGCCAAACTGATTTTTGATGTCCAGTCCAGTCCTGGTTGTGATGTGAGACACTTTATTTTCACAGTCATTTGTCCCGAATGCCCAGGCTGCATTCTGTGCTAGCATCTGCTGCTCTTATGCTGGTTCGTTTGAATACTATGAATGCCTATAGTGTGATCGAAATACCACATTTCATCCTATAGTAGCTTCTATTAAAACACTGTTAGATGGTTACAGATTGCTACAAAGATATCAACCCTCCAAGTTTCCAGTGCACTGTATTTCATACATCTCACATCAAAATTAAGAAAACTGTACTGATAGGTCTTAGAGCTATCAAGTACAAAATGTCATTTAGCTACTCTAGTGGGACTCCTGGCAATGGTTTACCTCTGCATCCCACGTACCACATAATAAAGCTGTATAGAATAAACATCTCTGCACCCCACATATTAAAGCTTTATAGAATAAACATCTCTGCACCCCACATACTAAAGCTTTATAGAATAAACATCACTGCACCCCACATACTAAAGCTTTACAAAATAAACATCTCTGCACCCCACATACTAAAGCTTTACAAATTAAACATCTCTGCACCCCACATACTAAAGCTTTACAAAATAAACATCTCTGCACCCCACATACTAAAGCTTTACAAAATAAACATCTCTGCACCCCACATACTAAAGCTTTATAGAATAAACATCTCTGCACCCCACATACTAAAGCTTTATAGAATAAACATCTCTGCACCCCACATACTAAAGCTTTACAAAATAAACATCTCTGCACCCCACATACTAAAGCTTTATAGAATAAACATCTCTGAACCCCACATACTAAAGCTTTACAAAATAAACATCTCTGCACCCCACATACTAAAGCTTTATAGAATAAACATCTCTGCACCCCCCATACTAAATGTAGGAAGGTGGATATCTGACTATGGTTACCCCCAATTTTTTTGCCTAGTGTCTAGCTGGTTTTTCGACTTAGTAGGCCTGAGATCCTGCCATTCAGGGTCTCAGCCTATCTGCTCTCTCTTAAAATGGACTCCATGTACCCTAGGTACATAACCAATTGGAATTGGATCACCCTGTGAGCCCCTGTACCAGTGTACACTAGGTACCCAGGGCATTGGTGTATCTAAGGCCTACCAGGGGCTGAAGCATGTATTATGCCACCCCTGGCCTGGCCTAGCAATTTGACACAACTGGCTGATCACTCAGCTGGGGTAAGTTGGTGTAACCACCTCTTACTTAGGTGTAGTATACCTATACCTAACCTTAAATGGGACACATGGTAACCTATAAGTCACTCCTATGGCAGGCCTTGACAATCCTGAAGGCAGAGTGCTTGGTTCCATGTGGGATGGTGCTCTGGCATGAGCTGAGCCTGTCTGCAGTGCTCGGAACAACTTCCTTCTACCGTTTCCAGATATCGTCATACCATATACTCTTAAGTGCATTATGAACCTCGCGGTTAAATGCTATCTTTGGTTTGGCTTTATCAAAACATGTCGAGTAAGGTGTCATACGAATTGGAATACTAACCCCTCGCCAATTCTGGCGGCGGGGTTAGCATTCCACCCTTCTAGAGGGACACGACATGTACAGTACCTGAAACCCGGGTAAAATCAGACATAGCCTCAGCTCCACAAAATGGACGCTGCCACCACAGACACAAGTCTGCCCTCCTGCTGCTGGGAGTCCTTCCAGCTTGGGAGACGTGGACAAAGGGTTTCCTGCCAGGGGAGGTGCGTGCACCACCCCAGACAGGATTTTGTGTATTGGTCAGGTAGGGCTTGAATGGAATCAGACATGCCTGAGGCTCACAAGGAGCCTCGGTGCATATGCCAGTTCAAACCGGTCCTGGGGCACACCAGCCCCGGACCTGGGGCGAGCTGGACAAAGGATTGGGGGTGTAACCACCCCCCTTCCTGGTCCCACCCTTAGGGAGGGACCTAGCAGGTAGTCCGGCCCCTAGAATCCGCTTAAAGGTAGGAGCTGTGTCCTAAGACTTCAGACATCCTGGAATCAACTTAACCACAAGAAGAAGACGGGAACTTCGACGCTCTGCTGCACAGAGGACTGAAGGAAATCTCCCCTATGGTCAGGGAGTGACCATCTTGCTAACGCAAGCACCAACCAGCTATTTGACGTCTGCTTTGCCGCCGCCTCCCGCCGGAGCCCGAGCCCAGAGCCCAACAAGACCTGGACCTCCAGACCTCTCACAGCCCGATCCACAGTCCTTGCAAAGAAGGAACCCATGGAGGCACCGAGACACGTGGAGCCAGCCATCTTGAAAGACCGACGACAAGCTGCAAGCGCGACAACAGAGGCTCCCTCCAAGTTGTGCTTTGGGTCCTGAGAAGCCCAACACCCGAGCAGCATCTGCACCAAAGGTGAGCCCTCCAGCATCTCCACGATCTGCGTGGGGCCCCTCTGCACTTTGCATCTTGACGCGCCTGCCCGGTCCCTGGCCCGTTGGCTAGTGGCCATTTTGGCGACGAACTTTGAAAACTACGATGCTGGTCTAGTTGCTCCAGACTGGCCCCTGCTTCCCTCCAAAGGAGCAGCCCCTCTGACCTTGCTGGTCCGAGAAATCAGCTTTCTTTATTCTTCACAACTTCTGCTTTTGCGAAGGCTTGTTTGCTTCCTTTGAGTTGCCGACACCGCCGACAGCGAGAGCCTGCGTGGGACAGCTCGTGAACCAACTCCTGGATGTCGTCGACCCCCAGGGACCACGTGGCTGCGGAGACAAGCTACACCTCATCACCTGTTTGCACCCAACATCGCCTGGTACCTACCTGGTGCCACGCCGGTCACTGGCTAGTGACTGTGAACACTGTCCCCTCTGCTTTCAGGTCTTCTACAACTCCGATCCACCCTTGGATCCACCGCATCTCTTCTGGACTGACCGCCTGCAGCATCTTTGTCTTCAGGCTCCATTGAATCGATAGAAGAAACCCGATGCACTTCGAGACCTATGCACCCGCTTCCTGTGGGTGAGGTAAAGCTGGCACTCCGGTGCCCAAGTGTAGAGAAACATCTCTAGTGTCTGTGTTTTGAATCTTAAATTCGTAGTCCATCCAGAAGACCCTTCTAGCAGTAACTTTTGAACTTTTACGCACCCATTGAAAACCTATGGGAGCCCGCGTGTAACTTTCCTCACTACACACGCGACCCGTGGACCTCCTGGTCACTAACTGAAGTTAGCTCCTTGTAGGCCCAGTGATTCTAGAGGCCCTAGGCCTTTTCCCTTTCCTGTTCGTGGTACTTATACCACTATTTTAGTATATGGTTTGATCGGCCACCAGGGCCTATCCATATAAAGTGCAACTTCTGTATATCGTAATATTTTCTTGTTTGACGATTTGTGCTCCTGTGCTCATAAAGAGTCTAGGGGATACTTTGAGTAATAAATACATATATATTTTGAATATATATCTGTGTGGTGTCCTTTCATTGGTATAAAACGGGGTTGCATATGGTAAAACAGCTTGCTTAACACGCTTTAACGAGTTTAGCCTCAAAGACTGCTTAGCCTACGCTACCACTAGGGCAGCTAGTCCGAAAAGGTTGACTTACAACCACACCATAAGGGTTGCTTGGCATGGTACAAGGTGGTCACTTTAACTAGTGAACAGCATATACCAGGCCAACTTCTCACATTGGTGGCAGCGGTGGGATTTGAGCTTGCTGTGTTTTACCGTTGTAATCTCTTTGTTACCAATTGAAAGATCACATAGGTACCGGTAGGTACATATAAAACAAGATTAGATATACTTAAGTTCTACTGAACTTAGTTGTTGCAGAGTAAAGGGAGTAGCACACCCTGACTACAACTACTAGATAGGTTTAGTAGGAAAACCCAAGTGTAGGTAGTTGCAACACATCCACCCACACTTAAGAGCAATGGCTGGGGCAGAGGGGTCCAATGTACCCATCTCTGTCGAGAGTGACCCCCAGAGGGCACCAACCATCTTTGCTACCCTAAACCAAAATGAGCTCAGGCAGTTGGCTAATATCAGGGGCCTTAAACAGCCCAAGAACACTACCTCTACTGAGCTCAGAGAACTCTTACAGGTTGATGAAGATCAGAGAGCTCTCAAGAAAGCTTCCCAGTTAGGCCCCTCAGGGACTAGAACAGGAGGCCCCCCTTCTGAAAATGCCACTGAGGTACCCCTTTCCAATAGTCACCCCGTAGATGAGAATCAGACTACAGAGGATGAGAGTGATAAGGGTACTGATACAGATGGTAGTGAGGATGGAGGGAGAACTAGCCCAGTGCCAAGTGTTATACTTGGCCCAGCTAAACTAAGGCTACCAGGGACTGACAATGGGGTCACCCCATTGGATCTCCCTAGTGGACTTAACCAGGGGTTTGGGAGGCAAAGGAATCACTCAGGTGACTCTAATGCTTCTCATACCTCTAGAGGCTCTCAAGGTCGACCCAGAAGGGGGATGACCAGCCCTCAGAGGAGTGAGCATGAGGCCAGAATGAAGGAAGCTCAGCTGAGGATCAGGAGACAGGAGCTAGAAGTAGCCCTGATGGAAGAGAAACGGAACAAGGCTAGGCAACCTAGAGAGAGTGGGTCTATACCCACTGGTGGCAGCATTATCCCTAAGGACAAAGATAGGGTATTTGATAATAGGAACCTGTCCAAGGTTGTGCCCCCCTACAAAAGTGGGGATGATATCCACAAGTGGATGACTGCTCTTGAGAGAGCCTGCAAAGTGCAGCAGGTTCCTAAAGACCAGTGGGCAGCAATCTTATGGCTCTCCTTTGAAGGTAGAGGCAGAGATAGACTCCTCACTGTTAGAGAGGAGGATGTCAGAAACTACAGAGCCCTGAAGAGTGTCCTGATTGATGGGTTAGGCTTAACCACTGAACAGTACAGGTTAATGTTCAGAGATACCCAGAAGGCACAGACTCAGGACTGGTCTGAATATGTGGAATGTGCCACTAAGGCTTTGGAGGGTTGGTTGCTGGGAAGTAAGGTTTCAGATTATACAGGATTGTACAATTTGATGATGAGAGAGCAGATTTTAAGTAACTGTCAAAACCAGCTTCTCCATCAACACCTGGTATACTCAGATTTGACCTCTCCCCAAGAATTGGGAAAGAGGGCAGATAAATGGGTCAGGACCAGGATTAGGCCTAAAAACCAGGGTGGTAACCAAAAGAAAGATACCACCAAGCCTCAAGAGAAGGGTGGGGATAACGCAAAAGAGAAATCTTCCTCAGGGCCCCAAAACTCCACACAGGGTGGTGGGTCCCAAGCTCCCTCCTCTACCACAGCTAAAAAGCCTTACTGCCATGAATGTAAAATTCCTGGGCATTGGAAAACTGACAGCAGTTGCCCAAAGGCTAAAAACAAAACTGTTCCTCCAACTACTCCTGTCACACCACCTATTACTGTCAGCAGTAATCCCCCAGGTGGTGGGAGTGCCCCCAGAAATTTGGGTGGGTTTACTTGGGGAACACAGGGGGACCCTGGCTTAGCCAATTCCCCTACAGCCACTACTCTTGTCTGTGATGGTGGCATGGGGTTTGCCAACTTCACTGCCTGTCCCAACACTTTGGGTAGGTACAGACAGGAGCCCTACATCAATGGTACAAAAGCTGAGGCCTACAGAGACACTGGAGCTAGCATCACTATGGAGGCCCATTGGCTAGTTCCCTCTGAGCAGCTTTTGCCTGGTTTCTCCTACCAGGTAACTAACATTGATGGCAAACAGAACAGTCATCCCATGGCAGAGGTATGTCTCAGCTGGGGAGGTGTCACTGGCCCTAAAAGGGTGGCAGTGTCCCCAACCTTGCCTGTAGACTGCTTATTGGGGAATGACTTAGAACTCTCAGTTTGGGCTGGAGTTGAACAAGACACCCATTCTAAGATGGTAGGCCTTTCACAAAAGGGTAGTGGGGTTGTGCCATTCACAACCCCTGTCCAAATAGATTTCCTCTCTGGAAAGGTTGGAAGGGCAGTGGTAGCCACAGCCCAGGCACAGACAGACTTCCCTGTAGAGACTGGCAGAGCTGTGACAGTCACAGCTCAAACACAAACTGAGTGCCCCCTGAAAAGGTTGGCAAGGCTGTAATGGTCTCAGCCTATACTCAGACTGACATAGGTGTAGTGAAGCCTGAAACTATGGATCACTCCACACAAAACAGAGAGTAGTGGGGAGGAAGAAAAGTATCCCTCTCCCCAGACATTAGGAAAAGGTCAGCCTCCTCAGGGATCTGACCTCACCCCTTGTGAAGGAACTGCCCCAGAGGTAGCCAGGCCTGGCCTGGCAGAGCCTCAGATGTCAGTGGCCCCTTCCAAGGTGGGATCCAGTCTGGTGCAGGTAGCCTGCCTCTCTCTACCCTGCCTCAGTCAGCCCAGGGCTGCAGAGGTCAGGGAGGCCAGTGGACCCCAAGAGGGCCCCTGTCCACAAGAACCCCCCCATCAAAAGAATGAGGATTGCCTGACTAGTAGCCCTAGCCAGGTGATGGGTAAAAACATTCCTGAGGGATCTCCTTTACAGGTAGTTAGGGACCTCCCCCTGGGGGATTCTGTTGGGCACAGGCAAACATGGGACCTTAGGGCCCCAAACCTGACCTGTCCCTCCAGTAAGCCCACAAAAGGGACCCAGCCAACAGCTTTAGGTAGCCAGAGGCTGACCCTGAGAGCACAGTGCAACTCAGCTAAAGAGAGAAAGGCATCCATGGTGGAGGATGATTGGAGGAAGCTGAGGCCTCACTTTGAAGACACTCACTTCAGTACTCCATCTCCACACCAGCCTTTTACTTTGCAAAGACACACCAAAGGTAGAGATTCCCTATGGTGGAGACCCTATGATACCTTTAGGGTGAGGGATTGCTTAGTGGACCATGAGACAGGGGGTAACCATGCCAGTGCTGGTTCTTCCTTATATGGCCACTTGGGCAATATAGGCTTACCTGGTCAAGGACAGCCTTATCTCCCTTCGTTTGGGGGGGGGGGGGGGGGTTGTGTAGGAAGGTGGATATCTGACTATGGTTACCCCCAATTTTTTTGCCTAGTGTCTAGCTGGTTTTTCGACTTAGTAGGCCTGAGATCCTGCCATTCAGGGTCTCAGCCTATGCCTATCTGCTCTCTCTTAAAATGGACTCCATGTACCCTAGGTACATAACCAATTGGAATTGGATCACCCTGTGAGCCCCTGTACCAGTGTACACTAGGTACCCAGGGCATTGGTGTATCTAAGGCCTACCAGGGGCTGAAGCATGTATTATGCCACCCCTGGCCTGGCCTAGCAATTTGACACAACTGGCTGATCACTCAGCTGGGGTAAGTTGGTGTAACCACCTCTTACTTAGGTGTAGTATACCTATACCTAACCTTAAATGGGACACATGGTAACCTATAAGTCACTCCTATGGCAGGCCTTGACAATCCTGAAGGCAGAGTGCTTGGTTCCATGTGAGATGGTGCTCTGGCATGAGCTGAGCCTGTCTGCAGTGGTCGGAACAACTTCCTTCTACCGTTTCCAGATATCGTCATACCATATACTCTTAAGTGCATTATGAACCTCGCGGTTAAATGCTATCTTTGGTTTGGCTTTATCAAAACATGTCGAGTAAGGTGTCATACGAATTGGAATACTAACCCCTCGCCAATTCTGGCGGCGGGGTTAGCATTCCACCCTTCTAGAGGGACACGACATGTACAGTACCTGAAACCCGGGTAAAATCAGACATAGCCTCAGCTCCACATAATGGACGCTGCCACCACAGACACAAGTCTGCCCTCCTGCTGCTGGGAGTCCTTCCAGCTTGGGAGACGTGGACAAAGGGTTTCCTGCCAGGGGAGGTGCGTGCACCACCCCAGACAGGATTTTGTGTATTGGTCAGGTAGGGCTTGAATGGAATCAGACATGCCTGAGGCTCACAAGGAGCCTCGGTGCATATGCCAGTTCAAACCGGTCCTGGGGCACACCAGCCCCGGACCTGGGGCGAGCTGGACAACAGATTGGGGGTGTAACCACCCCCCTTCCTGGTCCCACCCTTAGGGAGGAACCTAGCAGGTAGTCCGGCCCCTAGAATCCGCTTAAAGGTAGGAGCGGTGTCCTAAGACTTCAGACATTCTGGAATCAACTTAACCACAAGAAGAAGACGGGAACTTCGACGCTCTGCTGCTGCTAGAGCAGAATTTTCTGTTGAAAATCTATTGGCTTTTTAAGCTCTGGTTTGTCTATTTGTCATAATTAACATTAATAATCATTAATTATTAATTATTGGTTTTGTGTAAGTGTTTTTACTTATCAACATGTACGTATTAACAAGAGAGAATTACACGTGGGGACGCGTATGTGATGCCTATTAATAATAACGTGCACGTTTAAATGTTGCTGAGTGCTGTTTATTTTAAAGCACAAAACGCTTTTGAATTAATGCTTTTCTGTGTTGCAAAGGCTAGATAATTACATACACATAAGGGTATTAGTGGGGTTAACACTGTTTAATCACTATGCTGTGGTAACGTTGTTTTTGTCTCTTTCAATTAAGATGGTCTATTGTGGCCTAACGGAAAATGGCTGCCGTTTGCAGCCTGGCCTCGAGTGAGTGATTTGTGATGAGAGGGCCTTGCTGAATATGGTCACGAGACATCTGACCACAGTCCTTGCCTGGTTAAAACTTTCCGTGAGGACAGCAGCAGTTCTGGGCGAGTTTCCAGATGTATCGGAACAGCCTTGGAGGACAAAGGAGCTATAAAGAACGAACTCTGAGCTCATTGTGTCATCGCCGAGGAAATGTGGATGTTAAAGGATACTTTTTTATTTTTGGTTCCTGTCCTGTCTTTTTATTTTTGTGATTTTCCTGAGCGAAGATTTTCCAAATGTAGCGATGCTACATCCTTTCCTTCTCGCTTTGCTCAGAGGTTCAGCGGACGCGATGAATACTCTATGTTGCTTTCTTTTGTTCAAAATACTATAAAAATTGTTAGCCTAGAGAGGGTCTTTGCCACTTTGCCATTTTCTTCCTAAACCTGCGTTGGTGAGGATCTACGCTGTGAGGACGGTGACTCGAGAGACTTTTACTGAGAGACCTGTGCTGACCCATTCTGACATTTAGCTAGAATAGGTAATTATGAGAAAAATGATTTATTCTGATTGATTTTCTTTGACTAATTTTAGATAAAGCATTATAATTTTGAATACGGTGTTGGTTATTATTTCTTGTCAATTATTGAGTACTCTATTTTGATTATTGTTGTATAGATTGTTTAGATCATGTTTCAGGACAGTTACAATAACCAGGTCTTATCGACCTCGATATAGATGCAGGGTGTTTAGGAGTTTTCTTTCCACAGGTGCAGTGCTGGTAGAGTATTTGAGCGTATGTTAGTGAAATGGGCCCTAGTGTATGATGAGTGTATGTGCGTGTAACTGTGAAATTACTCTATCCGTGGAAGTGGGGATATTTTGTACACCCTGATCTCTATCAATTTCCTGGTAGCAGAGTTAGGATGGTTTTTGATGATTGTCTTGATCTGATTAGATTGCTTGTACATTAGCTTATTGATTATTGATTATTGATTGATGTTGGTATATGTACTAATACTATATGTTGGAGTCGTCATGTTGAGTTATATGTAGTGCTTCTGGAACTTGGGAGCTAGTAGCAGTTCCGTAGTAGGGCAGAGGGAAGTATATGCTGCTCTCGGGAAAGACGGGATTGTAGGAAAAAAACGTGTGACAATTGAAGTTGCGCGTCACATTGTCTGGGTTCGGAATCAGTGACATTGTCGTATGTTACTATTAGAATATATTTCTGGTAAATAAGGAGTGTGTATGGTAGCGAAGATTATCTGTGAAACTCTGGTCTTAAGTCCCAGGGATCCGTAAGGTTCACCGTTAAAGCTTATCGCTGGAGAAGTAATAGGTATTCTCTGAGCTTGTTTGAGGAACTGGGCAGAGGTAAGCTGCTTGGTTGACGTGTGTTATAATTCTGTAGTGGGACAGATTGTTCGCTGTTCTCGGGAAGCAGGATTCTGTGTGTATGTACTATATTTTCTTGTATGAATGTGCGTGAATGCATATACATTTAGTTGATTGTAAGACTCTTTGGACAAGTCCTAGAGGAAACAGTTAAGGAATGTATGAAAGAATCCCGTTGTTCTTGTGAAATAGATTTTCTTTACTATTCTGTGGTTAGCGAAGCAGACAATGGAGATGTTTATATGTTGTAACTAATAGATTCTGTAGAAAATTTGACACGGAGTCTACTGAGAGATTTTGTAAAGGAGGGGTAGACGAGTGACAGGAGACAGGCGACTGCAGCGACTGCTGACGTCAAACAGACCGCGCTCTGATTGGATATTGGATCAGAATAGTGTTCGCGCTGGGATTGGTGCGTTGGTGTGAGCCGCGCAAGGATTGGAAGAGCTATTCTAGTGACGTAGACGCTCCAGGATTGGTGCGTTAGTGTGAGTCGCGCTGTTATTGGTTGAAAAATCGTATTGTATATTTATAATACGGAAGGGATTAGAAAGTTTTGGTAAACGCTAAAATGTATTACCAAGAAGAGAAAAAGAAAAAAACATTCTTTGGAAAAATCAAAAGGTGGTTCGACAAGGATAAAGATGTTAAGACGAGAGAGGGTGAATTGTTACCTCCAGCGAAAACACCTGCATCCTTCATGGCTGCGAGATATGGGTATCATACCTGTATATGGTTGGAGAATTGGGTTAGGTATACCAAAGAGGATGGTGTTCTAGCATTTCCAGAACATGGTTCATTTAATCTGGCCGTGTTGAGAAATTTACGGGAAAAGATGTTATGTCTTGACCCAAGACCAAGGCCGACACAGTTTGAGGCTTTAGTGGAATGGGAAGAGGAAGTACATGAACGAGAAAAGCAGAGGTCTGGAGGACATTACAGGTACATGTTCGGGAGGAGACATGATCGTGAAACTCATCATGATCGAATGAAAAGATGGCGAGATGCTAGTATGTCAGAGGGATTATATCCTATGAGAACAGTTGAAGAGGGAGCAGAAAGGGTTCCTGAGGCAGAAGTGAGAAGATATGGAGTTAATGAGTATGAAGATGAGGTCTTGAATGACATGATTTACAAGAGACCACCTCCATATAGACCAGAACCAGACGAGAGTACACCAGTTGTTTCTCCGATAAGAGATACAGTGCGTATCATTGAGACAGAAAATGTGACACCTGAGTTAAGAAGTGGTAATCCTTTCAGGGAAAGAGAGAATCGAGGTGGTGACGAAAATACAAGAGAACTAGCCAGAACTACAACAGAGCTGACTGAAAAGATTAGAGAGTTAACAAAGAATCTGGAAGCTGTTACGGTGCCTGTAACCATAGGTCCGGTTATGCCTGTGTTTGACAAGCAGAGGACAGGTGAAAACGGTTTGGTGATTCCATATGTTGGGAATAAGTTAACAAGTTTAGCTGGTCCCTCAGGAGATTCAGGAAGAAGGACAGAAAGTAGTGATCTGAGACAATCCAGACATGACACATGTAGTGAAGGACTGGATGCTAGTGAAGCTAGTTGTTCAGGGATGCCGATTTTAGAACCGCAAAAGAAAGTGGTTCCAGTGAGAAAAACTACTGAAATAACGGCTGAAGATTTGAATGATTGGATGAAAGTTCTTCAAAAGAGGGATAAAGATTCACAAGCTATTGATGTGGCTAGGTTACGTGTAGAATTAGAAGAGCTTGTTACAGGGACAGTTCCAACAGAAATTCTTAAAAACCATCATGACGGTGAGTTGTTGTTTATGTGTAAAAATATCACCTGGAGAGCAAGAAATACACATGACAGGTTAAGAGCAATAGCGAATGAACAGGGAGTTGACATTGATAAGGTGAAAGCTTTGCAAAAAACTTACAGGATGGATTTTACAGATAAAGATATTAAAAATTTGAATGGTACTGGTAGAACAGGACAGATTAAAGAAATGGTCGCATTATTGCGAAGATGGGGTGATGTAGAGAAGTGGAAGGATAGGTGGTACAAGAAAAGAGAAGAATCCGGAGATAGGACTTATTCAGCATTTCCTGTGAGAGAAAAGGAGAAACCAGTGGATAATTATCCTATGAGAGAAATACCTGGAGGAGGATATGTACATGTTCCATGGACCAGACAGGATATTTTATCATTTACGAATGATTTCCCTCGATTGAGATAAAAGCCCGTCGAGTGGTATAGGCAGGTAGATAGGTTTGTCAAAAGTGCTGTGGATTGACCTGAATAGTCTGTTTGATATAATTGTTCCAGCAGACTTGTGGACTGAGTGTAAAATAGTTGTGAGTTGGCCTACTGAGGAATATCCAAGAGATCAGAGAACAGGAGCACCAGATCCAGAGGTAATGAGAAAGTATGATCAGGTGATGGTATACCTGAAGAGTAAAGTACCTGCAAAAGAGACAGACTGGGTTAAAATAGATCGAACACAACAGGAAGCAAAAGAATCAGTTCATGCTTTTTACGAGAGGCTGATACTGGCATTTAAACAATTCAGTGGAGATGAACACCTGGGTGACAAAGATTTGAGTCATTTTGTATACAGATTTGTATATGGCCTGAGACCTGAGATTAGTGAGAGAATTCGTGAACACACAGTGGATTGGCAGAGTAAGAAAATAGATGAGATTTTGAGACATGCAAAATACTTCAGTGATGAAATTGAAGCAAAACAGAGAAAGCTGAAAGAAAAAGCAATGTGGGCACAAGTGAAGGTTGCGGAAAGACAGGAAGCACAGTTGGTGGAACAGGCGAATAGTGCAGGAAATAATGCAGGGAATAGACCCAGGTATGTGGGGAAAGGAAAGGGGAATCTTGAGGAAGCTAAAAAAAAGTTCCCATGTCACAACTGTGGCCAACTGGGACATTGGAGATCTGAGTGTACCAATCCACCATTAGTGAATAATGAGGGAAAATCCTTAAATCAACAGGTGCAGAACGAAGGAAATAATCAACAGCAGCAACAACAGAAAGTTGTGAGTCAAGAGCCAAAACCGCCCTTGCCGCAGAATAGAGGGTCACAAAAGTATAATCAGGATTCAGGATTCTACAATGATGAACAGGTAAACAAACCAAGGCGTTCTAACCAGGTACAACAGTACTTGTTAAAGAATGAAGGGAGTGAGTCTGAGGGTGATTATTGACGGTGCCGAAGAGAGGAGGAAGAGTGCATACTTGGTGCAACTCTAGAAATAGACCAGGCAGGACCATTTGTAGATGGGAAAATAAATGAAGAAAGTGTTACTTTTTTGGTAGACACAGGTGCGACAAGATCAACTGTCAGGTCAACAGATATTAGAAATCTTCCTCTCTCGGATGAAGCAATCCAAGTAGTTGGTGTAGCTAATACACAAATAAGGACACGTCTTACCGAACCAGTAAGAGTACAAATAGGGAAATTTTCAGACATGCACAGATTTATCGTCTGTGACACTAGTCCAGTGAACCTGTTAGGTAGGGATCTATTGTGTAAAATGAACTGCACAATTTTCTGTACACCGGATGGAATAGCTTTTGAAACACCAGATGAGGATGTTTTGTACCGAATGACTCTAGGAAATAGAGAAAGTGAAATGGTTGGTGCATTTGCTGTGTTTAATCCAGAGGATTTGCCTCAAGAGCTGAGAGACACAGTGAAAAGGGCAGTTTGGGATTTTACTGGAGAGGATGTGGGATTGATGAATAATGTAGATCCTGTAAAAATTTCAGTGAAAGAGGGAATTACTTATCCTAACATTCCTCAGTATAAAATGACACCAGAAATAATTGAAGGAATAACTCCTATAATTGAGAAAATGATTCAGCAGGGAGTTCTGAGAGAACTACTGAGTAGCCCGTGTAATTCACCGATAATGGGGCTAAAGAAGCCTAATGGGAAGTTCAGGATTGTACAAGATTTGAGAAAAGTTAACCAAATTGTGGTGGCATGTTGTCCTATTGTACCAAATCCATCAGTGATCCTGTATCAAATTCCACATGATGCTGAGTGGTATAAAGTAATTGATTTGTGTCATGCTTTCTTTTCAATTCCATTGCATCATGACAGCCAGCCGATTTTTGCATTTAGGTTTGGCCAGCGTATTTTAGCATGGTGTCGAATCCCACAGGGGTATACAGAGAGTCCTTCGATATTCAATCAGTTATTGAAAAAATCATTGGAGAGCTTGATCATGCCTGAAAACTCAGTACTAGTGCAGTATATTGATGACCTACTTGTGGCATCAAAGACACGTGAAGCTTGTGAAGTAGATACTATAGCTTTACGGAATCATCTGGCAGATGGAGGGTTAAAAGTATCTCCAGCCAAATTACAATTCTGCAAGAAAGAGGTGCATTATCTTGGACATAATATTGAAAAAGGTCTGAGAAAGGTGACTGATGACAGGATCAAAATCATCAGGGGAATGAAGGCCCCAAAGACCCAGAGGGAAGTGAGAATGTTCCTGGGTATGGTGGGTTATTGTCGTCAGTGGATAATTAATTTTTCTCTGATAGCAAAGCCACTGATTAAACTGACAAAAAGTGAGATGACAGACCCATTGGAACTAGATGCAGAACAAATGGCAGCATTTGAAGAGCTGAAAAGCAGAATGTGTGAGGCCCCAGCTTTGGGTATGCCTGACTATGAAAAGGAATTTGAATTGTACTGTAGTGAGAGAAATGGATGTGCACTTTCAGTGTTAATTCAGAAGCATGGACAGCTGAGGAGGCCTATTGCGTACTTCTCATCGACACTTGACCCTGTAGCTGTAGGTTTACCAGGTTGTTTGAAATCTGTGGCTGCAACATGCAGAAGCCTGGAACAGAGTGAGGGAATCATAATGGGATATCCTGTAAGGGTATTCGTACCTCATAATGTGGCAATTCTTTTGACGAGAAGCAGAACCCAGTACATGTCACATAGTCGGCTGACTAAATATGAGAAAGTCATTCTGGGAGCATCAAATGTGACTCTTGAGAGATGTGTGAATGTGAATCCAGCGACATTGTTGCCGGATATTGAAAATGTGGGTGTGAAAACAGAAGATGATCATAATTGTTTGGATGTGCTTGATTACTGTACAAAACCGAGACCAGACATAAGGGATCTTCCCTTGCATGAGAATGACCATGTGTTGTTTGTGGATGGATCATGCCTGAGGAATGATGAGGGTGTGCTATGTGCAGCATATGCAGTGAGCAAAGTTTCAGAGGTTATGGAAGCATCACCATTGAAAGGAGTGAAATCTGCGCAAGTTGCTGAATTAGTGGCATTAACAAAAGCTTGTGAAATTGGGAAAGATTTGAGGACGACTGTGATGACTGATAGTCAGTATGGATTTGGAGTTGTGCATGATTTTGGCCAACTTTGGCTACAAAGAGGTTTCTTGACGTCGAGTGGGACTCCAATAAAGAATGCTGAAGTGATTGGGAAATTACTTGAAGCAATACAGTTGCCTAAAGAGTTAGCAGTTGTGAAGTGTGCTGCTCATGGACAAGGAGATGATTTTGTGACAGTTGGAAATCGATATGCCAATGACATTGCTCAATATTGTGCCAAAAACAATCAGTCCATTAATTGGGAACGAGAAGGTGAAATGTCTTTTTGTTCTGTGATGTTTACTAATGTCTTAGAGACATGGGATGAAGTGAAACAGTTGCAGGATGAGGCAGGAAAGGAAGAGAAGAAAGACTGGATTAAGGCAGGTTGTGCCCCAAGAGAAACAGACCATGTTTGGGTCTATAGAGATGGCAGACCAGTAATGCCGAACTCCATGCTGTCGACAATGGCAAGAATGTATCATGGCCAGGGACATCTGGGGAGGGATGCGATGATCAGGTCATTTAAGCAGACCTGGTACAATGCAAAGTTCAGGACAATTGCAGAGAGCATCTGTCAGAGATGTTTGATTTGCCAGCAATTTAACACTGGGAAAAAGACAGTGGTGAGTCTGGGAACAATAGGCAGAGAAGGAGGTCCTTTTACAAGAATGCAGATTGATTTCATTGAAATGCCCCAAGTGAACAGACTGAGGTATGTACTAGTGGTAGTCTGTTTGTTTTCAAGATGGGTTGAGGCCTATCCGACTAGGAGAAATGATGGAATAACAGTAGCGAAGTTACTGTTAAGAGAGTTGATTCCTAGGTACGGGTTTCCAGTAACGATTGAGTCTGATAGAGGTGGACACTTCTATAATGAACTCATGAGTTTGATTTGTGAAGCATTAAGCATACAGCAGAAGCTACATTGTGCATACAGACCAGAGGCTTCTGGTGTGGTTGAGCAGATAAACGGCACAATCAAGAACAGGATTGGTAAGATGTGTTTAGCCACTGGCATGAAATGGCCAGATGTCTTGCCTCTAGTGCTAATGACTATTAGATCTACTCCAGATAGAACTACTGGTTTAAGTCCGCACGAAATCATAATGGGACGTGCAATGCGACATGCATATGTACCTGTCAATAAGTTGATGACAATAACTGATGACATGATTTTGGATTACTGTAAAGGCCTGGCTGACGCAGTTCATTCTGTCTTTCACCAGGTTGGAGAAGAAGCTACCACACTTGAGAAGAAGCAAGCTCATGATCTGAGTCCAGGGGACTGGGTGAGGATTAAGGTGCACAGAAGAAGAAATTGCTTGGTTCCAAGGTGGGGAAGGCCGAGACAAGTCATTCTAACTACGACAACTGCAGTAAAGTGTGCTGGTGTGAAAAATTGGGTACATGCGAGTCATACTCTGAGAGTTCCAAACCCAAAGGATGGGACTGGTAAGGAGTATTTTGAAGAGTCAGATTCCAGTGATGATGAGGATACAGAACCAGTGAGAAAAGAAGCAGAAAAGGCTTCAAGAGAACCATTGAGAGTCTCAGAAAGGAGATCAGATTCTGTAAAAGAGCCTGAAGTTCTGAAAAGCAGTGAAGGAAAGAGGAGAGAAAAGAGTAATTCCACAGAGACTACTCCTGAATCAGAAGAGGAGGAGATCGAAGAACCACTTGAGATTATACCTGAAGAAGCAGGGTTAGAAGGAGATAGAGAGGGACAGATTGCGGAAGACCCCCGAGGAGGTGTAGGGAACATTCTTGACAAGCTAGGTGAAGGGACAAGTAGACAGCAAGAAGATTGTGTGTCGGAGACCCGAGGAGGGACAGAAGTAGGGAAGTCTCAAACAGTGGTGAAAAAGACTGTGGAGCAAAAGAAAACTGCTGAAGAACCAGAGGCATTTGAAACAGAATCGGATGAAAGTGAAAATTAGAAATCAGAGGGTCGAGTTCTGAGAAAAAGAACTTGGATTGGAGAGAGAAATAATACAGAAACAAGACCGAAAAAGGTTATAAGAGGAGATCTTTGGCCTAACAACAGAATAAAGAGGCTAAGATATAGACTGATAAGAGCAAATAACTCGAAAGCTGAACAAGTGAATGAGGTGTCGAGTCAAAATCCAGCAAGAGGTGAAAAGAGAAAAGTGTCAAAAGAACCAGAAGAGATCAAGAGGATAAGAAAACCTAACCAGAAGTATAGGTCGCCGGAATGGACGTACGTGGCACTGTCTGAAGGTGAAGAGGCAGAAAGTCAAGGAAATCCAGAGGAGACCGTACGAGAAGTGGTTGAGGAAGATACTGGTGAAATCCTGAAAGTAATCTTGACTGACATTGATGAAAAGTCGGATACTGAGGATATCGTTGAAGATCTAATACAATTTGATGTTGAAGAAAATGAAGTAAAGAGTGATGAATATCCAAATTGAGTGAACAGAAGAAATAACTTGGAAAAAGTGAAAAGGAGAAGAAACTGAAATTGATTGTCTGAAGTAATCCAGAATTTTAAAGTCTCAAGTAGTGGAGTAGTAGAGGCTAAGTCAAAAGACACGGTCAAAGTAGTAAAATGGCTAACATAGAGAATAACCAAAGTAGATGTGCCTTTTTAAGACGATGGTGTAAAATGTGCTGCTGCTGTACTGGATTATTAATGCTACTATGGGGTGTTTTAGCTTTATTAGTTACTTTTAGAGTTACAATAGGTACATTTGAGATGCATACGGAGAATGTGACAAACACAGAGAAGAGTTCACAAAAAGTAGTTCCGACTAGAATTAGTAATACTTACATACATAAAGATAGGTCAATTAATGATTTTTCTAGTAATGTTTTTTCGAAGTTGTTGTACGAATATGTGAAAACAATGGAAGTTAGGGATTGCTACGTTTGTATGCAATTACCTGCATCCGTTTCAGAGGGTGTTACTTATCATCATTTACCAGCTACGTATGGAATTGCTTGTAGTATATTAAGTAGTGTTTTTTATTTGTTAGGGAAAATAGATTATAAGATGTCTAACAAAGATAGTATTTTTGGGCACTTGCCAATGAACAAAGAGCTGAATCCAGCTAAAGAAGCTAACATTTTTGGTGAGATTTTTATTGAGAAAGAAGAATTAACATTAGATTACATGTTTAAGAATAATGTAACTTGCAGTCTGAAAGAAGAGGAGAAAGCTTTCCTAAATCAGGGAAATATAAAGTGAGTGAGAAATTGAATTAGAAGAATTGAGGGAGAGTGTCTACTTAGAAACAAAGAGGGATGATGAAAGAGTGTCTGGTGTGTAGTGTTGTGTAAGGAGAAAAAGACATTTCCAATTTCTCCTAAAATGGGATTACATTTCACTAAATTTTTTTTTTTTGGGTTATTTGGTGATAAAATCACCAAAGGGGGGATTGCTAGAGCAGAATTTTCTGTTGAAAATCTATTGGCTTTTTAAGCTCTGGTTTGTCTATTTGTCATAATTAACATTAATAATCATTAATTATTAATTATTGGTTTTGTGTAAGTGTTTTTACTTATCAACATGTACGTATTAACAAGAGAGAATTACACGTGGGGACGCGTATGTGATGCCTATTAATAATAACGTGCACGTTTAAATGTTGCTGAGTGCTGTTTATTTTAAAGCACAAAACGCTTTTGAATTAATGCTTTTCTGTGTTGCAAAGGCTAGATAATTACATACACATAAGGGTATTAGTGGGGTTAACACTGTTTAATCACTATGCTGTGGTAACGTTGTTTTTGTCTCTTTCAATTAAGATGGTCTATTGTGGCCTAACGGAAAATGGCTGCCGTTTGCAGCCTGGCCTCGAGTGAGTGATTTGTGATGAGAGGGCCTTGCTGAATATGGTCACGAGACATCTGACCACAGTCCTTGCCTGGTTAAAACTTTCCGTGAGGACAGCAGCAGTTCTGGGCGAGTTTCCAGATGTATCGGAACAGCCTTGGAGGACAAAGGAGCTATAAAGAACGAACTCTGAGCTCATTGTGTCATCGCCGAGGAAATGTGGATGTTAAAGGATACTTTTTTATTTTTGGTTCCTGTCCTGTCTTTTTATTTTTGTGATTTTCCTGAGCGAAGATTTTCCAAATGTAGCGATGCTACATCCTTTCCTTCTCGCTTTGCTCAGAGGTTCAGCGGACGCGATGAATACTCTATGTTGCTTTCTTTTGTTCAAAATACTATAAAAATTGTTAGCCTAGAGAGGGTCTTTGCCACTTTGCCATTTTCTTCCTAAACCTGCGTTGGTGAGGATCTACGCTGTGAGGACGGTGACTCGAGAGACTTTTACTGAGAGACCTGTGCTGACCCATTCTGACATTTAGCTAGAATAGGTAATTATGAGAAAAATGATTTATTCTGATTGATTTTCTTTGACTAATTTTAGATAAAGCATTATAATTTTGAATACGGTGTTGGTTATTATTTCTTGTCAATTATTGAGTACTCTATTTTGATTATTGTTGTATAGATTGTTTAGATCATGTTTCAGGACAGTTACAATAACCAGGTCTTATCGACCTCGATATAGATGCAGGGTGTTTAGGAGTTTTCTTTCCACAGGTGCAGTGCTGGTAGAGTATTTGAGCGTATGTTAGTGAAATGGGCCCTAGTGTATGATGAGTGTATGTGCGTGTAACTGTGAAATTACTCTATCCGTGGAAGTGGGGATATTTTGTACACCCTGATCTCTATCAATTTCCTGGTAGCAGAGTTAGGATGGTTTTTGATGATTGTCTTGATCTGATTAGATTGCTTGTACATTAGCTTATTGATTATTGATTATTGATTGATGTTGGTATATGTACTAATACTATATGTTGGAGTCGTCATGTTGAGTTATATGTAGTGCTTCTGGAACTTGGGAGCTAGTAGCAGTTCCGTAGTAGGGCAGAGGGAAGTATATGCTGCTCTCGGGAAAGACGGGATTGTAGGAAAAAAACGTGTGACAATTGAAGTTGCGCGTCACATTGTCTGGGTTCGGAATCAGTGACATTGTCGTATGTTACTATTAGAATATATTTCTGGTAAATAAGGAGTGTGTATGGTAGCGAAGATTATCTGTGAAACTCTGGTCTTAAGTCCCAGGGATCCGTAAGGTTCACCGTTAAAGCTTATCGCTGGAGAAGTAATAGGTATTCTCTGAGCTTGTTTGAGGAACTGGGCAGAGGTAAGCTGCTTGGTTGACGTGTGTTATAATTCTGTAGTGGGACAGATTGTTCGCTGTTCTCGGGAAGCAGGATTCTGTGTGTATGTACTATATTTTCTTGTATGAATGTGCGTGAATGCATATACATTTAGTTGATTGTAAGACTCTTTGGACAAGTCCTAGAGGAAACAGTTAAGGAATGTATGAAAGAATCCCGTTGTTCTTGTGAAATAGATTTTCTTTACTATTCTGTGGTTAGCGAAGCAGACAATGGAGATGTTTATATGTTGTAACTAATAGATTCTGTAGAAAATTTGACACGGAGTCTACTGAGAGATTTTGTAAAGGAGGGGTAGACGAGTGACAGGAGACAGGCGACTGCAGCGACTGCTGACGTCAAACAGACCGCGCTCTGATTGGATATTGGATCAGAATAGTGTTCGCGCTGGGATTGGTGCGTTGGTGTGAGCCGCGCAAGGATTGGAAGAGCTATTCTAGTGACGTAGACGCTCCAGGATTGGTGCGTTAGTGTGAGTCGCGCTGTTATTGGTTGAAAAATCGTATTGTATATTTATAATACGGAAGGGATTAGAAAGTTTTGGTAAACGCTAAAATGTATTACCAAGAAGAGAAAAAGAAAAAAACATTCTTTGGAAAAATCAAAAGGTGGTTCGACAAGGATAAAGATGTTAAGACGAGAGAGGGTGAATTGTTACCTCCAGCGAAAACACCTGCATCCTTCATGGCTGCGAGATATGGGTATCATACCTGTATATGGTTGGAGAATTGGGTTAGGTATACCAAAGAGGATGGTGTTCTAGCATTTCCAGAACATGGTTCATTTAATCTGGCCGTGTTGAGAAATTTACGGGAAAAGATGTTATGTCTTGACCCAAGACCAAGGCCGACACAGTTTGAGGCTTTAGTGGAATGGGAAGAGGAAGTACATGAACGAGAAAAGCAGAGGTCTGGAGGACATTACAGGTACATGTTCGGGAGGAGACATGATCGTGAAACTCATCATGATCGAATGAAAAGATGGCGAGATGCTAGTATGTCAGAGGGATTATATCCTATGAGAACAGTTGAAGAGGGAGCAGAAAGGGTTCCTGAGGCAGAAGTGAGAAGATATGGAGTTAATGAGTATGAAGATGAGGTCTTGAATGACATGATTTACAAGAGACCACCTCCATATAGACCAGAACCAGACGAGAGTACACCAGTTGTTTCTCCGATAAGAGATACAGTGCGTATCATTGAGACAGAAAATGTGACACCTGAGTTAAGAAGTGGTAATCCTTTCAGGGAAAGAGAGAATCGAGGTGGTGACGAAAATACAAGAGAACTAGCCAGAACTACAACAGAGCTGACTGAAAAGATTAGAGAGTTAACAAAGAATCTGGAAGCTGTTACGGTGCCTGTAACCATAGGTCCGGTTATGCCTGTGTTTGACAAGCAGAGGACAGGTGAAAACGGTTTGGTGATTCCATATGTTGGGAATAAGTTAACAAGTTTAGCTGGTCCCTCAGGAGATTCAGGAAGAAGGACAGAAAGTAGTGATCTGAGACAATCCAGACATGACACATGTAGTGAAGGACTGGATGCTAGTGAAGCTAGTTGTTCAGGGATGCCGATTTTAGAACCGCAAAAGAAAGTGGTTCCAGTGAGAAAAACTACTGAAATAACGGCTGAAGATTTGAATGATTGGATGAAAGTTCTTCAAAAGAGGGATAAAGATTCACAAGCTATTGATGTGGCTAGGTTACGTGTAGAATTAGAAGAGCTTGTTACAGGGACAGTTCCAACAGAAATTCTTAAAAACCATCATGACGGTGAGTTGTTGTTTATGTGTAAAAATATCACCTGGAGAGCAAGAAATACACATGACAGGTTAAGAGCAATAGCGAATGAACAGGGAGTTGACATTGATAAGGTGAAAGCTTTGCAAAAAACTTACAGGATGGATTTTACAGATAAAGATATTGAAAATTTGAATGGTACTGGTAGAACAGGACAGATTAAAGAAATGGTCGCATTATTGCGAAGATGGGGTGATGTAGAGAAGTGGAAGGATAGGTGGTACAAGAAAAGAGAAGAATCCGGAGATAGGACTTATTCAGCATTTCCTGTGAGAGAAAAGGAGAAACCAGTGGATAATTATCCTATGAGAGAAATACCTGGAGGAGGATATGTACATGTTCCATGGACCAGACAGGATATTTTATCATTTACGAATGATTTCCCTCGATTGAGAGAAAAGCCCGTCGAGTGGTATAGGCAGGTAGATAGGTTTGTCAAAAGTGCTGTGGATTGACCTGAATAGTCTGTTTGATATAATTGTTCCAGCAGACTTGTGGACTGAGTGTAAAATAGTTGTGAGTTGGCCTACTGAGGAATATCCAAGAGATCAGAGAACAGGAGCACCAGATCCAGAGGTAATGAGAAAGTATGATCAGGTGATGGTATACCTGAAGAGTAAAGTACCTGCAAAAGAGACAGACTGGGTTAAAATAGATCGAACACAACAGGAAGCAAAAGAATCAGTTCATGCTTTTTACGAGAGGCTGATACTGGCATTTAAACAATTCAGTGGAGATGAACACCTGGGTGACAAAGATTTGAGTCATTTTGTATACAGATTTGTATATGGCCTGAGACCTGAGATTAGTGAGAGAATTCGTGAACACACAGTGGATTGGCAGAGTAAGAAAATAGATGAGATTTTGAGACATGCAAAATACTTCAGTGATGAAATTGAAGCAAAACAGAGAAAGCTGAAAGAAAAAGCAATGTGGGCACAAGTGAAGGTTGCGGAAAGACAGGAAGCACAGTTGGTGGAACAGGCGAATAGTGCAGGAAATAATGCAGGGAATAGACCCAGGTATGTGGGGAAAGGAAAGGGGAATCTTGAGGAAGCTAAAAAAAAGTTCCCATGTCACAACTGTGGCCAACTGGGACATTGGAGATCTGAGTGTACCAATCCACCATTAGTGAATAATGAGGGAAAATCCTTAAATCAACAGGTGCAGAACGAAGGAAATAATCAACAGCAGCAACAACAGAAAGTTGTGAGTCAAGAGCCAAAACCGCCCTTGCCGCAGAATATAGGGTCACAAAAGTATAATCAGGATTCAGGATTCTACAATGATGAACAGGTAAACAAACCAAGGCGTTCTAACCAGGTACAACAGTACTTGTTAAAGAATGAAGGGAGTGAGTCTGAGGGTGATTATTGACGGTGCCGAAGAGAGGAGGAAGAGTGCATACTTGGTGCAACTCTAGAAATAGACCAGGCAGGACCATTTGTAGATGGGAAAATAAATGAAGAAAGTGTTACTTTTTTGGTAGACACAGGTGCGACAAGATCAACTGTCAGGTCAACAGATATTAGAAATCTTCCTCTCTCGGATGAAGCAATCCAAGTAGTTGGTGTAGCTAATACACAAATAAGGACACGTCTTACCGAACCAGTAAGAGTACAAATAGGGAAATTTTCAGACATGCACAGATTTATCGTCTGTGACACTAGTCCAGTGAACCTGTTAGGTAGGGATCTATTGTGTAAAATGAACTGCACAATTTTCTGTACACCGGATGGAATAGCTTTTGAAACACCAGATGAGGATGTTTTGTACCGAATGACTCTAGGAAATAGAGAAAGTGAAATGGTTGGTGCATTTGCTGTGTTTAATCCAGAGGATTTGCCTCAAGAGCTGAGAGACACAGTGGAATAATGTAGATCCTGTAAAAATTTCAGTGAAAGAGGGAATTACTTATCCTAACATTCCTCAGTATAAAATGACACCAGAAATAATTGAAGGAATAACTCCTATAATTGAGAAAATGATTCAGCAGGGAGTTCTGAGAGAACTACTGAGTAGCCCGTGTAATTCACCGATAATGGGGCTAAAGAAGCCTAATGGGAAGTTCAGGATTGTACAAGATTTGAGAAAAGTTAACCAAATTGTGGTGGCATGTTGTCCTATTGTACCAAATCCATCAGTGATCCTGTATCAAATTCCACATGATGCTGAGTGGTATAAAGTAATTGATTTGTGTCATGCTTTCTTTTCAATTCCATTGCATCATGACAGCCAGCCGATTTTTGCATTTAGGTTTGGCCAGCGTATTTTAGCATGGTGTCGAATCCCACAGGGGTATACAGAGAGTCCTTCGATATTCAATCAGTTATTGAAAAAATCATTGGAGAGCTTGATCATGCCTGAAAACTCAGTACTAGTGCAGTATATTGATGACCTACTTGTGGCATCAAAGACACGTGAAGCTTGTGAAGTAGATACTATAGCTTTACGGAATCATCTGGCAGATGGAGGGTTAAAAGTATCTCCAGCCAAATTACAATTCTGCAAGAAAGAGGTGCATTATCTTGGACATAATATTGAAAAAGGTCTGAGAAAGGTGACTGATGACAGGATCAAAATCATCAGGGGAATGAAGGCCCCAAAGACCCAGAGGGAAGTGAGAATGTTCCTGGGTATGGTGGGTTATTGTCGTCAGTGGATAATTAATTTTTCTCTGATAGCAAAGCCACTGATTAAACTGACAAAAAGTGAGATGACAGACCCATTGGAACTAGATGCAGAACAAATGGCAGCATTTGAAGAGCTGAAAAGCAGAATGTGTGAGGCCCCAGCTTTGGGTATGCCTGACTATGAAAAGGAATTTGAATTGTACTGTAGTGAGAGAAATGGATGTGCACTTTCAGTGTTAATTCAGAAGCATGGACAGCTGAGGAGGCCTATTGCGTACTTCTCATCGACACTTGACCCTGTAGCTGTAGGTTTACCAGGTTGTTTGAAATCTGTGGCTGCAACATGCAGAAGCCTGGAACAGAGTGAGGGAATCATAATGGGATATCCTGTAAGGGTATTCGTACCTCATAATGTGGCAATTCTTTTGACGAGAAGCAGAACCCAGTACATGTCACATAGTCGGCTGACTAAATATGAGAAAGTCATTCTGGGAGCATCAAATGTGACTCTTGAGAGATGTGTGAATGTGAATCCAGCGACATTGTTGCCGGATATTGAAAATGTGGGTGTGAAAACAGAAGATGATCATAATTGTTTGGATGTGCTTGATTACTGTACAAAACCGAGACCAGACATAAGGGATCTTCCCTTGCATGAGAATGACCATGTGTTGTTTGTGGATGGATCATGCCTGAGGAATGATGAGGGTGTGCCATGTGCAGCATATGCAGTGTGCAAAGTTTCAGAGGTTATGGAAGCATCACCATTGAAAGGAGTGAAATCTGCGCAAGTTGCTGAATTAGTGGCATTAACAAAAGCTTGTGAAATTGGGAAAGATTTGAGGACGACTGTGATGAGTGATAGTCAGTATGGATTTGGAGTTGTGCATGATTTTGGCCAACTTTGGCTACAAAGAGGTTTCTTGACGTCGAGTGGGACTCCAATAAAGAATGCTGAAGTGATTGGGAAATTACTTGAAGCAATACAGTTGCCTAAAGAGTTAGCAGTTGTGAAGTGTGCTGCTCATGGACAAGGAGATGATTTTGTGACAGTTGGAAATCGATATGCCAATGACATTGCTCAATATTGTGCCAAAAACAATCAGTCCATTAATCGGGAACGAGAAGGTGAAATGTCTTTTTGTTCTGTGATGTTTACTAATGTCTTAGAGACATGGGATGAAGTGAAACAGTTGCAGGATGAGGCAGGAAAGGAAGAGAAGAAAGACTGGATTAAGGCAGGTTGTGCCCCAAGAGAAACAGACCATGTTTGGGTCTATAGAGATGGCAGACCAGTAATGCCGAACTCCATGCTGTCGACAATGGCAAGAATGTATCATGGCCAGGGACATCTGGGGAGGGATGCGATGATCAGGTCGTTTAAGCAGACCTGGTACAATGCAAAGTTCAGGACAATTGCAGAGAGCATCTGTCAGAGATGTTTGATTTGCCAGCAATTTAACACTGGGAAAAAGACAGTGGTGAGTCTGGGAACAATAGGCAGAGAAGGAGGTCCTTTTACAAGAATGCAGATTGATTTCATTGAAATGCCCCAAGTGAACAGACTGAGGTATGTACTAGTGGTAGTCTGTTTGTTTTCAAGATGGGTTGAGGCCTATCCGACTAGGAGAAATGATGGAATAACAGTAGCGAAGTTACTGTTAAGAGAGTTGATTCCTAGGTACGGGTTTCCAGTAACGATTGAGTCTGATAGAGGTGGACACTTCTATAATGAACTCATGAGTTTGATTTGTGAAGCATTAAGCATACAGCAGAAGCTACATTGTGCATACAGACCAGAGGCTTCTGGTGTGGTTGAGCAGATAAACGGCACAATCAAGAACAGGATTGGTAAGATGTGTTTAGCCACTGGCATGAAATGGCCAGATGTCTTGCCTCTAGTGCTAATGACTATTAGATCTACTCCAGATAGAACTACTGGTTTAAGTCCGCACGAAATCATAATGGGACGTGCAATGCGACATGCATATGTACCTGTCAATAAGTTGATGACAATAACTGATGACATGATTTTGGATTACTGTAAAGGCCTGGCTGACGCAGTTCATTCTGTCTTTCACCAGGTTGGAGAAGAAGCTACCACACTTGAGAAGAAGCAAGCTCATGATCTGAGTCCAGGGGACTGGGTGAGGATTAAGGTGCACAGAAGAAGAAATTGCTTGGTTCCAAGGTGGGGAAGGCCGAGACAAGTCATTCTAACTACGACAACTGCAGTAAAGTGTGCTGGTGTGAAAAATTGGGTACATGCGAGTCATACTCTGAGAGTTCCAAACCCAAAGGATGGGACTGGTAAGGAGTATTTTGAAGAGTCAGATTCCAGTGATGATGAGGATACAGAACCAGTGAGAAAAGAAGCAGAAAAGGCTTCAAGAGAACCATTGAGAGTCTCAGAAAGGAGATCAGATTCTGTAAAAGAGCCTGAAGTTCTGAAAAGCAGTGAAGGAAAGAGGAGAGAAAAGAGTAATTCCACAGAGACTACTCCTGAATCAGAAGAGGAGGAGATCGAAGAACCACTTGAGATTGTACCTGAAGAAGCAGGGTTAGAAGGAGATAGAGAGGGACAGATTGCGGAAGACCCCCGAGGAGGTGTAGGGAACATTCTTGACAAGCTAGGTGAAGGGACAAGTAGACAGCAAGAAGATTGTGTGTCGGAGACCCGAGGAGGGACAGAAGTAGGGAAGTCTCAAACAGTGGTGAAAAAGACTGTGGAGCAAAAGAAAACTGCTGAAGAACCAGAGGCATTTGAAACAGAATCGGATGAAAGTGAAAATTAGAAATCAGAGGGTCGAGTTCTGAGAAAAAGAACTTGGATTGGAGAGAGAAATAATACAGAAACAAGACCGAAAAAGGTTATAAGAGGAGATCTTTGGCCTAACAACAGAATAAAGAGGCTAAGATATAGACTGATAAGAGCAAATAACTCGAAAGCTGAACAAGTGAATGAGGTGTCGAGTCAAAATCCAGCAAGAGGTGAAAAGAGAAAAGTGTCAAAAGAACCAGAAGAGATCAAGAGGATAAGAAAACCTAACCAGAAGTATAGGTCGCCGGAATGGACGTACGTGGCACTGTCTGAAGGTGAAGAGGCAGAAAGTCAAGGAAATCCAGAGGAGACCGTACGAGAAGTGGTTGAGGAAGATACTGGTGAAATCCTGAAAGTAATCTTGACTGACATTGATGAAAAGTCGGATACTGAGGATATCGTTGAAGATCTAATACAATTTGATGTTGAAGAAAATGAAGTAAAGAGTGATGAATATCCAAATTGAGTGAACAGAAGAAATAACTTGGAAAAAGTGAAAAGGAGAAGAAACTGAAATTGATTGTCTGAAGTAATCCAGAATTTTAAAGTCTCAAGTAGTGGAGTAGTAGAGGCTAAGTCAAAAGACACGGTCAAAGTAGTAAAATGGCTAACATAGAGAATAACCAAAGTAGATGTGCCTTTTTAAGACGATGGTGTAAAATGTGCTGCTGCTGTACTGGATTATTAATGCTACTATGGGGTGTTTTAGCTTTATTAGTTACTTTTAGAGTTACAATAGGTACATTTGAGATGCATACGGAGAATGTGACAAACACAGAGAAGAGTTCACAAAAAGTAGTTCCGACTAGAATTAGTAATACTTACATACATAAAGATAGGTCAATTAATGATTTTTCTAGTAATGTTTTTTCGAAGTTGTTGTACGAATATGTGAAAACAATGGAAGTTAGGGATTGCTACGTTTGTATGCAATTACCTGCATCCGTTTCAGAGGGTGTTACTTATCATCATTTACCAGCTACGTATGGAATTGCTTGTAGTATATTAAGTAGTGTTTTTTATTTGTTAGGGAAAATAGATTATAAGATGTCTAACAAAGATAGTATTTTTGGGCACTTGCCAATGAACAAAGAGCTGAATCCAGCTAAAGAAGCTAACATTTTTGGTGAGATTTTTATTGAGAAAGAAGAATTAACATTAGATTACATGTTTAAGAATAATGTAACTTGCAGTCTGAAAGAAGAGGAGAAAGCTTTCCTAAATCAGGGAAATATAAAGTGAGGGAGAAATTGAATTAGAAGAATTGAGGGAGAGTGTCTACTTAGAAACAAAGAGGGATGATGAAAGAGTGTCTGGTGTGTAGTGTTGTGTAAGGAGAAAAAGACATTTCCAATTTCTCCTAAAATGGGATTACATTTCACTAAATTTTTTTTTTTTGGGTTATTTGGTGATAAAATCACCAAAGGGGGGATTGCTAGAGCAGAATTTTCTGTTGAAAATCTATTGGCTTTTTAAGCTCTGGTTTGTCTATTTGTCATAATTAACATTAATAATCATTAATTATTAATTATTGGTTTTGTGTAAGTGTTTTTACTTATCAACATGTACGTATTAACAAGAGAGAATTACACGTGGGGACGCGTATGTGATGCCTATTAATAATAACGTGCACGTTTAAATGTTGCTGAGTGCTGTTTATTTTAAAGCACAAAACGCTTTTGAATTAATGCTTTTCTGTGTTGCAAAGGCTAGATAATTACATACACATAAGGGTATTAGTGGGGTTAACACTGTTTAATCACTATGCTGTGGTAACGTTGTTTTTGTCTCTTTCAATTAAGATGGTCTATTGTGGCCTAACGGAAAATGGCTGCCGTTTGCAGCCTGGCCTCGAGTGAGTGATTTGTGATGAGAGGGCCTTGCTGAATATGGTCACGAGACATCTGACCACAGTCCTTGCCTGGGTAAAACTTTCCGTGAGGACAGCAGCAGTTCTGGGTGAGTTTCCAGATGTATCGGAACAGCCTTGGAGGACAAAGGAGCTATAAAGAACGAACTCTGAGCTCATTGTGTCATCGCCGAGGAAATGTGGATGTTAAAGGATACTTTTTTATTTTTGGTTCCTGTCCTGTCTTTTTATTTTTGTGATTTTCCTGAGCGGAGATTTTCCAAATGTAGCGATGCTACATCCTTTCCTTCTCGCTTTGCTCAGAGGTTCAGCGGACGCGATGAATACTTTATGTTGCTTTCTTTTGTTCAAAATACTATAAAAATTGTTAGCCTAGAGAGGGTCTTTGCCACTTTGCCATTTTCTTCCTAAACCTGCGTTGGTGAGGATCGATGCTGAGAGGACGGTGATTCGAGAGACTTTTACTGAGAGACCTGTCCTGACCCATTCTGACATTTAGCTAGAATAGGTAATTATGAGAAAAATGATTTATTCTGATTGATTTTCTTTGACTAATTTTAGATAAAGCATTATAATTTTGAATACGGTGTTGGTTATTATTTCTTGTCAATTATTGAGTACTCTATTTTGATTATTGTTGTATAGATTGTTTAGATCATGTTTCAGGACAGTTACAATAACCAGGTCTTATCGACCTCGATATAGATGCAGGGTGTTTAGGAGTTTTCTTTCCACAGGTTCAGTGCTGGTAGAGTATTTGAGCGTATGTTAGTGAAATGGGCCCTAGTGTATGATGAGTGTATGTGCGTGTAACTGTGAAATTACTCTATCCGTGGAAGTGGGGATATTTTGTACACCCTGATCTCTATCAATGCACAGAGGACTGAAGGAAATCTACCCTATGGTCAGGGAGTGACCATCTTGCTAACGCAAGCACCAACCAGCTATTCGACGTCTGCTTTGCCGCCGCCTCCCGCCGGAGCCCGAGCCCAGAGCCCAACAAGACCTGGACCTCCAGACCTCTCACAGCCCGATCCACAGTCCTTGCAAAGAAGGAACCCGTGGAGGCACCGAGACACGTGGAGCCAGCCATCTTGAAAGACCGACGACAAGCTGCAAGCGCAACAACAGAGGCTCCCTCCAAGTTGTGCTTTGGGTCCTGAGAAGCCCAACACCCGAGCAGCATCTGCACCAAAGGTGAGCCCTTCACCATCTCCACGATCTGCGTGGGGCCCCTCTGCACTTTGCATCTTGACGCGCCTGCCCGGTCCCTAGCCCGTTGGCTAGTGGCCATTTTGGCGACGAACTTTGAAAACTACGATGCTGGTCTGGTTGCTCCAGACTGGCCCCTGCTTCCCTCCAAAGGAGCAGCCCCTCTGACCTTGCTGGTCCGAGTAATCAGCTTTCTTCATTCTTCACAACTTCTGCTTTTGCCAAGGCTTGTTTGCTTCCTTTGAGTCGCCAACACCGCCGACAGCGAGAGCCTGCGTGGGACAGCTCGTGAACTGGCTCCTGGACGTTGTCGACCCCCAGGGACCACGTGGCTGCGGAGACAAGCTACACCTCATCACCTGTTTGCATCCGACATCGCCTGGTACCTACCTGGTGCCACGCCGGTCACTGGCTAGTGACTGTGAACACTGTCCCCTCTGCTTTCAGGTCTTCTACAACTCCGATCCACCCTTGGATCCACCGCATCTCTTCTGGACTGACCGCCTGCAGCATCTTTGTCTTCAGGCTCCATTGAATCCATAGAAGAAACCCGACGCACTTCGAGACCTATGCACCCGCCTCCTGTGGGTGAGGTAAAGCTGGCACTCCGGTGCCCAAGTGTAGAGAAACATCTCTAGTGTCTGTGTTTTGAATCTTAAATTCGTAGTCCATCCAGAAGACCCTTCTAGCAGTAACTTTAAAACTTTAACGCACCCATTGAAAACCTATGGGAGCCCGCGTGTAACTTTCCTCACTGTACACGCGACCCGTGGACCTCCTGGTCACTAACTGAAGTTAGGTCCTTGTAGGCCCAGCGATTCTAGAGGCCCTAGGCCTTTTCCCTTTCCTGTTCGTGGTACTTATACCACTATTTTAGTATATGGTTTGATCGGCCACCAGGGCCTATCCATATAAAGTGCAACTTCTGTATATCGTAATATTTTCTTGTTTGACGATTTGTGCTCCTGTGCTCATAAAGAGTCTAGGGGATACTTTGAGTAATAAATACATATATATTTTGAATATATATCTGTGTGGTGTCCTTTCATTGGTATAAAAGGGGGTTGCATATGGTAAAACAGCTTGCTTAACACGCTTTAACGAGTTTAGCCTCAAAGACTGCTTAGCCTACGCTACCACTAGGGCAGCTAGTCCGAAAAGGTTGACTTACAACCACACCATAAGGGTTGCTTGGCATGGTACAAGGTGGTCACTTTAACTAGTGAACAGCATATACCAGGCCAACTTCTCACACTAAAGCTTTACAAAATAAACATCTCTGCACCCCACATACTAAAGCTTTATAGAATAAACATCTCTGCACCCCACATACTAAAGCTTTATAGAATAAACATCTCTGCACCCCACATACTAAAGCTTTACAAAATAAACATCTCTGCACCCCACATACTAAAGCTTTATAGAATAAACATCTCTCCACCCCACATACTAAAGCTTTATAGAATAAACATCTCTGCACCCCACATACTAAAGCTTTACAAAATAAACATCTCTGCACCCACATACTAAAGCTTTATAGAATAAACATCTCTGCACGCCACATACTAAAGATATACAAAATAAACATCTCTGCACCCCACATACTAAAGCTTTATAGAATAAACATCTCTGCACCCCACATACTAAAGCTTTACAGAATAAACATCTCTGCACCCCACATACTAAAGCTTTACAAAATAAACATCTCTGCACCCCACATACTAATGCTTTACAGAATAAACATCTCTGCACCCCACATACTAAAGCTTTATAGAATAAACATCTCTGCACCCCACATACTAAAGCTTTATAGAATAAACATCTCTGCACCCCACATACTAAAGCTTTACAAAATAAACATCTCTGCACCCCACATACTAAAGCTTTACAGAATAAACATCTCTGCACCCCACATACTAAAGCTTTACAAAATAAACATCTCTGCACCCCACATACTAAAGCTTTATAGAATAAACATCTCTGCACCCCACATACTAAAGATTTACAAAATAAACATCTCTGCACCCCACATACTAAAGCTTTACAAAATAAACATCTCTGCACCCCACATACTAAAGCTTAACAAAATAAACATCTCTGCACCCCACATACTAAAGCTTTATAGAATAAACATCTCTGCACCCCACATACTAAAGCTTTATAAAATAAACATCTCTGCACGCCACATACTAAAGCTATACAAAATAAACATCTCTGCACCCCACATACTAAAGCTTTATAGAATAAACATCTCTGCACCCCACATACTAAAGCTTTACAGAATAAACATCTCTGCACCCCACATACTAAAGCTTTATAGAATAAACATCTCTCCACCCCACATACTAAAGCTTTACAAAATAAACATCTCTGCACCCCACATACTAAAGCTTTATAGAATAAACATCTCTCCACCCCACATACTAAAGCTTTATAGAATAAACATCTCTGCACCCCACATACTAAAGCTTTATAGAATAAACATCTCTGCACCCCACATACTAAAGCTTTACAGAATAAACATCTCTGCACCCCACATACTAAAGCTTTACAAATTAAACATCTCTGCACCCCACATACTAAAGCTTTACAAATTAAACATCTCTGCTCCCCACATACTAAAGCTTTATAGAATAAACATCTCTGCACCCCACATACTAAAGCTTTATAGAATAAACATCTCTGCACCCCACATACTAAAGCTTTACAAAATAAACATCTCTGCACCCCACATACTAAAGCTTTACAAATTAAACATCTCTGCACCCCACATACTAAAGCTTTACAAATTAAACATCTCTGCTCCCCACATACTAAAGCTTTATAGATTAAACATCTCTGCACCCCACATACTAAAGCTTTATAGAATAAACATCTCTGCACCCCACATACTAAAGCTTTACAAAATAAACATCTCTGCACCCTACATACTAAAGCTTTACAAATTAAACATCTCTGCACCCCACATACTAAAGCTTTAAAGAATAAACATCTCTGCACCCCACATACTAAAGCTTTATAGAATAAACATCTCTGCACCCCACATACTAAAGCTTTATAGAATAAACATCTCTGCACCCCACATACTAAAGCTTTACAAAATAAAAATCTCTGCACCCCACATACTAAAGCTTTACAGAATAAACATCTCTGCGCCCCACATACTAAAGCTTTACAAAATAAACATCTCTGCACCCCACATACTAAAGCTTTATAGAATAAACATCTCTGCACCCCACATACTAAAGATTTACAAATTAAACATCTCTGCACCCCACATACTAAAGCTTTAAAGAATAAACATCTCTGCACCCCACATACTAAAGCTTTATAGAATAAACATCTCTGCACCCCACATACTAAAGCTTTACAAAATAAACATCTCTGCACCCCACATACTAAAGCTTTATAGAATAAACATCTCTGCACCCCACATACTAAAGCTTTACAGAATAAACATCTCTGCACCCCACATACTAAAGCTTTACAAAATAAACATCTCTGCACCCCACATACTAATGCTTTACAGAATAAACATCTCTGCACCCCACATACTAAAGCTTTATAGAATAAACATCTCTGCACCCCACATACTAAAGCTTTATAGAATAAACATCTCTGCACCCCACATACTAAAGCTTTACAAAATAAACATCTCTGCACCCCACATACTAAAGCTTTACAGAATAAACATCTCTGCACCCCACATACTAAAGCTTTACAAAATAAACATCTCTGCACCCCACATACTAAAGCTTTATAGAATAAACATCTCTGCACCCCACATACTAAAGATTTACAAAATAAACATCTCTGCACCCCACATACTAAAGCTTTACAAAATAAACATCTCTGCACCCCACATACTAAAGCTTAACAAAATAAACATCTCTGCACCCCACATACTAAAGCTTTATAGAATAAACATCTCTGCACCCCACATACTAAAGCTTTACATAATAAACATCTCTGCACCCCACATACTAAAGCTTTATAGAATAAACATCTCTGCACCCCACATACTGAAGCTTTACATAATAAACATCTCTGCACCCCACATACTAAAGCTTTACAAAATAAACATCTCTGCACCCCACATACTAAAGCTTTATAGAATAAACATCTCTGCACCCCACATACTAAAGATTTACAAAATAAACATCTCTGCACCCCACATACTAAAGCTTTACAAAATAAACATCTCTGCACCCCACATACTAAAGCTTAACAAAATAAACATCTCTGCACCCCACATACTAAAGCTTTATAGAATAAACATCTCTGCACCCCACATACTAAAGCTTTACATAATAAACATCTCTGCACCCCACATACTAAAGCTTTATATAATAAACATCTCTGCACCCCACATACTAAAGCTTTACAAAATAAACATCTCTGCACCCCACATACTAAAGCTTTATAGAATAAACATCTCTGCACCCCACATACTAAAGCTTTATAGAATAAACATCTCTGCACCCCACATACTAAAGCTTTATAAAATAAACATCTCTGCACCCCACATACTAAAGCTTTACAGAATGAACATTCTGTTTCCTCTCCTGCTCAGTTGACAACTCTATCACAACCCTATCTAGGCCATTACAGCCTTTCTTTGGCTTTTTCTTGGCGTCCCGGACAAGAAGCTTTCAGACCCTAGCATCGCCCCCATTTCACATCCTCTGACCTGGGAACAAATATTTACAGATAAAATAATACATTTAAGTACATTTACATGTAAAATAATCTTCCCAACTATCCATTCCATGAATCCTGCCTTAAACTTCACACAGAACACTGATCCGAGCCCTTAGCGTAGCTACTGCAGTCGTTTCACATCCTGTGCTACCCTTCAGTAAAAAGAATTACAGCATTTCAAGCCTCAGTTCATATCCGACTCCTGAGACCAGAAAGTATTGATTCGTTTGCTCGGACAAAAGAGTTTGCATTCTTCTTACAACTGAAGGTCGTGTTCTCCCTTCTCATGGCCTCAGAGCCCAGCCCCTGTGCACTCTCTCTGTGCTATATGTCACCGGGAGCTGCATGTGACACACTGGCTTCTGCCTCGTCTTTGACAAGCGACGTTGCTCGTTTCACGGCTTGCTGCGGGACCCCAGGTGAACCAATTCTGTAATTTCACAGAGGATTACATTTGTTTAGCAAATAAATCTTTGTTTGGCGCGTGCACAGATGTTCTTCGACAGTCCTGGTGTGTTGGTGCCAGGAAGTGTCTGCCCTTGATCAGGGGGGGGGGGGGAGTAGAGCTCGGCCAGAGTCCACACAACACCCGGCATCACACAGATAAGATGAGGGTACCTCCTGGGAGGTGGGTGAAGGACCCCCTCCCTCACCCAGCAGGGCAGACGGCAAAGGACTGAAGACATGGTTCTTCGAATGGACAGAGCACCGCGAACCAGCTGTCGATTCAAGCGCCTTGAGACCCTCACGGGTGACTTAGCGCACTTTATAACTCCTGATTGATTGATTGAGACAGTGCTTGCGCACTTCAAAATATGTGTAATGGAAATGTTAATTTTGTTTTTCATTTAAATGTAATGTAATGTATAAAAATCGCCAGGTAGCAATGGAATAAAATAGTTTGGGTATTTGGACAACATCTGGAGTTAGAAGAGTGGGATTGTACCCCATAGGATAGAGGAGGAGGGCAAGGTATACCTGGGACCCTCAGCACAGACCTTAGTGTATGAAAGTGGGAATGAAAAAGGTGCACTGATCTATCCGCCTCAGAGCTTCTGTGAGCTCCAAAGGCTGTGAGAGGGGTTCTGGGAATGTAAAGGGATCATTGTCCAGGTGCAAAAGATGTCTCCTGCTTCCCTCCATGAGGACAGATGTGAAGAAGCTGCTAGACTCACCCTTGTATCCCACCCCCTCCACAGGATGAGCAGCAGCACAAGGCCAGCAGAACCACAACTGTGTACCTAGGTGCGAATGAAAGGGCAGCAGGAAAAGCAGAGCAGATAAACATAAAACTGAAAATGCCCCACTAAAGGAACTCGCACCCATGTGATGTACCACCAGGAGGGAAGAAACACGGGCAAGTGCATTGAGGAGGGAGTTCAGTGCACTGGCAGTGAGGGCACAAAGTATTCTCCAGGCGGTACCTTTGACACTGAGCGCTCGAATGAGCTTGAGAAATGATGGAAGGGTCCTAACTGTAAACTGATTACAGAGCAGAAGCATGGGCAAGAACATCAGGTGGGGTGACTGAGGGGCTGGGGTACCCATTCAGCCCGGAAAGGGATGGGTTCAGGGTGTGTGCACCCACTGCGCCAGCTTCTCCTTATATGTGTCCATAAGTTACCAGTGGGAACTCAGAAGTGGCAGAAGTCATTTTGAATTTCCCCACATCAACAGGAGACGCACCACAAGGCGCTTCGAGGGATGAAGCAGCACCGAACAGGGTGGAAAGAAGAGAACAGACAAATCCAGTTCAGACGACGAACCGTGGTGACTGCTGCGAGGAGACAAGAAGCTGACACAAGGGCAACTCCAGTGCTTGATTTGAGCCAGTGGTTTCCAGTACTTGGCACCAGCACTTAATTGTTAACACCGGCACTTATGACAGGCTGCCACATGGCGGCGCTATCTGTCTAATTTAGAGATGAGCATAACAACATTTGTTTATGAATCCAAAGTACAATAAAAATGACTAATTATATGACACTCAAGCCATTCTTATAGCTTTGTGGCCTGAAATAGTCTGAATTGTCACACTTGGAGTGTAGTGGTCAGTAGTTGGGTTGCTATTGTCATTGGCAGCGCTGGCGGGGGCAATGAGTGGTGCAAGCTGCAGTTGCCTCATGACGAGAGCCGTGGCATTATTTTTTTACAAATTAAGCACTGTACAACTCACTGCCCTAGATGCAGATTTGCTCAGCACTCAGCACCCCGTCGTTCCGAAGCAATAGATCGGAGCACTGAACTTGCAGACCAGATGTCACTCAAGAGAGTCTGAGAAAAAACGCAGGGCAAAGAGCAAGAGAAGCCAAAGGAACATTCCAACTCCAATATGACCCTAAGCTGGACCGCGCAGCTTTTACTTAAAATGTCTGCCCGGGGCCGCGCGCCCAGCCGAGCTCGTTGTGTAAACCCGCGCCCTCCCCAGAGACGCCATGTTTTTTGTTTTGCTTTTTTAACCCATGAGGGCTGACCCAGGATAGACGGGGGCGGATTGGCATAGCGGGCAGTCGGGCATTGGCCGAAGGGCCGGTGTTTCAGTGCCCTCTGTGGGCCGTTTTGTTTTTCTTCTTTCCCAGCCCGCAGAGGGCACTGGACAGGTATAATGAAAAGCTGCCTCGCTGGGGAGCGTGTGATATGAATTTTGGGCATTGATTAGTTTTGGTCTCTTTTTGACCCCCTGCCTTGCCAAGCTATTGCCCTGATGGTGGGCTGGGAGAATCGGCCTCCCTGGGGGGCCAGGTGTTGCTTAGGCCAGTGAGCATTTCTCACCTTGGACCCCTGGGGCCACGCAGCCCAGAAAATATGTTTTTATCTAACACCTCGCACATGGGCCTTCTCATTCAGGGCACTGGTGGGTGGAGGAGTCTGGGTTTGTTTTGGGGCTTCGCTGTGGGGGACAGGTGATGTTGTGGACTTGGGCCATCTTCACCTCAGCCCCTTCCCCTATGGATGGCACAGTAGTGGCATTTTATGCTAAATCCCCTCCCCTGTCAAGCCATGGCCCCGAGGCAGTGGAGGACTAGGGAGGGCTTCAGTAATTCAGTAATAGAATGGGCCTGGAAGTTCTGTTGCTCAGGCAATGGAGGGCTGGGGAGAGGTTTAGTAATTTAATAAGTGAAGGGGCCTCGCTGTTGTCCTATTGCTCAGGTGTAGGCCACTGCCACCTTGCGCCCAGTGTCCTTCCAAAGAACAATATCCTCCACTTTCATGCCTTGCGTGTACATTGGCATATATGGCCTGAAGGTCAGAGTTGCAGAGATGGGGGGTCAGGTTTGAGTCCTGGCATCTGCTCTCAACATCCTGTGATTCTGGGTAAATCATTTCATCTCCCAGGCCCTCGACAGATTTAGTCTGTGTGAGTGGTGAGAAATACTTCAGGAAAGAGGGGGAGGAACGGGACATGGTAGGGTTCAGGAAAGACTACTAGTCGGGTCTGAATGAGGGACAGAGGGCAAAGAGAGGCCTGGACAAATATGTGTATGGTTTCCCCACCCCCACCCCCCCCGCTGCAGCTCTGCCTGCACCCCCGCTGTCTCTGCTGCCACCGGTGAAATCAAGGCCCTCCACCACCCGCAGGCTTCCACCTGCGCCTCATCCCTGGTGGCCAGTGGTGGCCTTAGGTTTGTGTCCGCTTGTTGCCTGTTGCTTGTGTGCCTGTAACTGTCTGCCCGCTCCTCTTCTGTGCCCCCCTGCCCCCCGCTCACCGCTTTGCTTCCGTGCCCGCTTCTGATTCCTGTACCCCTCGCCAACCTCTGTGCCCCCTTTTATTCTGTACAGACTGACTTCTGTGCCTTCTGTGCCCCTTTGATTTTGTACCCCTTGTGCTTTTTTTGTACTTCTGTGTCCCCTTCTCAAGTCCGTGCCCCGCGCCGGTCTCCTTTCCCCCGTCCCCGCCGCTGCTTCCCCTGCGCGCCCCTTCGCTCCACCCATCCCTCGCCTCCCGCCTCCCAGCTGCTCCTCCCTCCCCACCTCCCCATATATGGCAGCCGCGCCGCTGGTGCGCCGAAGGCGTGCCTAAGGCAAGCCCGTCTGCGCCCGTCCGTGCCTGGACCGCGCCCAGCGCCAGAACCCCTGCCCCCCGCAGCCAACCCCCTCATCGCTCTCAACCCAGGAAGGACCCACACCTGCTGCAAGATCGCCCCGAACCGCACCCACGGTCCCTTCACCTGCCTGAACTGCAGCTTCTCCTGCCTCGAATGCGCCGAGACGCCTGCCTCGACAGAACCCAACCAGCTTAGATGCATCCTGATCAACACCCGTTCCGCACACAAACATGCCGTTGAACTCTGGGACCTACTCGACACCGCATCACTGGACGTCGCCTTCCTGACCGAGACCTGGATGAACGAAGCCTCCTCGCCAGCCATCGCCAAAGCCATCCCAGACGGGTACAAGATCACCCGCAGAGACCGCACCAACAGGGCCGGAGGAGGAATCGCCATCGTCCACAAAAACATCATTAGGGTCTCAACAAACACCAACGACACCCTCAGCACCGCTGAACACATGCACTTCCAGATCCACACGGACCCCAAGACCACCCTAAGAGGCACCCTCGTTTACAGACCGACAGGACCACGGCCTCAATTCTGCGACTCCATCGCCGACCTCATCAGCACGCACGCGCTGACCTCCACCGACTACATCCTCCTCGGAGACCTGAACTATCACCTGGAGAACAACAATGACAACAACTCCTCCACCCTGATCGACAACCTCGCCAACCACGGACAGAAACAGCTCGTCACGACGCTGACCCAAATCGCTGGCCACACGCTGGATGCCATCTTCTCTTCAAGCCCACACGTCACCTTCAGCCACGCCTCCGAACTCACCTGGACAGACCACCACTGCATCCACTTCTCTAACCGAAAACCCCTCACACACCACCGCACCCTACAGACCCCCCGCCGCTGCTGGGGCAACATCACTGAAGAACAACTACAGACAAGCCTCGCACTCAACCCTCCGACTAACCCCACCAACCTCGATGAGGGTGCACTCACCCTCGAACGCTGGATGAATGACTGCGCCAACACCGTAGCCCTGCTGAAAAAACCCACCAACAGAGACACCAGCAAAAGAGTCAGCTGGTTCACCCCAGAACTCCTCGACTCAAAACGCACCTGCTGGAAATTGGAGAACATATGGCACAGCGACAAGACACCCGACAGCCGCGCTGCCCACAAAGACGCCATCCGCAACCACCACCACCTCATCAGGTCCGCCAAAAGGACCTCTTTCACAGACCGCCTTGACAACAACGCACACAACAGCAAGGAGGTCTTCGTGAAGGAACTCTCCAACCCCAGCACCAGCGCCAACGACATCCCACCATCGCAAGCCCTGTGCGACTCCCTCGCCACATTCTTTCACTGGAAAATCACCAACATCCATGACAGTTTCAAACCCCGGACGACCCCTACAGACCTCGCCGCACCGGACCCACCGCACCCCACGACCCACGACACCATGACAACCTGGGCCAACGTGAGCATCGAGGACACAATCAAGACCATGGGCACAATCCACTCCGGATACCCGTCCGACCCTCTCCCACACCACATCTTCAACAAAGCCAGCAATTCCATCGCACCCCACCTGCACAAAATCATCAACCTCTCCTTCGAGACCGCCACCTTCCCTGAGAACTGGAAGCACGCAGAGATCAACGCCCTACTAAAGTAACCCAAGGCGGATCCGAGCGACCTCAAGAACTTCCGACCAATCTCCCTGCTTCCGTTCCCAGCAAAGGTCATCGAGAAGATAGTTAACACCCAGCTCACCCGTCAGCTCGAAGACAACAGCATCCTAGACCTCTCCCAATCAGGATTCCGCAGCAACCACAGCACCGAGACCGCCCTCATCGCCGCCACAGACGACATCAGGATCCTTCTAGACAACGGCGAGACGGTGGCCCTCATCCTCCTGGATCTCTCCGCCACCTTTGACACCGCCTGCCACCGCACACTACGCACACGACTCCAAGACGCAGGGATCCGGGAGAAGGCCTTGGACTGGACCACCTCCTTCCTCTCCGGCAGAACTCAGAGAGTCCGCCTCCCCCCCGTTGCGGTCCGAGGCCTCCGAGATCATCTGCAGCGTCCCTCAAGGATCTTCCCTCAGCCCGACGCTGTTCAACGTCTACATGGCACCACTAGCACGCATCACCCAACAGCACGACCTCAACATAATCTCCTATGCCGACGACACGTAGCTGATCCTCTCCCTCACCAAGGACCCTCTCACCGCCAAATCCAACCTCCACCAGGGAATGAAGGCAATCGCCGACTGGATGAAGGAAAGCCGACTTAAGCTGAATTCAGACAAGACGGAGATCCTCATCCTCGGGTCCAACCCCTCAGCATGGGACGACTCATGGTGGCCCGCATCACTGGGGACTAAGCCTGGGCAAAGCACTACGCTACGCTCGCGTAGTTTGCGAAGTTCGCGCTACTTCGCACTACGCGAACTGCACGTAGCACAGTGCGAACACGCGTAGCGTAGTGTTGCGTAGTGCTGCGGTCATTTTTTGCTTGCTCGCGGTCCTCAACTTCAAGTTGGCGACCGCGAGCAAGCAAAATGACAACCCGGCGAGACTTTTTCCTTGTTCTCGATCAGCAACTTCAAGTTGGCGATCGCGAGCATGGAAAATAAACCTCCCGGCGAGATTCCCAACGCGAGGAGGTCAGGTTTCTCATTGCGAGTGGTCGCGTATGCTCGCGACCGCTCGCGATGAGAAACTACCAGTTCGCGTTGAGAAAGCTGAAGCTCGAGTAAAAATCTACTCGAGCAGCAGAAAACTACAGCTCGCACTGTGCAAGATGCCATTTTCAATGATTGCACAGTGCCGGTTGCTTGTCCGCACTGTGCAATCATTGAAAACGACATCTGGCACAGTGCGAACAAGGTACTACGCAGTTCGCGAAGTGCTACGCGTAGCTCGCGTAGTGCGAACTTCACTTTGCGTAGCTTCGCGAAGTGCTACTTCGCGAACTACGCCCAGGCCTACTGGGGACCCCTCCCCGGCCCCCACCGACCACGCACACATCCTGGGAATCATCCTCGACTCAAAACTCACCATGACCAAACAAGTCAACGCAGTCTCCTCCACCTGCTTCAACACCCTCCGCATGTTCCGCAAGACCTACAGATGGATCCCGACAAACACAAGGAAAACAGTCACCCAGGCCCTAGTCAGCAGCAGACTCGACTACGGAAACGCCCTCTACGCCGGAGCCTCATCCAAGCTCATCAACAGACTGCAGAGAATCCTCTGCACGCCTGATCCTCGACGTCCCGCGCCGCGACCACATCACCCCCCACCTGAGGAACCTGCTCTGGCTCCCCGTCGACAGGAGAATCTCCTTCAAGCTCCTGATCCACGCACACAAGGCACTCCACAAGACCGGACCAGCCTATCTCAACAGTCGACTCTCCTTCTACGTACCCAACAGGAAACTCCGCTCTGCTGACCACGCCCTGGTCATGGTCCCGCGCATCCATAGAACAACTTCCGGAGGCAGGTCCTTCTCCCACTGCGCAGCCAGGACCTGGAACACCCTCCCCCTCTACCTACGACAAACCGAAGACCTGCTGACTTTCAGGAGACGACTCAAGACCTGGCTCTTCGACCAGTAGCAGCAGCACCCCCCCATCCCCCCCCATCGCCTTGAAGCCCATACGGGTATGTAGTGCGCTTTACAAAATACATGATTGATTGATTGATTGACCATGCAAAGCTGCATAATCACTGGCTGCCTACAGTCACTTACTACCTTAATTGATGTGGCTCACCTGACTGTGGCTTTACCCCCATGGACTTTACATGGGCAGCTGCTGAGCCTCCAAGAAGGGCAGGGTCGGGGACACGTTAAAGCAATGCAGCACCTAACCTCGGGGCCCCTTGTAGTGCTTGCCCGACATGCTGCATGCTAAGGGCTGGAATCAGTGTCTGAGATGGAAATGGGTGTAGAGTCCTGGCAGGGTGGTCACCCAGGCCACAACTGCACCGTCACACCGGGTGACCGGCAGGGGGCAGAGGCCCTTGATAATGGGAAAAGGGATGATCATGACAGAGTAGTTCCCGTCTCCTCCATCCAACTGTTGACACGCAGAGGGCAGGATCCTCCTGGCTCACAGCTCGCTCTTCCTCTGGAACAGGGCAAGCAGAGACAGAAGGAGCTGGGGAGGAGCTGTCCTCTTACACTCACTACCTACCTACTTCCTCCTCTATCTATAGCTATGTTCCTTTTTCCTGGCTACCCAATCTTTCCATCTTTACCTTCGGATTATCCCCATCACACCTATCACTACCGTATTTCTCGTTCTACTTCACCTCTCTCATTATACTGTCTCTTTACCTCTCTGTTCACCTCTTTTCCCCCAGCCGCCAGTTGGCACTACCAAGCAGAATTGGAGATCACTGTCTAACCACAGTAGTGGACACAAAGAAAGAGGGGGGGTAAGACAAGGCAGCTAAAGGTACTTAGATTCAGAGAAAAGTGCAACATTTGTGAGGGAGCTGCATTTTATTTCTTTTGAGTGTTTTGCAAAATGTATTTTGTCACTGTTTGTCATTAGAGGTTCAGAGCTGCCCTTCCTGTTACGTTTGTTCTATTCCCAGAGATTCCAGTCTAACCCTTTCTCCTTGACTTTGTACTAGATTTCTGATTGATGTGATGATCAGTTAAGAACAGAGCTGGTTGGGAAAGAGTATTTAACTACATTGTGCAGGGCATTAAGACTGCAAGTAAGCATTCAGTTATCAGAACTCAGGGGCTCCTAGTTTTTATTAATGTTACTGGCTCTATAAGCTTTAAAATGTTTAATTTACTAAACGTTTCTCTACAAATGTGACCAATGAGAGCAACCAACCAGTCTTTCATGAAAGGGCACGCCCGCGAATGTGGGCCACTTTTTTGGGCAGTGCCCGGGCCAAATTGTGATCCCAATCCGACCCTGAGGATAGAGCCATGGTAATGAAGACAAACACAGCCTCTTTTGTTTTTGTTCCAGGATCCTCCTTAAAATGATCTCACTTTCAGTCCTAACGTGGCCTCACATCTTCAGTAATCAATGACGCTTTCCATTAAGTCGACCGCGTTCATTTTCGCGCCAGCAGCTGAATGCAGTTGAATGATTTTACAACTGAGTCTGTAGTCAATTAAAAAAAAGTCTTGTCATTTTTTTCTACGATTTTGTATTCTTGCTGCAGGCGACTCTGGATTGGCGGATGCTATGAAAATCCCACCGATCTTGCCATGGAAGCGGCCTCGCCTTGGGCTGCAGTCGCCCCCAGCCCAGCTCTGCATAAATAAAGTCTGCACAATTTGAAGCCACCATTACCGTAATGTGCTTGAATAATCGGGAACTGTCCAATGACATGTTTATGTGTCATCCTGCCTTATCATTGGCTGTTTTCCTGCACAAATGCCAACGGAGATATCGACATTTTAATGGCCTTTCTGCGAAAGTCTAAAGCAGGTGTGATCACGCGAATCAGAGTGCGTTATGAATTATATAACATAAGCACCCGTTGATAGGTACACATGTCTGGAGAACGCGCGCGTGATGTATGCAGGAGCCGCATGGAGGTGCCCGAACTGTGCACGTGTTGTTTGTCCTCCCACCACTTGGTGGTGCTCTTGCTCTGTTCTGGTGAGCGTGGTTGCAAAGCTGTCAGGGTAATGAGGTGCAAGCACACAGGCACATAGAGTCCATGCAGTGATTGGTTCCCAACAGAAGTTGATTAGCTATGTTGCTCATCCTGATTGGTGGAACTTCCTGGAGACATGTAGAAGGGGAAGTTAATCCTACCTGGCTTGCTGACAGAGGCGCAACTAGAGCCAACTTTCGGGAGGGGGCTAAGAAAATCTTTTGGGGGGGGCTAATTCTTCCAACAATAGGCAGAGTGGAGATGCAGGGGCTCTAAGAAGGGGTGAAATAACAACAAAGCCTCATTAACAAGCAAATGGTCTCTTAAAGACCTATGAAGTACTTGGGAAACTATCTCAGCCTGGGCTGCCACACACGACGGGGTGGGGGGGCTGAAGCCCTTTGAGCCCAATGGGCATCGCGCGCCTGCTCGCTGATATGAACAGGCGGCTATAACAGTTGGTTAGTTTCCAGAGCATACCCACCTGAACATGGGAACTGGTAGCCTCCCTCTCTAGAGATGGCTGGTGGCGCAGGTATCAGATGACTATGTCAACAAAAATACTATTGTGTAATATAGTACATATTCAAGGTAACCATGACAACAACTCCTGGGATGTTTGTGGCAGCTAAATTAAAGATTAGGAAAGGATCGCCGTCGTCTGATGGCACTAGGCTAGCAGGGGATGTGCCAGGCCATCCTTATACGGCGGGGTCTTCAGTGTAGGTCCAGAACTGCCACATGTCCAAGAATCCACATAAGATGCACAGCTTTGTTGATCAAGTCATTTTTTTCCTTGTCCCTCAAAGTCCTCCATTTTTCAATTTGAGGGCATCAGCGCCAGAGGTAGGAGTACCGGGGGCGCTGCAGTACCCCCAAAATAACCATGCTGGAGTTCTGAAGGTGAATTTTGCTGAGCTTTTAAAGAGAGAGGTCAAAGGTCATGCTTTGCATTCTATTATTCAAAGTTTTTTATTGAAGTCCCAAAAAAATTGCAATATATTAAATTCATTAAAGCCAATACATCCATAAAAAGAGAATACCTTTAGGCATAATATTAAGTTTCCAAAAGTTAATAAATAATACATAGCACACTAGAAAATCAGGGACAGATATAAAACAAAACAATAGACAAAATAATTTTTTAACCACATACACAAGACAGTGGCCCCTCCTGATCTTAATCAAAATAAGTAGCCCAGATGTTTTTGAATCCCCTAGGACCCCCCACACGTAGTGCATAAGTGCGTTCACTTCTTTTAACAACTTTCATTTTATGGGCCCACTCTAGGACAGAAGGAATCAAATCGGTACGCCACCTTTGCAATAAAAGTGATCTAGCTACAGCCATTGCAAGGTATAATATTTTTACCAATTGGTCAGGAAGGAGAGGATCTTGATCAAAACCAATAATAATTAACAAATTGTTCACTACTAATTGAATACAACATTCAGTTTCCAAATAAGAGAAAATGTCCTCCCAGAACTTCTGAATCCTAGGGCAATGCAACATAATATGTGACCAATTCGCTGAAAGATGGTTAATACAGCGAAAGCAGTGTGCTGAATGATTGGCATACATTTTCGAAATAGAAAAAGGGGTTCTATAAAGTTGCCATTTACTAAAAAACAGCATCCTTCGCCAATTCTCACCTCTTAGCGTGCTGAAATTAAGTTTTTTTAATAACTGACCTCGAGTTGGCAGAAATTTCAAGGTCTTCATGGTCCATCCCTTTTTTGATTGCCTTCTGTCCAAGATCCAGGCCCCTAACTAAAGCTAAACGCTTTTTCCATACCCCAGGTTTCCTGCCGGATGCATCTTCTAAAAGTTCATTAACTAGCCGATGTTGATCGGCTATTTGAGAAACATCAAGTTCGGCAAGAAATTTGTGGAAGATGTTATATGACCCCAAAAGAATAAAATCATTAACAATCAATTGCGACATTTCGGTCATAGTCAACCATCTTCCATTTCTCAGAAAATCTGAGACTTTACGGAATCCTACCGAGGCCCATTTTAAAATGAGTTCTGAGGATAGTGTAATCCCTGCTAATGGTAAAATGCCAGATAGTAACGTGGCTGAATTAATTACAGGGATGGACTATCTTTTATAGAGCACCTGTCGTTTTTTAAAAAGCCAATGAAGACACTTATAACAAACCAGTTTAGGGGATTTGAAAATTAACAGAGGGGAATGGATCTGGCTTTCCTTACACATTAAATCCTTAAAACTATTAATAAAAAGATTTGACTGTAATTGAGGTTTAAATCTAGATAAATACAGTGCAAAGTAAGCATCATAATAATCCCTGAGATTAGGGAGAGCTAGGCCTCCCTTTTCCTATTCTTCATATAAAGTGCTAAGTGAGATACGTGATGATTTTTTTGCCCAAAGACAGACTGTAAACATTGACACTACTTGGGTAAAAAAGGAACCCGATAAAATACATGGGATGGTTGAAAACAGAAAATTAAACAAAGGAAGAATAGACATTTCAATAAAGGCCACCCGACCCAGGATGGATAAAGGGAGAGAGTTCCAACGTGAAAACAAGGCCTGGGTTTTTCGAAGAAGTGGTGCAAAATTCAGGTGATATAGGTCGCCAACACTTTCAGAAAAATATACCCCAAGGTATCTCTTAGGTTTGGTGTTAACGCAAGAAAGAATATCGGGGTGCAGATCCAAACGTACTCCTCCACATTGTACAATTTCGGTTTTCCTTTTATTAATGCGATACCCGCCTAAAGCCACAAAATCCTCAAAGACCTGAAAAACTTTAGCCTGAACTTCTATATCAGGCTTGCTAATAAGCATGATATCGTCGGCGTATAATTTCAGTTTCGCCATAGATGGAATTGGGGGACGAATATCAGCACAGTTCCTTATTGCTATCGCCAACGGTTCGATAAAAAAAGCAAATAAGACAGGCGATAAAGGGCACCCCTGCCTTGTGCCCCGTTTTACTTTGACCAGCCCGGCCACCGATGTATTGATAATTACCTTGGCTTCAGCGTTGATATATAGATTATGGATCAGGGCCGTGATCTTTGAGGAAATACCAAAGTGAGCTAAAATCATAAACAATGTCTCCCACACAACAAGGTCAAAAGCCTTCTCGGCGTCAAGTAGAAGGACTAATGCGGGTATCCTCTGTGTATCAAAATAGTCCAACGCCTCAGTGAAATAATGTGTATTGGTGTCTAACTGCCTACCAGCAATAAAACCATTCTGATCAGAATGGATCAATTGCGCCGCGTGTTGATTAAACCGAAGTGATAACAATTTGGTGACAATTTTATAGTCTGAGTTTAACAACGTTATCGGACGATAGGAGTTTGGATCCTCGCTGTTCTTACCTTTTTTCAGGAAACTAACTATGTTGCCTTGTCTAAAAGACTCTGGTATTTCCCCCCCTCCAGCATAGAGTTTACTAAATGAAGAAAAAAATCTCCAACTGAACTAAAAAAGACTTTAAAATATTCAGGCGGAAACCCATCCGGGCCACAGGCCTTGCCATTTGGCAAATTTTTAATGACCCCCTCCAGCTCTTCCATAGTGAAGGGGATGGCCATAGAAAGTTTTTCCAATTCCGAGAGTATCGGTAATCCATTATTCAGCAAAAATTCTTCTAACACGGTCCTATCCACAGTCTGTTGTTGGCCGTAAATGGACTCATAATGCTGAAGCATTATTTCCCCAATTTTAACTGGGTCGTCTGCACGTGAGGCGGTTAAGGGGCATTTTAACGCGTTAATCTGATTTAAGGCGGCCTGTTCCCTAGCCTGCCAAGCTAAAAACCTGCCCGTAAAATTACTTTCTTCATATGTTTTTTGGCGGTATTGTTGAAAGAAGGCTTCACTCTGAGTATAATAATTGGCACAGAGTTCGCGCTTAGCCTGATCCAGCTGGCGCTGGTTAAACACAGATGGGTTATTAAGAAAAGCAGAATAGGACACTTGGACCTTCAGCTCCAAGATTCTCTTCTCTTCCCTAACTTTGTTTTACAATTTCTGCATCTTTTCCAATAATTAACCCCCGGACAAAGGCCTTAAGTGTGTCCCAGACCACGATTAGGGGTGCAGACTCACTATTTCGTAATAAAAATTCCTTAATCTCTGTCCCAATAAAGTCCACCCAGTCCTCTTCATTAAAATATTGTCTGTTCAACGACCATCTTTTAGGGGACCTAACGCCCTTTCCTAATTGTACCTCAAGCACCAACATAGCATGATCAGAGAATCCGTTATATAGGAATCGCTGCTGGCTGAAGCACAGTCTCCGAGAAACCCAAAAAAAAATCAATGCTTGACGAAGTACGGAATCTACCTGACCAACAAGTATACGCTATTTTGGTTGGAAAAGCCGCGCGCCATGGATCCTGTAGGTCCAGAGTTACTCCATACTGTTGCAAGGTTTTTAAGACTTTAGGTTTCAGCTGCTTTTTAGCCCGCACTGAAGAGTCTATTTTAGGATTCATTAGGACATTAAAATCGCCCCCCAGAATCAGCTCACCGGGTACCTGAATTAGGGACTAAAACAGATCCTCATAGACCTTCGGGTTATCCTCAACTGGGGCATACATACTGACAAAAGTTATCGGTCTCTGTCTCTGTCTGATGATGCAGGTAACCCAGCACCAACGACCATATTGATCTTTATCAAAATTAACAACCTCCGCCTGAAGTTTTTTACTTAAAAATATTGCTGTCCCTCTATGGGAGGCGGAGGATGAAGAGAATGATTTTCTAGCTCCTCCAATTTGTTCTCGAGAGCATGCTTGCTCTTGGCAGCTGCTTTGACTTCTCCCATTACAATGATCATCTGGTCCGCTAGAACTGAGATCCTGGCTTCTGCCTCCTGAAGTTTAATTGGGAAACTTGACATTGTCTCTTCAATTTTCATTAATCGTTGATGAAGAGAGGCAAGTTCGACTTTCTGGGTTCTCTTCAACTCACGGACTTCTTCCAAGATTAAGTTAAGCATGTCTTTGACACTAATCTGAAGTTCGTCCGCTGACTCCATATTAAGACTAGAAATGACATGAGGAGGATCAACAGTGGAAGAAGAAGAGCTCCCCACCTTTGTCCCCTCAGGAGACATCAAGGCCGTGCAAGGTGCCAATTCTTGCAGAGAGACCCGGGGGTGTATCGGTGTCAAAGCTTGCGGAGTTATCAGTGAACTGGAGGGACTGGAGGCAACAACAACCTGAACAGGTGTTTCTGAAGTTTCTAGTTGCCCCACTTGTTCCCCAATTTGAACAGTCAGCGAAGTTGAGGAGGTCAACTCTTCCTGGTTTGGATTTTGTCCCGGGGATGTCCCCATAATTATATGAAGATCAGATTTCGGATTACCTTGCAAACTTTCCTGACTGATAGAGGCAAGGTCCAAGTTTGCTACAGGTGCTAGAGCCGACGGCACTATGACTCCTGAGGGTTCCTTAAAGGATTTCATGGCTGAGCTGAGGCTGGAGCCAGGAGAGGGGGATTGCAGCATCGCTTTTTTCAGAAATAATGTAAATTGTTTTGCTTCTTTTGTCTCTTTCACCCTTTTGGGCCCTTCGGCCCCCGCATTAACCTGTAAGGATGTTTCTGGCAAAGCTGCAGCTGCATTCTTTTCTGCCATGCCCACCGCACCCGCCTGTTCTGAGGGTGCGACGAAGGATAGCTTCTGAGCTCTCAAGTGTAGTATCCAATCCGAGCAAGTTGGGGGAATTCTCCTTACTAGCCAGTCGGGCTAGCTCTTTCGCTTCTTTTGCCTGAGCTCGGCGAGTTTTAACCTTTAGGCGGACATTGAGCAGCTTTCCCATTCAGACCGCTGCACCTCTGCACCCCCTTACAGCATCCCGGTGTGATCTGATAGAACTTATAAATTGTGCTTCATTTACAGCTCTTTTATAAAATCTCTCCCTAGAAAGTAAAGCTGAGCCAAAGAAGCTATAAAGCGGTGAAGCGTGAAATTAATAACACACGCAAAGGAAGCATGGAGGAGACACTTTGTGTAGATGGAGGATAGAGTCCAGCTCTCCTGATAACAACCTCCTAATGACAACAGGCTATGCAAGCTGTGCCGGTGCTGTGAGTTGCTGACAGCGCTATAACAATATGTATCAGGTGAGCCGATCAGTATACCACTAGCCACTTTTGTTGTTTTCTGCAGTTTCCGCCTTTGCCACTCTAAAACCTCTAACACCTTCTCCCTGTTAGGTTTTAAACAGAAGCCAAATCCCATAAGAAGCTAGTGATGGCATCTGTGGCGTTTATGGTTTATGGTGCTTCAAGGCTCAGCGTAATTAAGCGGGAGAATACTAGAAAAATACTAATCAATCCTCACAAAAAGATGGAAGTATTTTCCACTGCTTTTCCGTGTAGAACTGCTGTTATTGTTACTACTGTACTCGCAGCTCTCAGTGCGTCTGCAGTGCTTGAGAAAGCTGCTCGCCGAGGCTGCAGAGATTCAGAGCTCTTCTTCTTGCTATGCAAAAAAGGTACCTTTTTTGCATTACTAGTTGTTAGGGTATGTACACTGGACCTCATTAAACTTACCCTCCTGTCCCCTATTTTGTTGACACTCTTCTTCTTGCTGCCACAAAATTAAGCAAGAGGAGATTAAACCCAAGGCCTCGTGAAACAAAAGCGCTAGAAAACGCTGCTAGAGGACGCCGGTTACTCAAAGCACATTTTCGATTGTCCCCATTTTAATTACAAAGCGCCTCTTTATTTTTTGTCAATTAGTCTCACAGAGTCTTTACAATTAAATGCGTAATGACGGAACTCTCCTTCGCTCTTCGCGGGCAGACGTGAGCCGCTTCCAGTCCCCCTTAGGCAGATAGCGGTGTCTAAAGCACTTCAGGGAAAACTGCCGCCGCTTATACCTCTGCTGCCTTTTCTGCCGTTTTGCACCACTTTGCCATTTACACTGCCGATCACCCCTCGCCGCTTTTCGCGTTCATTTTACACTTTCTCTAACAGTCATCTTGCGCCTCCTTCCCTCATCTTTCCTCAGCCTCAGGGATCATAGTGGCCGCAGCCTGCAGCCTCTCTCTCTTCACCCGCTGCATGCTCCGTCCCGTCAGGGGAGCATAAGCTCTTCCGTCGAGAAATGCTCAGGCGGATAAAACAGAAGAAAAAAGCCGCAAAGGAGCGCTCCGCTTCGCCGTTGATCCCAGGCACAGCCGCAAGCCGCAATCACTCCCCAGGGCTCACAGGAGCGAGGACGCCAACCTGCCGAACACCAGCACACCAAGAACGATTCACCATTGCTGGGGGCGGGGCAAGGATCACCTGTGGCTACGCGGAGGAGTGATACTCCGCAGCCATCCTGACTCAAGCTTTGCATTCTGACAATCTGCTACTTGTTCTTTCAACATGGAGGTTGGTGTTTACTTTTTCCTTCTCTGACTACAAAGTGAGAGTGTAAAGTGAACTATCTGCCAATTTTGCTGGTGCAAAAGGAAAGGCGTTAGGTTGTCATTCTTTTCTAACACACAACAACATCTAAACAGCTATAAATGAACTGTAGAAACATTTTCAAATGTATCAGCAGTTAGGAAAGCACAAAGGAAGCACTTTGTTGTAATTCTGAAGGGTGATGGAAGCAGAGATTTTAATAGTCGAAACAAATCAGTGCACTTTATTTGGTGATGCGCAAATGACAAATATTTGCCGAAACTCGATTTCCACTCATAATTGTTTGTGCACTGCATAGTCATATGAGTAAAACTGTACATGTGTGCAAAATTAGTGCCCATTACAGTGTGCCTTCTGTAAGTGAAAGAGCTCTTAAATACTATCATCCTGTAATAGTGTTAGTGACACTGTGCTCCAAAGTGTCCCACCAGCAACAGATTACCCACTGCCCTTGCCTCCGCTGAAAGAGTGGGGCTCATTGGTTATACTTCTCTTTGCGCTTGGATTTTTCACAATTCTAATGAGTCAGTTATGTAACATTGATGGCAGCACCCCAAACTCTGAAGAGGATACTAGCACCACTCTTTGCGGGATGTCTGTGGATTACCAACCTCCAGACTGCCCCTTGATCCTTCTCAGAGTCAACCTTTGGGGGCACCCCCTGCAATTTCAAGGGGGTTCTCAAGTTTGTCCCCAAGTGTAGGAGTCTGGAGGCTTGTGCCTGACCACGACTCCTTTGTGTTTGTTATTTTTAAGTGAACATAAAGTTTGCAAACATCACAGACAGTCATCCCTTCTTTAATTCTTCACAATATATTAGAACAAAGATATTTGATGAGTGCATTGTGAAGCTTGGAGTTACCTGTAGCTGAGTGAAAACTTTTACTCAGATGGTGTCTGTATGAGGTAGGAAGAGCACTACCCACCGAGAGCCACCGCTTTCCCCACCTCTCCTTCCAAAGTTCCCTTTAGTTTATGCACTGTTTGGGTGGGCATTGCAGTGCGTGATGGTGACCTTCCCAGACTCTTCTCTGAGAAGAGAAAGACTAACTCACTCTGACTGGCTGCCCATTTTAATTATAAGATGCACTGGTGTTAGAAATGGGGGTCTCTAGTTGGCAATGGTTTGCATCTTTGTCCAAATGGGGACCGTTCCTTCTAGTCAGGATAAGGGAGTTACACTCCTAAAATAACCCCTGCTCACCCCATTGGTAGCTTGGCATGAGCAGTCAGGCTTATCCTAGAGGCAGTGTTTAAAGCATTTGCACATAACCAACAGTAATACAGTGTAAGCACTACAAAAGGACACCCCACCAGTTTAGAAAAATATCCAGTATTTTTATCCAGTATTTTTATATACTTAACACAAGACCAAAAAAGATAAAAATCCACAATACAGTACTTAGAAATCGTTGATAGTCAAAATAAACTTGAAAAACAGTTCCTTGAAGTTAATAGCTCCATCCGGGGCTATCACGGTATCGTGAACAAACAAATCCAACCAGTTCAGGCTGACCGTGCCGTCGCGGGCCAGCTACAGTGTCGGGAAGACCCTCAAAACAGTACCTTTAGAAATGCAGGGTGTCGATGACCTCTCGTTTACTTCCTAAAGCATGGCATCCGCAGGTGTCGGTTCTGGAAGTTGGTGCAGGAGTCGTCGGGCCCTTGAAGTCAGACGCGTTGCAGATCGAACTCCTCACGATTGAAGTCAGGAGCACTGATGTCGGCAGGCATCAGGTGCTGCAGTGTGAAGTGCAGCGGTGCGGAGTGCAGTGCCCTCAGGTCATGGTGCAGGCAGCGGCTCGGTGACAGTCGTCCAGCAGTGTTGGTGAGACCAGGGCTGCCGTGCGAAGTGATGTGGTGCACGTCGCAGTGCTGGCAGGTCACGATGCAAGCAGCGGCACCGTCGTTGCTGAAGCGCTGTTGTTGGCTGACGAACTGGAGTCGATGGTGCCGGTGTCAGTAGGTCAAGGTTGCGGCACGGGATGAGGACGATGCATCATGTAACTTACGAGTGGTGCCCTCGAACCACGGTGCAAGCAGCGGCGTCGATGTCAGCGTGAAGCGGCATCGTCGGGGATACTAAGGCGGCATCGTGAGCGAGCAGCAGCCCGGTGGTGGCGTCAGATGGAGGCATCGGTGAGACCAGGTGGCCCGGTGCCCTCTGCGTTGCCTTCAGGACACAGAGTCAGCAGCGGCATCATAGACGGCATCGGGTTGCTTTTTCTTCTGTTGCAGCACAAAACACACAGTCCCCAGTGCTGATGGCTGAAGAACTTGAAGTCTTTGCTGTTCCTGAGACTTCTTGAACAGGGGGCAAGCTCTACCTCAAGTCCTTGGAGAAACTCACAAAAAGAGATTGCAGAAAGTTCAGTCCAGTCCTTTCATTGCCCAAGATAGAAGCAGCCACTGCAGGCCAACACAGCAAAGCACCCAGCAACTTGGTAGTCCCTCCTGACAGCTTCTCCAGCTCTTCTTCTTGGCAGACTTCTTGGTCCAAAGGAGTTCTAGCGTTTAGGGGTGTGGGCCCCACTTTTTATAGCCCCAAATGCTTTGTCCTCTCAGGCAGAGAGTGTCTGTGTCCAGCCAGAACCAGTTCTGTCCTTTCTGGTGCAGATTCCTGGCAGGAGGTGAAGACAGCATTGTCAGAGGCAGACCAGGACCATTCAGGTGAAAGGAAATCTCCTCCCCCTACTCTAAATGCAGCCCAGGTCTATTCAGCCCTTCCCTGACTCATCTAGACTCTGGAGCCACTGCTCATCTCCAGCCCCTGTCATCCAAAACCCAGACAGTCAATCCACAAACAAGGCCTACTGGATAGCTGAGCAAGAAAATACCTATTTTCTAAAAGTGGTATTTTCAAACACAGAATGTAAAAATCACATTTACTAAAAGATGCATCTTTAGATTCTGAGTTCAGGCATACTAAACTTTATTTCTCTACCTTGTTCCCAGGGCCAGTTATGTTTATATGATGTTATAAACAAACTCCCCATTCTGTCCTATGGGAACAGGTAGCCTTGCAATAGTGAAAAACGAAATTGGCAGTAATTCACTATCAGGACATGCCACACACACCAGGGCATGTCCTACCTTTCACATATACTGCACCCTGCCCACAGGGGTACCTTGGGCCTACCTTAGGGGTGACTGACATGTAGGAAAAGGGAAGGTTAGGGTCTGGCAAGTGGGTACACTTGCCAAGTCGACATGGCAGTCCCAGACTGCACACAGGCTCTGCAATGGCAGGCCAGAGTTACATTTACAGGCTGCTTGTGTGGGTGGCACAATCCAGTGCTGCAGCCCACTAGCACCATTTGATTTACAGGCCCTGGCACACTCAGTGCACTTCACTAGGGACTGACAAGTAAATCAAATATGCCAATCATGGAAACACCAATCCATAACACAATTTACAACAGGAGCATATGCACTTTAGCACTGATCAGCAGTGATAAAGTGCCCAGAGTCCTAAAACCAGCAACAGCAGGTCAGGAAAAAATAAGAGGAAGAAGCAAAAGGTTTAGGGATAACCCTGCAAAAAGGGCCGTTTCCAACAACTGGACACTAATGGAGGGTGGCCATCTGTCCTCTGACCTTGCTTTTAGATATTAATCTGGCACTGCCAACTCACAGAACTGGACTTGGAAGCGCGTGGACCCTGTTTCCGTGGACGTGTCTACAGTGTGGAGCTGCATGCCACACCCTTTGTCCTGGGTAGAACTGAGCATTAATGCCCTGCTGAAGCTCTGTCCTGCTGCTGACCATGCCCCAGTGAGGTCCCGCAGCAGCCCAATGAGAACTCAGATCTGTAATATGTATGTATGCTAAAATGTAACAGTGGTCTGTGTCGCCGCTATGTAACATAACATGTGTTTGTAAAGCGCATGTTCACCCAAGGGTATCTTGGTGCTGAATAACGGATGTTTATTGTTACCCAGATGAATGGTACTCAGGCAGACCGCAGGTGTCTGGTGGGGTGGTGGAAGGTCAGGCAGTTGTTCAGGTATTCAGGTCCCGTGTTGTGGGGGGCTTTGTAGGCATGCGTGAGCAGTTTGAAGTGGCACCTTTTCTTGATGGGAAGCCAGTGCAGGTTGTGGAAGTGGGGGGTGATGTGGGCTTGTTTTGGCAGTTTGGGGAGGATTCTTGCTGCTGCGTTCTGAATGATTTGGAGGTGCTTGAGGAGGAGGGTGGTGGTTTCGGCATAGAGGGTGCTCGCGGAGTCTAGCCGACTGGTGATGAGGTCTTGTGTGACGGTTGTCCATGGTGTCTCTTGGGATTCATCTGACGATCTTGCTGAGCATTTTGAGGGTGCTGAAGCAGGTGGCGGAAACCGAGTTGACCTGTTGTCTCATGGAGAGTTCACTGTCGAGGATGATGCCGAGGTTGCGGGCATGGGTGCTGGGTGCTGGCTGAGGGCAAAGTGCCACCAGGAGTCGTCCCATGGTGAGGGGGATCTTCCAAAGAGAACTTCAGCCTTGTCAGTGTTGAGTTTGAGGCAGTTGGTTGTCATCCAGTTGGCGACGTCAGTCATGGCGTTCTGGAAGTTCGCTCCAGTGGTGTCTGTGTCTTTGGTGAGGGAGAGTATGAACTGGGTGTCGTCGGCATATGAGACGTGTGAGAAGTTGGCCTGGTATATGATGCTCACTAATTAAAGTAATCACCTTGTACCATGCCAAGCAACCCTTATGGTGTGGTTGTAAGTCAACCTTTTCGGACTAGCTGCCCTAGTGGTAGCGTAGGCTAAGCAGTCTTTGAGGCTAAACTCGTGAAGCGTGTTAAGCCAGCTGTTTTACCAAATGCAACCCCCTTTTATACCAATGAAAGGACACCACACAGATATATATTCAAAATATATATGTATTTATTTCTCAAAGTAACCCCTAGTCTCTTTATGAGCACAGGAGCACAAATCGTCAAACAAGATTACAGTAGAATACACAGAAGTTGCACTTTATATGGATAGGCCCTGGTGGCCGCTCGAACCATATACTAAAATAGTGGTATAAGTACCACGAACAGAAAAGGGAAAAGGCCTAGGGCCTCTAGAATCGCTGGGCCTACAAGGAGCTAACTTCAGTTAGTGACCAGGAGGTCCACGGGTGGCGTGTGCAGAGCAAATAGTCACACGCGTGCTCCCATAGGTTTCAATGGGTGCGTAAAAAGTACAAAGTTACTGCAAAAAGGATCTTCCGGATGGACTAGGAACTCAAGATTTGGAGCACAGGCACTAGAGATGTAATACTACACTTGGGCACAGGAGTGCCAGCTTTACCTCACCCACAGGAAGCGGGTGCATAGGCCTCGAAGTGCGTCGGGTTTCTTCTATCTGTTCCGTGGAGCTTGAAGACAAAGATGCTGCAGGCGGTCGGTCCGGGAGAGGTGCAGTGGATCCAAGAGTGGATCAGAGATGTTGAAGACCTGTAAGCAGAGGGGACAGTGTTCACAGTCACTAGCCAGTGACCAGCGTGGCACCAGGTGGGTACCAGGCAATGTCGGGTGCAAACAGGAAGAAAGGTGTAGCTTGTCTCTGCAGCCACGTGGTCCCTGACGGTCGACGACGTCTAGGAGTCGGGTCACGAGCTGTCCCACGCAGGCTCTCGCTGTCGGCGGTGTCGGCGACTTGATCGAAGCAAACAAGCCTTGGCAAAAGCAATCGTTGTAGGAAAGGAAATAAGCTGATGGTTCTGACCAGCAAGGTCAGAGGGACTGCTCCTTTGGAGGGGAGCAAGGGCCAGTCTGGAGCAACCAGACCAGCGGTGTATTTTGTAAAGTTCGTCGCCAAGATGGCTACTAGCCAGCGGGCCAGCAACCGGTTAGGCGCGTCGAGTGGCAAAATGCAGAAGGGCCCCACGCAGATCGTGGAGATGCTGGAGGGCTCACCTTTGGTGCAGATGCTGCTCGAGGGTTGGGCTTCTCAGATCCCAAAGCACAACTTGGAGGGAGCCTCGGTTGTTGCACTTGTCAGCTTGTCGTGGTCGTTCCAAGATGGCTGGCTCCACGTGTCTCGGTGCCTCCACGGGTCTCCTCTTTTCAGGGACTGTGGATCGGGCGGTGAGAGGTCTGGAGGTCCAGGTCTTGTCAGTCTCTGGGCTCGGGCTCGGGCTCCGGCAGGAGGCGGCGGCAAAGCAGACGTTGATTCGCTGGATGGTGCTTGCGTTAGCAAGGTGGTCACTCCCTGACCACAGGGGAGATTTCCTTCAGTCTTCTGTGCAGCAGAATGTCGAAGTTCCCGTCTTCTTCTTAGTTTCAAGTTGATTCCAGGATGTCTGAAGTCTTAGGACACAGCTCCTACCTTTAAGCGGATTCTAGGGGCTGGACTACCTGCTAGGTCCCTCCCTATGGGTGGGACCAGGAAGGGGGGTGGTTACACCCCCAATCCTTTGTCCAGCTCGCCCCAGGCCCGGGACTGGTGTGCCCCAGGACCGGTTTGAACTGGCATATGCACCGAGGCTCCTTGTGAGCCACAGGCATGTCTGGTTTCTTTCAAGCCCTACCTGACCAATACACAAAATCCTGTCTGGGGTGGTGCATGCACCTCCCCTGGCAGGAAACCCTTTGTCCACACCTCCCAAGCTGGAAGGACTCCCAGCAGCAGGAGGGCAGACTTGTGTCTGTGGTGGCAGCATCCATTTTGTGGAGCTGAGGCTATGTCTGATTTTACCCGGGTTTCAGGTACTGTACATGTCGTGTCCCTCTAGAAGGGTGGAATGCTAACCCCGTCGCCAGAATTGGCGAGGGGTTAGTATTCCAATTCGTATGACACCTTACTCGACATGTTTTGATAAAGCCAAACCAAAGATAGCATTTAACCGCGAGGTTCATAATGCACTTAAGAGTATATGGTATGACGATATCTGGAAACAGTAGAAGGAAGTTGTTCCGACCACTGCAGACAGGCTCAGCTCATGCTAGAGCACCATCTCACATGGAACCAAGCACTCTGCCTTCAGGATTGTTAAGGCCTGCCATAGGAGTGACTTATAGGTTACCAGGTGTCCCATTTAAGGTTAGGTATAGGTATACTACACCTAAGTAAGAGGTGATTACACCAACTTACCCCAGCTGAGTGATCAGCCAGTTGTGTCAGATTGTTAGGCCAAGCCTGGGGTGGCATAATACATGCTTCAGCCCCTGGCAGGCCTTGGGTACACCCATGCCCTGGGTACCTAGTGTACACTGGTACAGGGGCTCACAGGGTGATCCAACCAATTGGGTATGTACCTAGGGTACATGGAGTCCATTTTACAGAGAGAGCAGATAGCCTGAGAGCCTGAATGGCAGGATCTCAGGCCAACTAAGTCGAAAAACCAGCTAGACACTAGGCAAAAATTTTGGGGTAACCATAGTCAGATATCCACCTTCCTACACAACCCCCCCCCCAAACGAAGGGAGATAAGGCTGACCTTGACCAGGTAAGCCTATATTGCCCAAGTGGCCATATAAGGAGGAACCAGCACTGGCATGGTTACCCCCTGTCTCATGGTCCACTAAGCAATCCCTCACCCTAAGGGTATCAGAGGGTCTCCACCATAGGGAATCTATACCTTTGGTGTGTCTTGGCAAAGTAAAAGGCTGGTGTTGAGATGGAGTACTGAAGTGAGTGTCCTCAAAGTGAGGCCTCAGCTTCCTCCAATCATCCTCCACCATGGATGCCTTTCTTTCCTTAACTGAGTTGCACTGTGCTCTCAGGGTCAGCCTCTGGCTACCTAAAGCTGGAGGCTGGGTCCCTTTTGTGGGCTTACTGGGGGGACAGGTCAGGTCTGGGGCCCTAAGGTCCCATGTTTGCCTGTGCCCAACAGAATCCCTCTGGGGGAGGTCCCTAACTACCTGTAAAGGAGATCCCTCAGGAATGTTTTTACCCATCACCTGGCTAGGACTACTAGCCAGGCAATCCTCATTCTTTTGATGGGGGGGTTCTTGTGGACAGGGGCCCTCTTGGGGTCCACTGGCCTCCCTGGCCTCTGCAGCCCTGGGCTGACTGAGGCAGGGTAGAGAGAGGCAGGCTACCTGCACCAGACTGGGTCCCACCTTGGAAGGGGCCACTGACATCAGAGGCTCTGCCAGGCCAGGCCTGGCTACCTCTGGGGCAGTTCCTTCACAAGGGGTGAGGTCAGATCCCTGAGGAGGCTGACCTTTTCCTGATGTCTGGGGAGAGGGAGACTTTTCTTCCTCCCCACTACTCTCTGTTTGTGTGGAGTGATCCATAGTTTCAGGCTTCACTACACCTATGTCAGTCTGAGTATAGGCTGAGACCATTACAGCCTTGCCAACCTTTTCAGGGAGGCACTCAGTTTGGGTTTGAGCTGCCAGTCTCTACAGGGAAGTCTGTCTGTGCCTGGGCTGTGGCTACCACTGCCCTTCCAACCTTTCCAGGGAGGAAATCTATTTGGACAGGGGTTGTGAATGGCACAACCCCACTACCCTTTTGTGAAAGGCCTACCATTTTAGAATGGGTGTCTTGTTCAACTCCAGCCCAAGCTGAGAGTTCTAAGTCATTCCCCAGTAAGCAGTCTACAGGCAAGGTTGGGGACACTGCCACCCTTTTAGGGCCAGTGACACCTCCCCAGCTGAGACATACCTCTGCCATGGGATGACTGTTCTGTTTGCCATCAATGTTGGTCACCTGGTAGGAGAAACCAGGCAAAAGCTGCTCAGAGGGAACTAGCCAATGGGCCACCATTGTGATGCTAGCTCCAGTGTCTCTGTAGGCCTCAGCTTTTGTACCATTGATGTAGGGCTCCTGTCTGTACCTACCCAAAGTGTTGGGACAGGCAGTGAAGTTGGCAAACCCCATGCCACCATCACAGACAAGAGTATCTGCTGCAGGGGAATTGGCTAAGCCAGGGTCCCCCTGTGTTCCCCAAGTAAACCCACCCAAATTTTTGGGGGCACTCCCACCACCTGGGGGATTACTGCTGACAGTAATAGGTGGTGTGACAGGAGTAATTGGAGGAACAGTTTTGTTTGTAGCCCTTGGGCAACTGCTGTCAGTTTTCCAATGCCCAGGAGTTTTACACTCATGGCAGTAGGGCTTTTTACCTGTGGTAGAGGAGGGAGCTTGGGACCCACCACCCTGTGTGGAGTTTTGGGGCCCTGAGGAAGATTTCTCTTTTGCTTTATCCCCACCCTTCTCTTGAGGTTTGGTGGTATCTTTCTTTTGGTCACCACCCTGATTCTTAGGCCTGATCCTGGTCCTGACCCATTTATCTGCCCTCTTTCCCAATTCTTGGGGAGAGGTCAAATCTGAGTCTACCAGGTGTTGATGGAGGAGCTGGTTTTGACAGTTACTTAAAATCTGTTCTCTCATCATCAAATTGTACAATCCGGTATAATCAGATACCTTACTTCCCAGCAACCAACCCTCCAAAGCCTTAGTGGCACATTCAATGTATTCAGACCAGTCCTGAGTCTGTGTCTTTTGGGTGTCTCTGAACATTAACCTGTACTGTTCAGTGGTTAAGCCTAACCCATCAACTAGAACACTCTTCAGGACTCTGTAATTTCTGACATCCTCTTCTCTAACAGTGAGGAGTCTGTCTCTGCCTCTTCCTTCAAAGGAGAGCCAGAGGATTGCTGCCCACTGGTCTTCAGGAACCTGCTGTACTTTGCAGGCTCTCTCAAGAGCAGTTATCCATTTGTGGATGTCATCCCCACTTTTGTAGGGGGGCACAACCTTAGACAGGTTCCTATTATCAAAGACCCTATCTTTGTCCTTAGGGACAATGCTGCCACCAGTGGGTATAGACCCACTCTCTCTAGGTTGCCTAGCCTTCCTCAGTTTTTCTTCCATCAGGGCTACTTCTAGCTCCTGCTTCCTGATCCTCAGCTGGGCTTCCTGCATTCTGGCCCCATGTTCCCTCCTCTGAGGGGTGGTCATCCTTTTCCTGGAGTGACCTTGAGAGCCTCTAGAGGCATGAGAAGCACTAGAGTCACCTGAGCGATTCCTTTGCCTCCCAAGTCCCTGGTTAAGTCCACTGGGGAGATCCAATGGGATGATCCCATTGTCAGTCCCCAATAGCCTTAGTTTAGCTGGGCCAAGTATAACACTTGGCACTGGGCTAGTTCTCCTTCATCATCACTACTCTCTGTATCAGTACCTTTATCACTCTCATCCTCTGTGGTATTATTGCCATCTAAGGGGTGACTATTGGGACTGGGTACCTCTGTAGCATCTTCAGAAGGGGGGGCCTCCTGTTCCTGACCCTAAGGGGGCTAACTGGGAAGCTTTCTTGAGCTCTCTCTGATTTTCATCATTTTGCAAGAGTTCTCTGAGCTCAGCAGAGGTAGGGTTCTTGGGCTGTTTAAGGCCTCTAAGAGTTGCCAAATGCCTGAGCTCATTCTGATTAAGGGTAGCAAAGATGGATGGTGCCCTCTGGGGGTCACTCTCGACAGAGATGGGTACAGTGGACCCCTCTGCCCCAGCCATTGCTCTTAAGTGTGGGTGGATGTGTTGCAATCTACCTACACTTGGGTTTACCTACTAAACCTATCTAGTAGTTGTAGTCAGGGTGTGCTACTCCCTTTGCTCTACAACAACTAAGTTCAGTAGAACTTATGTATATCTAATCTTGTTTTATATGTACCTACAGGTACCTATGTGATCTTTCAATTGGTAACCAAGAGATTACAATGGTAAAACACAGCAAGCTCAAATCCAACCGCTGCTCACCAATGTGAGAAGTTGGCCTGGTATATGATGCTCACTAATTAAAGTGATCACCTTGTACCATGCCAAGCAACCCTTATGGTGTGGTTGTAAGTCAACCTTTTCGGACTAGCTGCCCTAGTGGTAGCGTAGGCTAAGCAGTCTTTGAGGCTAAACTCGTGAAGCGTGTTAAGCCAGCTGTTTTACCAAATGCAACCCCCTTTTATACCAATGAAAGGACACCACACAGATATATATTCAAAATATATATGTATTTATTTCTCAAAGTAACCCCTAGTCTCTTTATGAGCACAGGAGCACAAATCGTCAAACAAGATTACAGTAGAATACACAGAAGTTGCACTTTATATGGATAGGCCCTGGTGGCCGCTCGAACCATATACTAAAATAGTGGTATAAGTACCACGAACAGAAAAGGGAAAAGGCCTAGGGCCTCTAGAATCGCTGGGCCTACAAGGAGCTAACTTCAGTTAGTGACCAGGAGGTCCACGGGTGGCGTGTGCAGAGCAAATAGTCACACGCGTGCTCCCATAGGTTTCAATGGGTGCGTAAAAAGTACAAAGTTACTGCAAAAAGGATCTTCCGGATGGACTAGGAACTCAAGATTTGGAACACAGGCACTAGAGATGTAATACTACACTTGGGCACAGGAGTGCCAGCTTTACCTCACCCACAGGAAGCGGGTGCATAGGCCTCGAAGTGCGTCGGGTTTCTTCTATCTGTTCCGTGGAGCTTGAAGACAAAGATGCTGCAGGCGGTCGGTCCGGGAGAGGTGCAGTGGATCCAAGAGTGGATCAGAGATGTTGAAGACCTGTAAGCAGAGGGGACAGTGTTCACAGTCACTAGCCAGTGACCAGCGTGGCACCAGGTGGGTACCAGGCAATGTCGGGTGCAAACAGGAAGAAAGGTGTAGCTTGTCTCTGCAGCCACGTGGTCCCTGACGGTCGACGACGTCCAGGAGTCGGGTCACGAGCTGTCCCACGCAGGCTCTCCCTGTCGGCGGTGTCGACGACTTGATCGAAGCAAACAAGCCTTGGCAAAAGCAATCGTTGTAGGAAAGGAAATAAGCTGATGGTTCTGACCAGCAAGGTCAGAGGGACTGCTCCTTTGGAGGGGAGCAAGGGCCAGTCTGGAGCAACCAGACCAGCGGTGTATTTTGTAAAGTTCGTCGCCAAGATGGCTACTAGCCAGCGGGCCAGCAACCGGTTAGGCGCGTCGAGTGGCAAAATGCAGAAGGGCCCCACGCAGATCGTGGAGATGCTGGAGGGCTCACCTTTGGTGCAGATGCTGCTCGAGGGTTGGGCTTCTCAGATCCCAAAGCACAACTTGGAGGCAGCCTCGGTTGTTGCACTTGTCAGCTTGTCGTGGTCGTTCCAAGATGGCTGGCTCCACGTGTCTCGGTGCCTCCACGGGTCTCCTCTTTTCAGGGACTGTGGATCGGGCGGTGAGAGGTCTGGAGGTCCAGGTCTTGTCGGTCTCTGGGCTCGGGCTCCGGCGGGAGGCGGCGGCAAAGCAGACGTTGATTCGCTGGATGGTGCTTGCGTTAGCAAGGTGGTCACTCCCTGACCACAGGGGAGATTTCCTTCAGTCTTCTGTGCAGCAGAATGTCGAAGTTCCCGTCTTCTTCTTAGTTTCAAGTTGATTCCAGGATGTCTGAAGTCTTAGGACACAGCTCCTACCTTTAAGCGGATTCTAGGGGCCGGACTACCTGCTAGGTCCCTCCCTATGGGTGGGACCAGGAAGGGGGGTGGTTACACCCCCAATCCTTTGTCCAGCTCGCCCCAGGCCCGGGACTGGTGTGCCCCAGGACCGGTTTGAACTGGCATATGCACCGAGGCTCCTTGTGAGCCACAGGCATGTCTGGTTTCTTTCAAGCCCTACCTGACCAATACACAAAATCCTGTCTGGGGTGGTGCATGCACCTCCCCTGGCAGGAAACCCTTTGTCCACACCTCCCAAGCTGGAAGGACTCCCAGCAGCAGGAGGGCAGACTTGTGTCTGTGGTGGCAGCATCCATTTTGTGGAGCTGAGGCTATGTCTGATTTTACCCGGGTTTCAGGTACTGTACATGTCGTGTCCCTCTAGAAGGGTGGAATGCTAACCCCGTCGCCAGAATTGGCGAGGGGTTAGTATTCCAATTCGTATGACACCTTACTCGACATGTTTTGATAAAGCCAAACCAAAGATAGCATTTAACCGCGAGGTTCATAATGCACTTAAGAGTATATGGTATGACGATATCTGGAAACAGTAGAAGGAAGTTGTTCCGACCACTGCAGACAGGCTCAGCTCGTGCTAGAGCACCATCTCACATGGAACCAAGCACTCTGCCTTCAGGATTGTTAAGGCCTGCCATAGGAGTGACTTATAGGTTACCAGGTGTCCCATTTAAGGTTAGGTATAGGTATACTACACCTAAGTAAGAGGTGATTACACCAACTTACCCCAGCTGAGTGATCAGCCAGTTGTGTCAGATTGTTAGGCCAAGCCTGGGGTGGCATAATACATGCTTCAGCCCCTGGCAGGCCTTGGGTACACCCATGCCCTGGGTACCTAGTGTACACTGGTACAGGGGCTCACAGGGTGATCCAACCAATTGGGTATGTACCTAGGGTACATGGAGTCCATTTTACAGAGAGAGCAGATAGCATGAGAGCCTGAATGGCAGGATCTCAGGCCAACTAAGTCGAAAAACCAGCTAGACACTAGGCAAAAATTTTGGGGTAACCATAGTCAGATATCCACCTTCCTACAAGACGTAAATGTGTTGTACTTGTATAGTGCACTGTTACCCTGGGGTGTCCTGGCGCTGTACTCATACCGCTGTGGAACCCTTCCTGGCTTTTCCCTGTGAAATGTCCACTCCTGGGCACCCCAAAGGTGAAGACAGGCATTCCAGCGCTGTTGGGGCCGTTGTGGAGATTAAGCAAGCTATTGCCCAGAGTTGCAGAGTGGGACCCATGATTAGAATAGGCACCGAGGCGAGAAGTAACAGGTCCGAGGAAATTGAGCCCAAGACCCGCGGAGGCGGGAATTGAACCCTGGTCCCGGGCCAGACCTCTGCATCAGGGTCTGCCGCTCTAACCATTGAGTCACACTTCTCCACAGATGTCACACAGATGATGTTGACATCATGGCTGCAAACGATGGGCGCTAGTGGCATCATGTAGACGTTGAACAGTGTGGAGCTGAGAGAGGAGCCCTGAGGTATGCTGTATATGATGCATTTGGGGTCAGAGCTGTACGGTGGGAGCCGGACTCTCTAGGTGCAGCTGGTGAGAAAAGAGGATAGTAGCTTGAGGGCACTGCCGCAGATGCCAATGTGGTGAAGTCTTTGGACGAGGAGGTGATGGGAGACTGTTTCAAAGGCCACTGACAGCAAGGACATCTTTAGGATTTTGGGGGCCCTGGGGCAGACTAAATTTCGGGGCCCCTCTTTGGATTAGGTTTGAATTTATGAACCAACTTCAGCTCTTTCGTGATGTCTCTGGCCAGGTCACAGACAGTGCACAGTTACACTCATCCAAATTTTAAGTGTGTTTATATCTAAGATGTAAGGAAAGTGCTATGTGTTTTCAATATTGTAACACAGCAGCAGCACACTAATATTACTGCAAATCATTTCTGTGAAACAAAATCTGACTACTTCCTATTTCTCATATGTAAAGTCCTCAAAGAAACTTGTTTTATGGATGCTGCATTGAACATAAAAACATTTCTCCGCAAACTGTCTGCAGCAGCCTCTCACACATCACCCACATTAAAAATTAATTAAACAACATTATTTAAAACAATCTAAGAATTATTAAAGGTCATCAGGGTAGGACTCTCTGCAGAACCAAGCTGGCTCTATCAGGGGGCCCCCTAAAAGCCAGGGGGCCTGGGCCAGGGCCCACTTTGCCCATGCCTTAAAACGTCTTTGACTGACAGGTCGAGGAGGATCAGGGTTGCTGATTCACCTTGCATTCAATGATGGCTCTTACGTCGTCCATGGCGGCTATAAGGACAGTTTCTGTGCTGTGGTTGGATCGGGATCCGGATTGGGAGGGGTCGAGCAGGTAGTTGGATTCCAAGTAGTCTGTGAGTTTGCGTTGACGGCTTTCTCCAGCACCTTGGTCGGGAAAGGTAGGAGCGAGATGGGGCAGTAGTTTTTGAGATCTGATGGGTCCACTGTAGGTTTTTTCAGAAGTGATTTTACTTTGGCGTTCTTCCATGATTCCGGGAATGTGGTGGATCTGAGCACTGAGTTGATGATGCTGGTGACCGGGGTTCCAATTGGTTTGTGTCTGAGTTTGAAGGCGTGTTGAGGGCAGGGGTCAGTCGGAGCTCCAGAATGAATGGAGGACATTATGGACATTGTGGTTTCAGTGTCGAGAGGTGTCCAGTCAGTCAGGCAGTGGAGTGGAAGGATCGTGGGAGGAGCCGGGATGTCCAGTTGTGGTGGTTGGGGTTAGAAGTTCTGTAGATGTTAGCAATCTTGGTGTGGAAGAAATCAGCAAGTGAGTTGCAGAGGGACTGGGAGGGCTGGGTGGTGTTTTTGATGGCTTCGGGGGAGGAAAATTCTCTGACGTTGTTGAATAGTTCTTTGGTGAAGTTGGTGGACTGCAGGTGGGGCTTTCTTTGCTTCTTTTATGGTATGGTGGTAGGATTTGAAAGCTGTCTTGAAGGCTGTGCAGTTGCCTGGTTCTTTGCTGATGCGCCAGCGTCTCTAGCAGTTGATGTGTTTATTGGTTTTTCTGTTGCGGAGGGTTTAGATGGGTGCGATGGAGTCTACGCTGGTGGTGATCTGTTCCGAAAGGTGTGTGGCAGCTTTATTGATGTCGTCGGACATGTGGAAGGTGGGGGTGTTGAGGGCTGTTGTCCATTTGGATTCGGTGATGCGGTTTCTACTGCAGCGGATAGCAGGAGTGCAGTGGTCTGTCGGTTGACAGCGATGGTGAAATGAACGATGCCGTGGTCCATCCAGGTGAGTGCTGTTGTGTGGCTGAACTGGATTTTAGATTTTCTTACTGGACGTGAAGATGGGGTCGAGGGTATGGCCGGCAGTGTGTGTGGGGTTGGTGACAATCTGTTTTAGGCCCAGGTTGTCCATGGAGTCTAGCAGGGTGGCAGAGTTGGTGTCTGATGGGTCTTCGAGGTGCAAGTCGAGGTCGCCAAGGAAGAGGTAGTGTCTGGATTCCAAGACGCGGGTGCGATGAGTTAGGGTATGGAGTTGCAGAAGGGGGGTTGGGGTCCTGGTGGTCTGTAAGCAAGCATACCTCTGATGGTTGAGTGGGCGTTGGCTTGAAGGTAGAAGTTGAGGTACTCCATGTCGGGCGAGTGAGGGTCATCGGAGGTGGTGAGCCTGATGAAGTTCTTGTGGATGATGGCAATTCCTCCTCTGGGTCTGGCTGGCCGGTCCCTGTGCGTCCTTTTGTAGCCAATTGGAGTGGTGGTGGCTATGTTGGGGCTGAGGAATCCTTGAGCCAGGTCTCTGAGAGGAATACTAAGTCGGGGCTAGTGGTGGTGTCCAGAGTTCGATGGCGTGTTTTGGTCAATGAGCAGATGTTGAGTAGCATGCATCGAAGCTGGTGGTCGATGGTCTTTGTGGAGACCCGTGGTTCTGTGGGGGCGCAGGTGTAGCGGGAGTGGTGCCAGTCGAAAGCTCCTTCGGTGTCTGTGGGTGAACAGGTGCAGCAGAGGGTGCTGTGGCACCCTGGATCCAATCCTCTGAGGGCGGAGCTGGTGTAGCGGTGGATGGTCAGAGGACTAGGGGTTCCGGCGCTAGGCGCGGACGGGTGCAGATGGGCTTGCCTTTGGCGCGCCACCGGTACGCCTGCTACGCACGCCGTAACGTGATTTTCAAAAGCTGCTGTGTATGTAGGGACACTGCTCATGGGTAGATAAAGCTGAAGACCAAAGGTGTGGCACCACACCTAGATGACTGCTCCACATCGACTCAAGGCGCTGTAGCCAAGCCCACTCAGTGACCCCTGCAACTGTGGGCCACAGAGAGGAACCCGATTTAGAATCCACCGATGACTCCCTGTCCCCTGAACACCTTATCCCAGTCCCTTGCATTCAGGTTTCCCAGGTCATGCATGAGTAGTTCTAGAGCATTCCGTTTCTTTGCACTCCACACTACCTAGATCTGACTGTCCTATTATGAATCTGCGACTACAGGTCCCAGAATGCAAATGAAGAGCTTAGACTGGCTGGGCTTTCACACGGGATTTGGGAAGCATGGGAGCTCTGTTCTCTTTTTTAAAAAGCACTGGGGCATATTATCAAGGACGGCGTTAAAATTATCGCCGGTTTAGCGGCAGAAAACTGCTGCTAAAGCGGCGATAATGGGCTGGATATTATGCCCTTGTGAATTCCCATAGCAGCCCATGTTGACACCAGAACATGGACTTCTATTGGAATTCTCACGGGCATATTATCAAGCCCATTATCGCCGCTTTAGCGGCAGTTTTCTGCCGCTAAACCGGCGATAATTTTAACGCCGTCCTTGATAATATGCCCCACTGTGATTTAGAACATTTTTCCTGCTGGTTTCAAGGAAATCAATTAAGACAACAACTCCCAGAATGCATTGAGCTGATAAAAGAATGTCCAGGCCAGAAAAATGGTGTACCTGGTGACGTGGGGTTATGCGGTCACCACACCGTCCGAAAATGAGTCACGCAGACATGGTGAGTGTACCCCCGGGTGCACGTCCTGTCACGGTGGGGGGGGGGGGAACCCTCAACACCACATCCCCGTAAAGGCAGGTAGGACCATCGTCGTTTTCTATAAATATTATAGAGCCCCCCGAGGTTTATAGCGCCATGCAGCATTTTACAAAAACTCAAACTGATTTATAATAAGGCAGAGCTCGGCAGCAGAGGCGCTACTGGGGGTTCTCCGCGTGTAGGCGCTACACACACCCTTCCATCAATTGTATCTGCCGCAGGCTGTAACCAAAATTCACCTGGGTTGACTTTACCCTCTCAGTGAAAGAATTCTTCGCAGGCGCGGGGGCAGGAGCAATTAACGCCCTTGCTGCAAGTGTACAGAACACATCCTCTGATGTGGTAACACTGCGAGTAATGGGAGGCTTTCAGTCTGTGCTGGAATGTGAGCTTTAATGACCCGCTAAGTGCTGCGCTCCTAATTACAGTCACACCTCGTTCTGCTGATGAAGCCGGCAGCGAGGCGCTTCGGGAGGCGGACGGGGCCTTTCTAAAGCCTTTCAACACGTTGAGGTTCATTTCCTGGGTACTGGGGCTCTGTGTGTGCAGGAACCGTCTGCAGCTGCTGTTAAAATGTGATAAACCAGACCCAGCATGCTTTGCAGCTCCTCCTATGCCCTGAATGTACCATTGCCCAGGGCGCCCGGCACATGGTTATGGGCGCTCCCTCATTTTTGAGGGGCAGAGCCTCCTACATAAATCATGCCATCATCAGTGCATCCGGGAGGACGAACCCTGCACCAGACGGGAGAGCTCCGTGGCTTCCAACGTCTGGTTTATCCCATTATAAAACCAGGACTACAAGTTCCAGAATGCAAAGCACTCTCAGAACTGGATTGATGAGCTGCTTCTGCGAACCGGAGAGCTCTGGCATACACCTACATATGTGCCACCTGTTTATACTTACTACTGGGGCCCGGAGTCCTATAAAGGGGTCTGCGCCCTTCAGCGGGCTCCAGTATATAAGTGGCACCCCTTGAGTGTAACCAAAACACTATACTGAATCAAAAACAAGCCAATAGCCCCTAAACATCATATTCAATTCTGTGTTTCTCATGCTTCCCTGGTCCATGCATGAGTAGATTGTAATTGTATTATATAGCGCTTACTAACCCTGATGAGGCATCGAAGAGCTTTACGGCGAGTAGCATGCTACTCCAGTCTAGGATTTTGCTTTGCATCTGGGCGCATTTTTATCGTCTTTGTCCCATTATATAAAGGACGACTACAAGTCCCAGAATGCAAAGGAAACAATCTGGACTGGATGCGCCACTCATGCATGGACCTGGGAAATTTGAAGATTTTTTCTGTAACCATTTATACACACCCAGGATGCCTTAACTCAAGTGAGATGAAGCGATCCACCGGCTTATGGCGAGAACCTATGAAAGCTGAATAAAGAGCAGGACAGTTGTCTCAGGAAGACGTATGTTTATTTCATAATGCAGAATCTATCCACAGCTCTGGCTGCAACTCCACCACCTTCCAACATTCCACAATCCATCCACAACCACTAATGGAATCTTCTTCACCTCACATGCCACATTCCACTACTCAACCCAAGATACCACACAACCCTCCCTGTAAGCACTACATATACATGCCTGAGCTTCTGACCGGTGGAACCTACCCACCTGTGTGAAACCAGGCCACGGTGTCCAGCAGGTAGAGGAAGTCACACAGATAGTCCAGGGTGAGCCAGATGGGCAGATACTTGTACTGCATCTCCGGGAAACAGGACCTGGGGACACAAGAGAGGTCAGTGCCAACAGCAGCTTGTGCAGGCCAAACAATTCAGGTCCCCAAAGCGGCTCACAGAATTTATACTGAAACTCAAACAGTTCAAATGTCTTTTTGGAGGGAAGTGGAGTGGCAAGCATCTTTTATCACCAGTCAAGATTACCGAGAGAGGAAACACAGAAAGACATTGTGGGCCACACTGAAGCGAAATGTTAGGCAATGTTACATCAAACGCATAAATACAGTCACCATGATGGTTTGGGAATTGAATTGTTTTCCTTTCGAAGCCTGCATTTGAGCTATAACAATTCAACTGTGGGTAGTTCTGGGAACCCGGCTGATTTCAGGTCCAATAGGAACTCTTGAGCATGAACTGGGCTCCTTGCTTTGTCCAACGAACCGTCCCTTTTGGTTCCAGCGCAGTGAGCCAACATCCTGCACACAGGGAGATCTGCATGTTTAGTGACTTCAATGCAGGGAGCAGAGGGTTCTAGTCCAGGCAAGACTGGTGGACAACTTGGCAGCATATGGACTTCCCCAAATTGTATCAGAACCCACACACTTAGCTGGTCACATCTTAGATGGGATCTTTACTAATCAACCAGGTATAAATATAATAAAAATACTATCCCTACCTTGGACCGACCATAGAGCGATTGTCTTTGAGGTGATCAATAAAAATCCCATTTTACCACAGGCTTCCTTGGCCCTTAACCTGCGGTTTCGGAAATGGCACAAGGTTGAAAAGGCTGACCTGGAACAGATGCTGAGCTCAAGCCTTCCTGTACTAAACAGTGATAATGACATAGCAGCCAGTCAATTTGACAATTGGATTAAAACGGCGGTAGATAGCCTTGCTCCGGAAACTAATTAAACCACTAGAAGAGCAACTGTTACAGCACCCTGGTATAGTTCTGAGGTAAAATAATAAAAATGAAATGTAGACGGACAGAACGGATCTGGAGAACAGATTATAGTATCGGACATAAGCTAGCTTACAACCAATGTCTGGAAGAGTATAAGCAGGCTATTGTTAAAGCCAAAAGGGCTTAATACACTGGAAAAATAAGCGATGCTACTCATTCCACAAATGAACTGTGCATGCTCTTGCTACACCTCACTCAGTTAAGTTTATACCAGATCTAGACTTTTGTAATATAATGGCTAACTTTTTTCAAAATAAAGTCCAAGTGATCTATGACGATCTCTTAAACTCGGTCAATACTATACCATTTAATAATCCTCTGACCACAATCGTAGGGGTAGAAAATGGTAGACTTGCAGGTTTCAGGACACTCAAGGTGGAGGAGGTCTACGACCCCATGATATCCACTAAATCCGGGTCTCCAAATGATCCATGCCCCCCAGCAGTCTTCCATCTGGCCTCTAAAGTTATTAGTGTACATCTTACCCCCGTCTTAAATCAAGTCCTTGGAACTGGTAAATACCCTGAGATCTGGAAAAAGGCCTGTATAAAGCCAATTCTCAAGAAGCCGGCCTTGGATCCACTAGAACCAAGAAATTATCGGCCAATCTCTCGACTACCGTTACCAGCTAAAATTCTGGAGAAAGCAATAAATAGTGAGTTAATCCACCACCTTGAAGACAATCTGCTGTTAGACCGGACACAACATGGCTTTAGGCCCGGGCACTCGACAGAAACAGCCCAGGTGCTGGCAACAGAGGAGATTCGTAGGATAGTGGATGAAGGTGGCAGAGCAATTCTGGTCCTATTGGATCTTTCGGCGGCATTTGACACCGTAAACTATAGGGTGATGGTACAGCGGCTGAAAGAGATAGGGATGGAAGGTACGGCATTGAATCTTCTTTCCTCCTTTTTAGAAGCCAGACAACAAAATATACATTGGGAGAACATGCAATCGGGAACATTCCAACTCCCTTGTGGTGTTCCGCAGGGCTCGGCACTGTCCCCAACCCTCTTCAATACATATGTGTCCCCACTGGCCAACGTGGTTAGGAAACACGGGTTTTCACTAATCATGTATGCCGACGATTCACAACTCACTATCTCAGCTGCCGAATCTCCAGACAGAGTAGCCACTGATTTTCATGCATGTCTGAAGGATATCATGTGTTGGATGTGTTTAGACTTTCTAAAAATAAATACGGACAAAACCGAGGTCCTAGAATTTGGTAAAGGACCGTCGGTATGGAGCACTAACTGGTGGCCGATAGAGGCTGGGATTTGTCCTACCCCTGTGACTAGGGCAAAAAATCTAGGGGTCACCCTAGACGATCAGCTTAACCTATCCACCCATGTTAATCAGTTAACTTCCTCCTGCTTTTTTCTTTTAAAAACTTTAAGGAAAATATTCCCGTTTATAACATCGGAGCTTCAAAAAACAGTTGTAGTCGCATTGTTTCTATCTAAACTGGACTATTGTAATGCTCTTTTTGTGGGAATTGACAAAGCACAGGAGACGAAATTACAATCACTTCAGAATGCAGCAGCTAGGCTACTCATGAACCTTCCTAAGGGCCATCCCACTTCAGAAGCCATCAGAGCATTACATTGGCTCCCCGTCTATCAAAGAGCTAATTTTAAGGCTCTGTGTCTGGTGCATAAGGCCCTTTATGGTGGTATTTCTGGGGAGGTGCGGAAACTTTTTATTAGGTATCTCCCTGCTAGAACTCTCAGATCCTCTACGAAGGGCTTTGTCTGTGTCCCAAAAATACGTAAGGTAAGGTGGGGGGGCCGCACACTGTCTTTTTGCGCGGCAAAACATTGGAACCAGATGCCATCTACTCTGCGCTGTCAACCGAACCGGATGAGGTTTAGGAAGGAATTAAAAACCTGGTTATTTGCCAAGAATTAAAACCTGTTCGGGGTCTATTAGCCACCTGTCACAATCAGCGCCAAGACGCCACGGCATTTGTTGCGCTCTATAAATAATAAATCAAATCAAATCAAATAATGACTAGGGCTTCCAGTTTTCTGTTTTTACTTATTTCTACAGATAAATACACATAGAAAACAATCTATTTCCAGTCTGTATTTATTTTTAAAAGTCGAAAAATTCAGAAAATTGTGCTTCTTGTGAGTGATTCTCCTTGTCTTTCATGAATTCTAGACCAGCTGCTAAGCAGATAGACACCATGGGAAATTAGGATGAGATTCCCTTAAATACAGGCATATGTTAACATATATTCGTAAAAAATGCAAATATTTACCGCTGGGTGCAGAGTCTTGTTATATTTGGCTGCCTAATGTGCTAAAACCCTACAGGCATTAAAGTATGAGTGCATGTGTATCAGTTAAATGAATGTGAAAGTATACCACTTTAAGTCTCCATTTATTCTAAAAAAAATAAATAGATAAATACCAATAAAATGGCCAAAAAATAAAAATGGATAAGTACAGACGGAGATGTCAAAAAAATAAATTCCATAAAACCAAGAACCCTAATTATGACTCACTTCTTGGACAACTGAATTCTTTTGTAAGCAGCGATAGGCTGGCCACAAATGGACATGAAACACAGCACAGCTGAACCTGAAGCACAGAACTCTGTGTTACTTTCATGCCACGAGTTATAATCCTGGTAAAATAACTCCAGTATTCAGCCACTTCGAACAGCTGCATGTACCCTGAAAGTTTGAAACTTTGAGGGTTAACCTTTATCTTGGTTATTATATGGCTGTTCCGCTGGGTGGTAATAAACCCATTATTAAGTGGCAACAAATTTATTTTGTCTTATGTGCTCTATATAGGAATCCTTTTGGCTCACTTACTCACATAGAAAGGCATACCTGGCCCTTTTCCAGGGACTGAATAGATGTCCATGTCTCACAGAGACCCAGAGCCCAAGAAAGCCAAAGGCCCTTTCAAAGCTTCATTTATCTCATAGCAGCTTGTGAAGGTGCACACCGGGGTTCTTTGTTTCTTTCTACGGTGACTGCTGGCTGTGGTAACCTGGATCTCTGCAACATAATCATTGCCCCTCTAAGCTACCTGAAAGAAAACATCTGGAACCTGAACTAACACGCAATGCTCTGCAGCAGGCACATTCATCCGCTGAGGTACTTTTTGATGATTCAAACCAGTGATCAGACGGTGGGAAACAGCTCTACCCAGCAAAAACATTTCCAGCATTATTGTGCACTGAAGCTTGCTGGATTCACATAGCCAGATGTACGTACTTGGATTCGCTAAAAGTGTTTGCAATTTGCGCACCGACTTTTAGCGAATGCAATGGTATTTAGAGAATGTACACTTACTCGTAGTGGGTCGCAATTGGGCTTACCTCACGAATAATAATTAGCTAGGCCACAAATTGGGACTCGCTACTGTTTGCTGCTATCACAGGGACCATGGCCTACTGGGGCAGCAGAACATGTCTGTGACTGCTTTTAAATAAACCATCATTTAAAACAACGCATCCTAGTTTCCTAAAAGGAAAACAGTATACATTTTAAAAAAAGAATGAAACATTTTACAAACTTTTTTTAACACTGGGCTGTTGTGCATGAGACCACTACCTACTCTTAAAAAATGTTTGTGCCAACATTCACAAAAGGACCCCTTCCTGGTTGCGAATGTGTTGCCATCACCTTTGAGGTGTCGAAAAATAACTATGTTTTGCAACAGGAGTATGGTCACAAAACATTACATGCCATAAGGAATCGGTATTCGGAAGGGATGCCCTAAAAACGCCACTTCCAAATGCCAATTCGGTATGGTTCCCTGAGCTTATCTAGCAAATCTATAACCAGTTACCGAATCGTTAACTGGGTTTAGTACATTCCAAAATAACATTTACTGGTCATAAATCTTGGATTTACTGAATCGGAGGGCTTGCGAACACGAAATGCATTTTTCCACTGGCCCATAGCTCTGACTGGAACTTACGTCACTGGATGCAGTTACTTGTGTCGTACACTATGTCGGTCAAAACCATGTACATCTGTATGAGGGGTGTGGCTTGGTTACCCAGTTAGAATTGAATATTAAAATCCATCATGTAGAACGCGTAGGAACCAATGACTGCCTCAGAAAAAGGCCTCACATCCTCACAGAGTGATACTAAAGCTGGTACCCGTTGTGTTAGTAGAATGGTTGAAGCGGTGCTGAGTTTGCGTGACCATGCCCCCATGATGGGATGCACCCCAAGGGTTCTAGGTAAGAGAATCAAAACTCCCAAGTTCTTCTCTGTTTCGAAACAAGAGCTACAAGTAGTCCAGGAAGATTGATAGAGTTTTAGTTGCCTCTCAAGGGCACGCTTGATTGCAATGCTCACTTTGCCCACACACACCAACCACTCCCAATACCCCACACATTCACATCATACCCATTCCCTCATCAGATATGACAACACATTTCCTTCCCGACCCTCTGTATGCTGTTAGATTGTGCAGCTTCCCTTCACATTCCATGCTCTCCCATCACTCACCCCACCATCCTTCGCCCACTATGCCCTCCCATCCATCACACAACCTTCCCGTCACTCAACTCCCTCTTTGTCCCGCCAGCCCCTCCTTCTTGAAATGATCTCTCGTCACTTGCTCCACCCCTCCCCCATCTGCACACTGCCCTCCTTTCACTTGACACACTGCCCTCCTTCCTTCCACCTTGCCACCAGTCTCCACCTGCCACTGCATGACCTGCCTTACCTTTCCTCCCAGAGTCATGTCCTCCAACCACTGCTATGCCCTTCCACTGCACTGGGATACCTGCACTGCCACCATGCCCATTCACCATCTGTTGTGCCATCTCCTAACCAACTGTGCTCTCCCAACACCTCTCAGTGCACCATCACCCACTCCTAACACACACCACACACACTCTTCCCCATACACGTCTTACACCCACCACGATATCTGCTGCCATATCTTGCCACCTTCACCCACAGCTTCTCGCCTGTTGCCCTGTCCTCCGAACTGCTGCTGGTCCATTGCGCCTGCTGCAGCACTCTGCCTCCTGCAGCTGCTCCCTGATTATGCCAATCAACACCGTGCCCTCCAAACACCTGGCTGCACCACAGTCATTTGCTGAGCACAAATCTCCTGCCACACAGCCAGGCTCTCACCCCACCGCCCATATCCTCCAGTCCCCACTTCCCCCTTCTTCTGTGCCCCCCCCACCTGTCCTGTCCATGCTGCTTATATCACCTTCTTTGTTCTATCACCCAGTCTGCCCTGGTCATCTAATATGTCCCTCACCTTCCATGGCCTCCTGCCACCTGCCGCACCCTACCTACACCCGGGTTTGCACCCATCACACCCTTTGGCCACATTAACCCTGTGCAGCGTCACACATAATGCTCCAGTTACTCATCTCCCTGCCTGTCCCTAATCCATCTGTCACCCTGCAACATCACCTACTCACCGCCTTTCTCAGGTACCCCACTGTCCTCGCCGGGTACCCAAAAGGCTCTCCTCATACTCACTGCACCATCCCTCCCTAGGAAAACTCTTCCACTGTTCCAGTCTCATGCAAGGTTGAAGACCTGGCGCCAGCATGGCGGTTTCCCCAGGAGTGACCCCATGAGCCTAGAGTCCTAAGGACACTGCAGACGCTATGTCAGTATTCAGGAATCAGAAAGGAAAGGCACCAATCTATGTCTCCATGTCAACCATAACTGAATATAAATGGGAAACTGAACAGTATTGTGTCTGCCTCCCTGTATCGCCTCTGTCAGCCTCTGCATCTGCGGATGGAGGCCTCAGTGTGGTAGCCACCCTCCCTCCTGGATTCTGAGGCAAACAATCCCTGTTCTTTCCGGTGTAGCGGTCAAAGGGGGTCCATCCAGGTCACACATGTGTAGAGGCGAGGCTTCCATAAAACAGCTTCCATGTCAGTGCCCCTCCCTCCAATCCTGCCCTTACCTGCATATAATGATGATCCAGTTGTACATGACCGGCACCACCATCACATTCAGCCACCAGTAATACGGGTCTCCGGACGGGTCCAAAATGCGGGACTTTTTGGGATTGCTGTGGAACAAGAAGGGAGATGTGATAAGAGTCACATAAGAAGGATCTTTTGAGACAAGAGAACACAGAAGATAATTGGATAGAGCCTTGAGGGACAGAGTAACAGAAGAAAAAAGAAAAGTCTATCTATGGAAGGATGGTATGAGACAAAGAGACAGCGATAACTGAGTCGGGAGCAGAAGGCATGGGGTGTTGCATAGGAAGGGACATCAAAGGTAAGATGGGCCACAGCCTGCCTTGTATTCCATAAAGGCTCTTTTCATGCTCATAAGTACGGGGACGAAGACATCTGGACAGCAAATGATGACATGAAATGGTTGGGTGGGATGGTAGGGGGGTATCAGGATGTAAAGGTGTGAGGGTGCTCTGGAGGAATGATGTGACTGTTTAGGTCCCAAAGATAGACTCTATAGCATGAGTGCTGTCAACTGCAGGGCACTGGTGCAGCCACCAAAAGCCCTATGTGAGCCCCACAGGGTGTGAATGGAGATATGTGAAAAAGAGAGACCCCCCTCAGACCAAGGGGGCAGGGTTTAGGCAACCGAACAGCACTAAAGCTTCCCCTCGATAAATCACCGAAAGATATGCGCATTCACACCCCATCACAACAATCAGAATAACTTAATGCCACAAGAGTTTTCGGGAAAAAATAACATAGGTCTTGTAATGATATATCAAAATGGAATGGAGATATCCTGGTTGCACGGTGGGCAGTGACCTTGCTTTGTTCAGCAGGCATGAATGAATACTTCCATGCTTCCTCCTTGGCATGAGATGCCAGAGAACCCCAGACCTCCTATTTCCTTCTCCTGGTGCAGCATTGCTATCCTCTCTCCACTGGGATGAGCTGCTGTATTATGCGGTGCACAGTATGAATCCTTTACTGCTTGGAAAGAGTGTGGGTGAGACAGTTTGAAGTGGAAATCAGTGGGTCTAAAACAACATGTGCAAGTATCTAGGGAACTGGCCAGAGTACTCTGCGGAAAAGAGGAAGGTTCCTTTGATATTGTATGTACAATCTCAAAACTATTGAAAGGACCTAAAAATCGGACTTTTCCAGAGCAATGGCAGGCTTTCCAGAAATTGTCATGAGGGAGCCTTAAAACACCTGCAGAAATCTCACATATGGGCCCCTAAAGACAGCCAAGAAAACGGAGAAATCCAGATGTAGCATAGAGTTGAGGCTTGTTCCCGGGTTGCATCCCCTTCCCCTCCACTTCACTCAAATCACTGCCATGGTAAGGAAGACAAAGAAAAGGATCTCCTAGATATACTGAGTTTCCCCAACACCCCCAGTGTGTTTGAAGTCTTCTTCCTTCTGCTTTTTTCAGTTTTGTGTTCTTTAGTCTAAAGATGCAGTGTTTAGAAGCATGTTTTAGTTCTTATTTAGTTATTTTTTAAACTGTAGAGAATCAGAATATATCAAAATCATATTTGATATTTTGGCCACATTTGATTTTACTGGTAGGTAAAATGGCTGGTTCATAAGAATCTTTCCTAATATCTATATACAAATTTACCCACAGATAGAGAATGGGTGAAATCCTTTGATACATCAGCCCCCTTTTCTAGCGAGTCAGTATTGATTGTAAGTGATTTGTCAAACAACCCACGCTTTAAACATTCAATGCAAGGTGTAGTGAGAGGTATATGTTAAAAGAATGTTGTCACCAAGCATCTGAGATAGTGCTGAAAACATGACACCAGATGTTTGGTAAACATGGGACGTAGACATCACATGGAATAGTGCTGAAAAAAGTTCCTACCAAGTTCAATAAAGATTGGAGTTATATTGTTTATATCTGCAGTAAGTTAGCTATGCATATGAAAAAGTTCTATGAGGGCCTGTCAAAATCGATTCCTGCACTGAAGTGCTTTTCTGTAAGAGATCCTTGTCATTTGCTTGATGGTATGCTGAAAGCATCTTTACAATCTTCAGAGTCAATGAAGAATTCTATTGACTTTGTAGTCCATTCTGATGCACTGTTTTTTTATGCCCAGGAACTCAAATGCAAATATTTCTCATTTTGTGCTTTGTGTGGCATCAAAGAAAGAGTCATACTAACTATGTGATTTAGCTGGTGGTTCTCATTCCTAGAGGCTGTGAATGCCATATTATCCATGTGGCGACCATTTACAGAATTTGTGCTTAGTGATGACGCCAGAGGCAAGAAATGTGATGATCTTCGGTCACATATTGATAGTGATGTGAAAAAAGTACAGTCTACTGCATGCTTAGCTTTTTACAGGAAAATGTGACTGCTGTAGTGGACATAATCAAAATACTAGAGTCTGAAAACACCCCTGTCTACCAAGTGTTCAGAGTAATTGGTGGAGATGTGAAACATCTCCTTGAGAGTAGGCCGGGTGACACTTTTAGTGACTTGGGCACTGCAACATGTTCCATGTTAGAGATCTTGCCACTTGGTAAGCAAAGCAATGTTAAGGAGCAATTCAGGAACTTTTATTTTACAGTCAATGGGAAATGGCTTGCAATGATGCATAGAAGTGTCCCTTCACCAACCACGGCATTTGAAGTTAACGAAGCCTCACTGAGGTACTCTGCACAAGTTCTAGATCCCTTCTGAATGTTCTCCAGACTTTAAAAAGTACTGCTTCATTTTTGACCGCTTCAATAATTGAGGGCATATGTGCCCAATTCAACACATATGTTGCGGAACATGTCCTAGACCTAGAGAATCACAATCTTCAGGTGCGCCAGTATTGGCATGGAAAGCTATGTCATTGGCCAGAGTTAGCAAATTGTGTACTGGCTGTTTTGGTATTGCCCGTCTCAAGTGCCAATGTTGAGAGGGCCTTTTCACAGATAAACGTTTAAATAGGAAGGAAAGAGCAAGTGCGTATGACCAAAGACTCACTAAAGAAGTATTGTATGGTGTACTACAATAAGTTTGATTTGTAAAATTGTATTTGGTCCTCATATACTCTGTGCACACGCTATCTATACACATGCACTATCAGTGCAGAAAGCCAGCAATATCTAAGAATAAACTAAAATTCCAGAAACACCGGCAAAACATTGTTTCTGCTGTTTTTAATGGCGTGAAAATGGGTAACCACTGATAACCACTGTTCTTTTAAGGTATTGAAAAAAAAACACGAGAATTTACCAAAAATAGAAACTGAAAACAGGAAAGCCTAACCATACACTATTGCAACAGCCCTAGAGGAGCAGCACTTGCAAGTGCCACGCATCACTCGTTAGTCTAACGCATTTTAATACTGGTTTCAGCATCACTGCCCATATTAACTGAAGAGCTCAGAGTTCATGATGAGGTGCTGCACCCGAGCAGTGTTGATACACCTCCACTCCTTTATTTCTTCTCACCAACTCTTCCTTTCACTCTTGGCAAACTGCATGCAGTCCTTTAATGTCTGGTTGAACTTCTCAAACACACCGTCAGTTCGCAGATGATATAACAAACACATTTGATGCACAATCCCTTTGCTTCCCGATAAATTCACCATTTCTTTGAATTTGTATGGACACCATTATCCGTTAATGTATCTCCAGGTCTCCCTTCCCTCTGAAACCCTCCTTCCAAGAAACTTATGGCCGTTCATGTGCTAATCTCACTCCCTAATGCGATGTCTGACCAATATGAAAACACGTCAATTTAAAAAAATGGTAGTGAGATACTTTCTCACCCTGAATGGGACCCATAATATCAAAAGCAATTTCTCTCCATGTACCAAATGAATTTTCCTACGCTCTATAGCAGGGATCTTACCTTTTTTAGCTTAGGACTCTGGAGACTTTCAATGCACTCAATTATCACTCTCAGTTTGTATATCCATACCTGACCACCAATATTTACAGTGGAATCTTTCCTTTCTCTTACAGCGGCCAATCTAACCCTTCCTAATGCCCTTTGTAGGACCAAAACATAAACCATCATACACCAACCCAACCAATATGAATAATTATCCTCCGACCTACCAAAACACGAAGTGTTTATTGTTCTAAACACTCCACCTCATCTGATCTCCTATAAATATTACCATCTCAAATCACACATCCATTGATCACCACATAGACTCTGACTTGACCTTTGAACAAAGTATCTTCTGACTATTCCATCTTGTCATCCACCAATCTATAGAGACAGCCACCTTGTGCCAGTACATGGCATCCAATAACCCTAAAAAACATAATCTTGTAGCATCCCTGGCCATCTGCAGATTACTAGTAAAGAAGCCACCTTTTGGCTACTTCTACCAATTCAATAATCTTGGACTCACATAAAATATCAAATTCTCTCCTCTTAACAATGACTACATTAATAGGCATTGCTCTCACCTTGCTTGCTACAGGCACATTGTCTTTCTTCAATACTATGTGGGGAATATAACCTTTACAGCTCTCTATTCACTTCTTAAAACATGGGGAAATTCATTGATTAACACACAATCATCTTCCTCCATGCTATTCACCTTAATGTGTGGTGTGGCTCTGTGTGGCAAGTTTAACAGTCTGTTAAGGCAGATGACTGGCTAAGGGGTATCCCTTAGCCAGTCATCTGCCTTACCCTCTGTTCTCCTGCCTCCAAACTCAATGTCAGAGTCAAAGTAATCCTTCAGTTTAATAGGTTTCCTGCCATACATATACCTTCTCACAACCAGTTTTTTAGAATCAAATTTCTAACCAAAATCAACAAGAGTGAGGCACGAAACATAATCCATCAGCATTTAGACATGCACATTATTCAATTTCGCAAAATCTCGAGAAATGTCACAGTTGGTGACCTTTTCGGAGTCAGACACGGAAAAACATGACATCATTAGATTGCTCCTTGATTTCATACATGTTATCATCATTCTCCCGCCAACATTTGGAATACCACAGGATTTGCAAACTGCTTTGAATACGGAACACGCTTTAGTGGCCATGTACCCTACATTGCCTAAGCATTCCCCATTCCTTTAAACTCACACTCTTTGCTTCTCAGATTACCTTCTCACACCAGTGGAAAGGATTTGTGCTCTTTGTGAATCTCTTCAACACGCACAAAGACATGTTCTAATTTTTTGCAGCCACAATGATCTCACTCAACAAGTCATCCTTTACTCCATTAGTGTTGCGGCCTTCCAAGTCAATACCAACCCTCTTTTTGATCTCTGGGGCAGTTCGCTCCTAAGCCATCATACCCGTTTCCCACAAAACCTATCCAGCCCAATGAGCATCTTTTATTTCCCACATGCGGGGGATTCTATATTTGTAAGAAACTGGGTTATTAGTTGAGAGGGGTGAGAGCCTCACTCGAATAATACACAATCCACATCAGGGTGAGCCACAAAAGTCACTAAATTAACCTGTGCTTAACCCTCTGCTAGCTTGGCACAAAAGCACTCAGGCTTAATTTAGATGCAATGTATGTAATATTTATGAAGCACTCAAACACGAATCAGGTGAAAACACTGCTTAAGAAAAATGGCAAACCAATTTAGTACAATAGAGTAAATCGTGATACAAAAAATGACACCAAAATGACACAAAAATCCAATCAGTAGAACCAGAGATATATATATTTTTATTTTAGATGAAAATTGTGCCAAAAAGCACAAAGCACAAAGCACCACTCACAGTTATCTTCTTGTGCTGGACCATGGTAAAGTCACAAGTTCTGGTCAACCGCGATGAAGCGTGGGTTGGATACAATAACCAGGTTCATCCTGCTCAAGAGTTACCTTCTCAAATCCATGCGCGGATGGTCACGTTGGCGGGGGCCAGGAAGGGGTCATTGTTTTGGCACTAAGAGCAGGTTGTCACTGGAGCTTTGCATTGGCGGTTGATGAGGGCTTTCGCTGCTGGTGCGAAATGCAGGTCTCATTGGAGCTTCACGTTGGTGGTAATCGTAGACGGTAGCTGTCAGCGTGAGGTACAGGACCCACTGGAGCTGTGCATTGGTGGTAGTTGCAGGCGGTCATTTCTCGGTGCAAAGAGGCCACCTCACTCTCACAAGAAGACCAAAACTTCAGTAACTTCACCTTAAGTTCAGGAGGAGTACATGCTGATGTCAGCCAAGGGTCCAGACCTGGGGGCACCTCTTGATGTCCAGGACTGACACCATCAGAGGCCAGCTGCAGGGCTCAGGCAGGTCCTGTTGGTGCTGGTCAACTGGGTAGTTGTAGGAAAGCCTCTGTAAGCTTGTTATGTTTACAAGTAGTTCAAACAGGAGGTCAGCCAAATGACTATGTTATGCGATCTTGTAAGGCACGCAGCTGCCCCCGCGAAGGGGCGTCCCGGCACTGATAGCAGAAAACTGCACAGCCTCTAACAAGGAAGAGGCCTACAACGGAGGGAAGAGGTACGTTTTGATTGCTTTATTTTGCCAAATAATTTTTCAGGCTGCAGATGGAAGTAGGAAGCGCGTTCCACAGTTTGGCTGCCAAAGTGCGGAAGGAACGCCCCCCAACGCGTGCCCTCCTCACCCGGGGGGATAACCGCCAAATGCTTCCCCATCAACCGAAGTTGACGGGAAGGGGTGTAAGGTGCAAGCAGGTTGACAAAGAATACCTGGGGCAGAGGAGTTTAAGATTATAAAAGAAATACAAAGGGACTTGAACTCTATACGTTTGGAGTCACTTCTGGGGAGCCTGGGTTCAAAGCATTCAGGTTCAATCTTCCTTCTTTGGACAGCTGGGCATTATGTTTTTTTTAATCTTCCATAGGCCCAGGAGTGTTCTGATGAGGGATTCTGAAGTCATATGTTTGGTCTAGCCTTTCCCCTTTCCTGGGTTTGACTCAAAACTGTCTAGGGTAACTAAGGGCAGGCAGACCTAGGTTTGAGCTGCATTTTTCAGTGGCAGGGTAGGCAGTCCTTAGAAGTCAGGAAGGGGGTGGGCAAGCCCTGATGCTACACTATGAAGCTCAGGAAGGGCTGAATAGAACCCCCAGGACATCCTCCTCAGGTGAACAATACCCTGACTCACACCTCAGGTCCTTCTGTCCCCATGTCTGGAAGGACTACACAAAACACCACAGAAATTCCATTTGCAGTCATGTGACACTTGGCGATGGCAGAGAGGCACATTTGGTTTAATCAGAAAAATGCAAACTTTCTAAAAGTAGCATTTTCAGAATAGTAATTTAAAATACAACTTTGCCATTAAAGAGGATTTTAAATTACAACTCATTTCAGTGGAAAAACATTTCTCTATCTGTTCCCAGACTGAAGTTATCACTTATTAAGTGCAATAAGGTAATCCAAAGTTAATGTAGCCTTACAACAGTAAAAACAACTTTAGGTGTTTTCACTGTCAGGACATGTAAAACGTAAATACACATGTCCTACTTTTTAAATGCCAGGCACCCTGCCCTTTGAGCCCTTCTGGGCCCACCATAGTTAGGGGTGACTTACATGTATTGAAAGGGAAGGCTTATGCCTGGCAAAAGTTTAATTTTGCCAGATCAAAATGGCAGTTTAAAACTGCATTACAGGCTGCAATTTGATTTACAGGGCTACCTCAGTGGGTGACACAATAAGTACTGCAGGCCCACTAGTAGTATTTAATTTACAGACCCTGGGTACAGGTAGTACCATTTACAGGTGTTAGAAATGAGGGGGCTCTGGTTGACGCAGGTGTGAACCCACAACAAGCAGGGACCCTTTACTTCTTGTCAGGGCGAAGGATGACTCCCCAGAATAACCCCTGCTCACCCTCTAGGTGCGTGGCGCGAGCAGTCTAGGCTAAGTCTCAGGCGTACACGGTTAAGCAAATGCAATTACACATACAGTAAACCCCTTGCATGCACCACAAATGGACACCAATCCGGTAGTATATAAAAATAAGCTTTTATGTAGTTTCAGCAGAGTTAAATACAAGGCCCAGTAACGTTGATCTGATGGGGCCACAATTCTTAGGAATACGGTCAAGTTCTCTTTGTGCGGAAAGTTCTTTAGGCGGGCACAAGGTAACTGTAGGCCTCAGCGCACTTCGTGCGGAGGCAGCGCCCGGGGAGCACACAGCAGATGACAGGGAAATAAGAACGTTGCGGACCCTGGATCCGATGCGAGCTCGCGGTCGAGTTCGTAAGTACAGTACCTTGTTTCTTGACGCAAAGGCGGGTGCGGGATTTCAGCGGCTCTTCGACAGAAGAGCGAGGCGGCGTCCGGGGCTCCCACACTTCACGATGGGGGGTCTGATCTTCAGGCTCACGACAGGAGCGGGGTGTTGCAGGTGGCGGGTGAACAAAGCGGGGCAGCCGGGCACGCCGATGCGTCCGGGCCGTCCGAGGCTTGGAGATGCTCACAAAACGCCGATTCCGGCGGGAGGGTGAAGGTGCACAGCGAGCCTCCACGAGCGAGGTGACGGGGCAGCCCAGCACAGCGTAGGGGGAGCGGCTCCGATCGAGCGAGGCTCTTCCCAAGGCGGGGGCGGCTAAGCAGTCCTGGTCACGGCTCAGGGAGGGACTGGGCACGAGGGTCACAGCTCCGGCGAGGGAAAGGACACCACAGTCCAGCAGCAGGCGAGTGAAGATCAGGTAGAGCCCAATGGTCCTGGGGCTCAGTTCAGGGGGCAAGCTCAGTTCCAAGCCCTTGGAGATCGTTTTGGAAAAGCACAAGTCTTGAAAGTAAAAGTAAAGTAAAAGTCTTCAGCAACAGTTTCTCTTCTCTCCTTTGGCAGCAAGGTCACCACTGCAGGCCAATCCCCCAGGATAGGGACAGTCTTCCTCCTACAGCTTTCCCGGTGCCTCCTCCTCAGGCAGAGATTCTTCTTGGTCAAAAGCGGATCTAGTTTCTTAGGAGCAGGGCTCCTCCATTTATACCACAAATCTTTTGTTCTCCCAGGCCAGGGGGGCCCTTGCCTAGTTCAGTCCGGTTTCTGAGCACTTTGTTTACGTGATGCAGGCTTCTTCTTTCAGAGTGCAGGGCAGAGTCATCAGACGCTCCACAGGGGGTGGAGCCGGCATCGAGGTAGCGGAGCACTGTCCTATTCAGAGCCTAGGAGCACTCCTCCCACCCATCTACCTGTCGATCGTCCTATTCATACCAGGCTACCTAGCCCTGCCCATCTGGGTTCCCCCAGCCCTGTCACTCACACCAGCCAGACATCAGATACACATCACGCAGAGGCGGCTGAGATGGTTAGGCAAGCAAAGGCCAACTTTCTAAAAAGTGACATTTGCAAACCCGGAATATTAAAATAAACCTTGCGAAAAGATGTACCTTATCATTCCGAGTTCAGGCATACTAAACTCGATCTCCTACCATGTTCCCTGGGTCGGTTAGGATCATAGGGTGTAATAATCCAGGCCGCCCATACTGGCCTATGAGAACAGGGTAGCCTTACAGTAGTGAACAACAAAATGGCGGTCATTCACTACCAGGACATGCCACGCATCTAGGCTTGTCCTACCTCAGGCTCACAATGCACCCTGCCCGTGGGCCTACCAGAGGGGTGACTAACATGCAGCTAAGGGAAGGTTTCGGGGACCGGCAAGTGTGGGCACTTGTCGGTCGGCGCGTCAGTACCAGACTGCACGCAGGCTCTGCGACGGCAGACCTTAGACGTATTTTACCGGCCGCTTCCGTGGGTGGCACAACCCGTGCTGCAAGCCCACCAGCGGCGTTTGCCTTTACATGCCCTGGCGCTCCTGGCGCACTTTACTGGGGTCTGATAGTAAATCAAACAATCCAATCATGGAATCCAACCAACACATACAATTTATAAAGGGAGCACTCGCACCGTGACACTGGTTGGCAGTGGCACAGCGCGCTGAGCGGCCAACACCATAAAATCACATGAGGCACAGCGACAAAAAGAGGAAGGGAGACTCACGCCAAGGTGCCAGGTCTAACACGTGTCCCCTCCAGCTGAAAGGTGGGGAGAACTACCCTACCCCAGGGAGTTCCTCACCACTAAGGCGGAAAAATCTGGACAGACCGTCAGCATTGGCGTGATCTGTACCAGGGCGATGTTCCACCGTGAAATCCATCCCCTGTAGGGAAATGGACCACCTCAACAGCTTTGGATTCTCACCCCTCATATGCATCAACCATCTGAGGGGCCTGTGGTCCGTCTGAACCCGGAAGTGAGACCCAAACAAGTAGGGTCTTAGCTTCTTCAGCGCCCAGACCACAGCAAATGCCTCACGCTCAATAGCACTCCATCTCTGTTCCCGTGGAAGTAACCTCCTGCTAATAAAGGCTACGGGTTGATCTAGGCCCTCCTCATTAATCTGTGAAAGAACAGCCCCCACACCATGCTCTGAAGCGTCTGTCTGAACGATAAACTCTTTGGAGAAGTTGGGAGCCAAGAGCACGGGCGCCGTGCACATAGCAGTTTTCAAGGCCTCAAAAGCTCTCTGACAGGTGTCAGTCCAGATCACCTTCCTGGGCTGCTTCTTCGAAGTCAGCGCTGTCAAGGGGGCAACCAGGTTGCCATACCCCTTGACAAACCTCCTGTAGTACCCGGTGAGACCTAGGAAGGCTCTCACCTCCGTCTGGGTTTTGGGCGCCTCCCAATTCAGGATGGTTTCTATCTTGGGCTGAAGGGGTGCCACCTGGCCACTCCCAACTTGGTGTCCCAAGTACACCACGGAACCCTGCCCGATCTGGCACTTACTCGCCTTGATCGTGAGGCCTGCCTTCCGCAGCGCCATCAACACTTCCCAGAGGTGTCGCAAGTGTTCCTCCCACGTGGAGCTGAACACGGCGATGTCATCCAGGTAGGCTGCACTGAACGAATCCAGCCCAGCCAACACCTGGTTGACCAATCTCTGGAAGGTGGCAGGGGCATTCTTCATCCCAAATGGCATAACCCGGAACTGGTAGTGCCCATCTGGGGTGGAAAATGCTGACCTCTCTTTGGCCCCCTCGGTCAAGGCGATCTGCCAATACCCAGACGTTAGATCAAACGTGCTGAGGTAGTTGGCAGCCCCTAGCCGATCGATGAGCTCATCAGCTCTGGGGATGGGGTGTGCGTCGGTCCTAGTGACTGAATTGAGTCCTCTGTAGTCCACACAGAACCGGAGTTCGGGTGTGGCTCCCGGCGCTGCAGCCTTTGGGACCAAGACCACGGGGCTGGCCCAAGGACTGCTAGAAGACTCAATTACCCCGAGTGCAAACATCTTGGAGACCTCCTCCTTGATGCATGCCCTCACCCTGTCAGTCACCCTGTAGGCCTTGTGCCGCACAGGTGGACTATCCCCAGTGTCCACATCATGGACGCACCAATCAGTGACCCCAGGGACCAGGGAAAACAGGTCAGAAAACTGTCCCAGCAACTGGCGACAATCATTCTGTTGCTCAGGGGTCAGGGTGGAAGAGAGGATGACACCATCCACTGACCCATCTTGCTCCTTGGCTGACAGGAGGTCCGGAAGAGGTTCGGTCTCCTCTTCCATCCCCGCATCTGTTGCCAAGAGCATGCCCACTTGGGACCTCTCCAAGTGGGGCTTGAGGCGGTTGACATGTAGGACCCGTAAGGGGTTCCTGGGAGTCTTCAGGTCCACCACGTAGGTAACAGGACTCTTTCGCTCCACCACCTCAAAGGGACCGGTCCACTTATCCTGGAGCGCACACGGCTCCACGGGGGCCAAGACCCATACTTTCTGCCCAGGCTGAAGCTCTACCAGAGTGGCATTCTGGTCGTACCACCGCTTCATCTCCTCCTGGCTGGCTTCCAGATTTGCCTCAGCAAGTTGCCTGAAACGCCTAGTCTGATTCCTGAAGGCCAGCATGTAGCTATATACATTCTGGGGAGGTTTCCTGGGAGATTGCTCCCAGCCTTCCTTGACCAGACTTAGAGGTCCTCTGACGGGGTGACCATACAGAAGCTCAAAGGGACTGAACCCCAGAGACTTCTGTGGCACCTCACGGTAAGCGAAGAGAAGGCATGGTAAGAGGACGTCCCACTTGCGCCTCATGGGTCCTTCTAGGCCCATTATCATGCCTTTGAGGGTTCGGTTGAATCTCTCAACCAACCCGTTTCCTTGGGGGTGGTAAGGTGTGGTGAACTTGTAGGTTACACCACACTCTTGCCAAAGAGATTTCATGTACTTGGACATGAAATTGGTACCTCGGTCAGACACCACCTCTAGAGGGAATCCCACTCGGGAGAAAATTCCCATCAGTGCACGTCCCACCACGGGGGCCGTCACTGTCCTCAGAGGAATGGCTTCCGGGTACCGGGTGGCATGGTCCACCAGGACCAGGATGAACCTATTGCCCATCGCTGTCTTGGGGTCCAGTGGCCCTACAATGTCGATCCCCACTCGCTGGAATGGAGTACCGACCACAGGGAATGGCTGGAGTGGAGCCTTCTGCTTCCTTCCACTCTTTCCACTTGCCTGGCAAGTCTGGCATGTCCTGCAGTGAGTATCCGAACTCCTGCGCATTTGGGGCCAATAAAAGTGGGTGACAAGCCTTTCAAAGGTCTTGTCCTGCCCCAAATGCCCTGCCAATGGCACATCGTGAGCCAGCCCCAGTAGGAAGGCTCTGAAGTCCTGGGGTACCACCAGCGCACGGGCTGACCCAGGCTCAGCAACCTTAGGCTCTGTATATAGGAGGTCGTTCTCCCAGTAAATGAAGTGCGATCCCGACTGATCACCTGCGGCCTGGGCTGCAGCCTGCTGCCGCATACCCACGAGAGAAGGGCACTCCTTCTGCGCCTTACAAAAGTCCTCCCTGGGGGGACCCCCTTCCTGCTGCCAATGGGTCAGCTCCGGCAGGTCTCCCAGTTCAGCTATTTGTTCCCCTGTAGGCTCCAGGGCATCCCCCTCAAGGTCTGCTTCCTCCTGGACCGTGGGAACTTCAGGGGCCGGCTTCCCGCGCCCCTTGCCCCTTCTCTCTGAGGCCGGCTCCTGGGCCTCCCTCTCAGGCTCCAGGACCTCTCGAGTACCTTTACTGGCTGCCATGGACCGTGTGGTCACACACGCCCAATCCGGCATACCCAACATCTCCAGGTGAGCACTCCGCTCCACCTGAGCCCAAGGGGAGCTCTCCAAATCGTTCCCTAACAAACAGTCTACAGGCATGGCGGGCCTCACAGCTACCTGAAGAGTACCAGAGACCCCCCCCCACTCGAAGGGAACCTGAGCCACCTTGCAGTGCCTCTCTGTGTTGTCAGCGGCAACAACGGGATAGAATGCATTGGGGACCACCTGCTCCTGAGACACCAGGTGACACCTGACAGCTGTCACACTGGCTCCTGTATCTCTAAGAGCTTCCACCCTATGGCCATTTATGGTCACCCACCGCCGGTACTTCTTAGTGTTCTCAGGCAGCTGGGTTGGAGGGACCACTTCACGGTCTCCTAGCGAGACCAGGGACATCTCTGCGGGACCCCACCCACCTTGGACATCCCTCTCCTCCCCCAAGGCTACACTAGTCACCTGCCGGGGTGGAGCACCAGTGGGTGCTGGTTTACCAAACAATGGACACTTTACATCAGAGGCAAAATGCCCCAAATTGTTACACCTGTAACATCTTACGGGCCCCTTCTGAACAGGAGGACCTGTCGGGGCCCCGGTCGGTTTCTGGGGTGGGGGAGGCTGAGAACCCTTCCCTTGGTTCCCGTGGGGATTATTTTGTGGCCCTTTTTGGAACTGCTTCTGTTTACCCCTGTCCCCCCCACTCTTCTGCTGGGGACCCTGCCCACCTTTGGCGGAATCTCCCACGGTACCCTTGTGGACCCTGGTACTGACCCAGCGGTCCGCCTCCTCAGCAAGCTTCCTCGGGTTAGTCAGCTTACTATCGATCAGGTGCTGGCGCAGCTCAGGAAAACAATTACTGGACAAGTGCTCCCATGCCATTAGATCAAGAAGCCCTTGATAATCAGTCACCTTACTACCCTTCACCCAACCATCCAGCGCTCTGCAAAAGAAAGTCACATACTCCACATACGTACTATTGGGAATCTTAGTGCAACCCCTGAACCTCTGTCTATATAACTCAGGGGTCAACCCATACCTAGTCATCAATGCTTCCTTCATATGGGGATAAGAATTACGAACATCAACAGGTAAGTCTAGCAGTGTGTCCCGCCCCTCACTCAGGAACCTTCCCCACAACCCCGCTCCCCAATCTTTCTCAGGGACCCGGTGGGAAGACATGGCTACCTCGTAGGCTCTGAACCACTGCCCGATGTCGTCATTCCTGAAGAACTCCTTCACTACATCCTTAGGAATATAAACTCTTGGTTCCGCCGATCCTGGCGGTGTGCTGCCACCAGAGGGATTAAGCTCCAAACTTTTGGCTTTCAGCTCCAGCTCCCTCAGCTTCATGTCATGCTCTAATTGTAGTTTCTTTTCTTCCATGGCTAATCTTTGTTTTTCCATATCCATCTGCCCATGAAGTTTCGCCATTTCCACCTCGTGTGCCCGGGTTGCTGCCCTGTCCGCCAACTCCTCTGGCGACAGGCATCTGCCGAACTCATGGACACTTTCTGGTGGAACCACTTCCACCTGATTCTCTGGTGCCTTTGACTCATACCAGGCCCTCAGCGCCTTTACGAGTTGCTCCTTCTTTTTCAATCCAGTTTGGGCAATCCTGAACTTGGAGCAAAGACTTTTCAAGTCTTCATTGGTACGATCATGAAGTGCGCCTTCCTCCCAATCTATGTCTTCAAATCCAGAGATTACGGAAGCCGCCCTTCCGGCGGAAAGTGAACCAGGCATGGCTCTAACAACGGAGATTCTTGGCAAAACAAAAACAATGCTAGCCTTGTGGCTGTGTTACTGGTCTGCTCTCACTATGTGGCGATCAGTGATTCACTATACGCAAACCACAAATGCAAATCCGTAAATCCTCACCGCTGCCACCAATGTTAGAAATGAGGGGGCTCTGGTTGACGCAGGTGTGAACCCACAACAAGCAGGGACCCTTTACTTCTTGTCAGGGCGAAGGATGACTCCCCAGAATAACCCCTGCTCACCCTCTAGGTGCGTGGCGCGAGCAGTCTAGGCTAAGTCTCAGGCGTACACGGTTAAGCAAATGCAATTACACATACAGTAAACCCCTTGCATGCACCACAAATGGACACCAATCCGGTAGTATATAAAAATAAGCTTTTATGTAGTTTCAGCAGAGTTAAATACAAGGCCCAGTAACGTTGATCTGATGGGGCCACAATTCTTAGGAATACGGTCAAGTTCTCTTTGTGCGGAAAGTTCTTTAGGCGGGCACAAGGTAACTGTAGGCCTCAGCGCACTTCGTGCGGAGGCAGCGCCCGGGGAGCACACAGCAGATGACAGGGAAATAAGAACGTTGCGGACCCTGGATCCGATGCGAGCTCGCGGTCGAGTTCGTAAGTACAGTACCTTGTTTCTTGACGCAAAGGCGGGTGCGGGATTTCAGCGGCTCTTCGACAGAAGAGCGAGGCGGCGTCCGGGGCTCCCACACTTCACGATGGGGGGTCTGATCTTCAGGCTCACGACAGGAGCGGGGTGTTGCAGGTGGCGGGTGAACAAAGCGGGGCAGCCGGGCACGCCGATGCGTCCGGGCCGTCCGAGGCTTGGAGATGCTCACAAAACGCCGATTCCGGCGGGAGGGTGAAGGTGCACAGCGAGCCTCCACGAGCGAGGTGACGGGGCAGCCCAGCACAGCGTAGGGGGAGCGGCTCCGATCGAGCGAGGCTCTTCCCAAGGCGGGGGCGGCTAAGCAGTCCTGGTCACGGCTCAGGGAGGGACTGGGCACGAGGGTCACAGCTCCGGCGAGGGAAAGGACACCACAGTCCAGCAGCAGGCGAGTGAAGATCAGGTAGAGCCCAATGGTCCTGGGGCTCAGTTCAGGGGGCAAGCTCAGTTCCAAGCCCTTGGAGATCGTTTTGGAAAAGCACAAGTCTTGAAAGTAAAAGTAAAGTAAAAGTCTTCAGCAACAGTTTCTCTTCTCTCCTTTGGCAGCAAGGTCACCACTGCAGGCCAATCCCCCAGGATAGGGACAGTCTTCCTCCTACAGCTTTCCCGGTGCCTCCTCCTCAGGCAGAGATTCTTCTTGGTCAAAAGCGGATCTAGTTTCTTAGGAGCAGGGCTCCTCCATTTATACCACAAATCTTTTGTTCTCCCAGGCCAGGGGGGCCCTTGCCTAGTTCAGTCCGGTTTCTGAGCACTTTGTTTACGTGATGCAGGCTTCTTCTTTCAGAGTGCAGGGCAGAGTCATCAGACGCTCCACAGGGGGTGGAGCCGGCATCGAGGTAGCGGAGCACTGTCCTATTCAGAGCCTAGGAGCACTCCTCCCACCCATCTACCTGTCGATCGTCCTATTCATACCAGGCTACCTAGCCCTGCCCATCTGGGTTCCCCCAGCCCTGTCACTCACACCAGCCAGACATCAGATACACATCACGCAGAGGCGGCTGAGATGGTTAGGCAAGCAAAGGCCAACTTTCTAAAAAGTGACATTTGCAAACCCGGAATATTAAAATAAACCTTGCGAAAAGATGTACCTTATCATTCCGAGTTCAGGCATACTAAACTCGATCTCCTACCATGTTCCCTGGGTCGGTTAGGATCATAGGGTGTAATAATCCAGGCCGCCCATACTGGCCTATGAGAACAGGGTAGCCTTACAGTAGTGAACAACAAAATGGCGGTCATTCACTACCAGGACATGCCACGCATCTAGGCTTGTCCTACCTCAGGCTCACAATGCACCCTGCCCGTGGGCCTACCAGAGGGGTGACTAACATGCAGCTAAGGGAAGGTTTCGGGGACCGGCAAGTGTGGGCACTTGTCGGTCGGCGCGTCAGTACCAGACTGCACGCAGGCTCTGCGACGGCAGACCTTAGACGTATTTTACCGGCCGCTTCCGTGGGTGGCACAACCCGTGCTGCAAGCCCACCAGCGGCGTTTGCCTTTACATGCCCTGGCGCTCCTGGCGCACTTTACTGGGGTCTGATAGTAAATCAAACAATCCAATCATGGAATCCAACCAACACATACAATTTATAAAGGGAGCACTCGCACCGTGACACTGGTTGGCAGTGGCACAGCGCGCTGAGCGGCCAACACCATAAAATCACATGAGGCACAGCGACAAAAAGAGGAAGGGAGACTCACGCCAAGGTGCCAGGTCTAACAACAGGGAACTTGTAAGTAAATTAAACGTGTCAACTGTGTGTAAGCTAATTTTAAAATATTTAAAGGAGAGAGCACTTTATCACTGGTTGGCAGAAGTAAAGCGCACAGACTCCTAATGCCAACAAAAACGAATTCAGCAAAAACAGGGAGTGAAAGCAAAACGTTTAGGGGAATAACATGCAAAGGATGTCAGGTCTAACAATAGTCAATACTTTTTATTAAAGCAGAACAAGCATCATTAAACATTCATCAGTAAAATAATAGATTTTCAGTTTGCACTCAGTGTCTCTGATAACTACATAAATCGGACATTTAATCCAAATTTTCAAATTGTGACCCGGCTACTATTGCTGTGTCGGATCAGAAAACAAATCACAATAGGGTCATGGTATAAATGTCCACTAAGCAGTCATCTGTTAGGTATGTATAGAAACATTCATAATGTTCAACAAAAAGCAAATGTATTAAATCCAGTTTAAAGTTTGACATGGTTAAGTATACCAGGAAAGAAGTTAGGCAGGAAGTCATAAGAAAGAATAGTTAGGAGGGGCGTGGCTAAGCCAGCAATGGAGTCGGACGTGCTTGTGTAGAGCTCCATCACAAGCTCCCTTTCCTGGCAACATAGATCCGTCAGAAGTCTTCCGGACGGGGCCGCTGGTCTCCATGAGTGTCCTGGGAGCAGACCCGATGCTCCGGTGAAAAGGCAAGCAGCGGAGGCCGCAGTGATCCGAGACACGCCCCCCTGTCTTCGGGGCCGCCTGGCAGACTTCCACAGCCCAGAGCGCCGCAGACCACGCAGAGCCGGGGATTAGCTCCACCCACTGGGCCTGAACCTGTGGCGCAGACCCAACAAGTACGTCGGCTTTTTCTGGCGCAGTCGGTGCGACCGGAAACCTCAAGGACTTAGCGGTGAAGATTATGAGTGTGGGGGCACAGCTCCGGTGTGGGGGCTCCCCCTCCTGGGGACGCATGTGGGCCACTGGCGTGCGGGCCCGGAATCGCAGCCTGTGACTTTGCAGTTCCACCTTGTGGGCCCCCCTCCACTCCTGGCGGGACGCGCTCTCTGGGTTTGCAGAGGCAGAGGGACGGTTCTACAGTGAGAGATCTCTGCTGTACAGACTGTGGGTGCCACTGGCACGGAGAGAGTGACAAACAGCAAGGAGCTGCAGAGGGAAAGAGGAACCAGGTCGCCCTCCACTCAATTAACAATGTAAATACAATATAGACCCGGTCTCTGAAGGTGCCAGACAATATATCCATATAAGCTGAGTTGGGGATACACAATTCTTTATTCCCATATACGCCTCTCTTTACCAATATGAGGTAGTAACCTCCAGCTTTATACCTTCAATTTTAAGAAAACTTCAAATGTTTTTACAATTGGGAGTCCCCACTTTTTGTCACCCCTGACCAACATACAGGAGGAATCAGTGAAACAGGTGCAAGAATTGTCAAAAAAATTGTGAAAAAGCAAGATGACACCTCACGTGCGCACCGCCAATCGAGCTCACTGGTTGGTACTCACCAGCTATGCCCACTTTTATCATCATTGGCTGTCATCTCACTTATAAAATAAAATATATAGTGTCCAAAAACAAACAAAAAATGTCAGTGTTGTGAAAGGTAGTGAAATAATCACATCCCACGATGCGACCAAAGTGAATCTAAAATTGAAGAAGGATGCACTTTTCACAATACCAACTTTATTATTCCCTGTGCACCCTATTCAAATTAAAAATAGGTTGCTTATCATGCATACCGTTATACTGAGCCAACATGTTTCATTGCCAGAACAATTTTGGGCAATTTCTTCAGGGCAAACAGGGTCGCCTGGCACCAGTAATGGACACCAAGGTGCCAATTCCGATCCGGTAAAAACCGGGTACGAACCGTCGGACGGAGCCTTTTCTCCGTCCGACTCGTACCCGGTGCGAAATCCATCCGAAAATGCAAGTACGATTCATACGGAAACACCATTTCCGTACGAATCGAACAAAACACCGACCGAACAGAAACTAAACACAAGTCCGTTCCTGAAAGGCGCCGACGTGACGTCGGTACGCATCCAGCCTACGTTTCACGAACCAGGAAGTACGATTCGAACCAACGTCATCCCGCACGGAAAATATTTACCGGCTGCCAAAAACTGCCGGGAAATCAGGACGACACACGCAAGGAGCAGCTGGACGCGACGAACAGACATGGACCCGAACCTACGTGCCATCCCTGCCCTCCTAGCAGTCCACCTGGCGTACAGGAACCGACGCAGACGCCGCAGAAGGTCAGCACAACAACCAGGGGCAAAGGGGGGGGCAGGGGCAGGACACACAACACCAACACATGGTACCAAATCACACATGGCCTGGACATACCTGACCATCAGGGCCTGGTCACTTCCAGGGGGTGGGGGCGAGGCCAGCAACGCAAGCGTCCGCCACAACGGAAGTGGATGGTCACGCGAACCGGTACGTACCCTACCCAGGCCGCAAGAGCGTGGGTACGGAACGTACCACGCGTCCCCCTACGTCACTCCAACAATGGCGGTACGGCCCGTACCCACGTCAGAAATGCCTTGGTACGGCTCGTACCAGCATTTCTGGGGTCATGTAGGGGTACGCGTGGTACGACCCGTAGCCACGCCCCCAAGGCCTGTGTACGGTGCGGACCCCACGGCACCGCAACAATGGGGGGACGCACCGTACCCACCCACCAAAGGCATGGGTACGGCCCGTACCCAGGCACGCAGAGCGTGGGTAGGGGCATGTACGGACCGTACCCCCACCCGTGGAAGTACGGCCCGTACCCCCACCCGTGCATGTACGCCCCGAACCCCCACCCGTATATGTACGCACCCAAGCACCACCCGTGTATGTACGCCCCGAACCCCCACCCGTGTATGTACGCCCCGAACCCCCACCCGTGTATGTACGCACCGAACCCCCACCCGTGTATGTACGCCCCGAACCCCCACCCGTGTATGTACACACCGAACCCCCACCCGTGTATGTATGCCCCGAACCCCCACCCGTGTATGTACGCACCGAAACCCCACCCCACCCGTGTATGTACGCCCCGAACCCCCACCCGTGTATGTATGCACCGAACCCCCACCCGTGTATGTACGCCCCAAACCCCCACCCGTGTATGTACGCACCGAAACCCCACCCGTGTATGTACGCACCGAAACCCCACCCCAGCACTGTATGTACGCACCGAACCCCCACCCGTGTATGTACGCACCGAACCCCCACCCCACCCTGGTATGTACGCCCCGAACCCCCAGCCGTGTATGTACGCACCGAACCCCCAGCCGTGTATGTACGCACCGAACCCCCACCCCACCCTGGTATGTACGCCCCGAACCCCCACCCGTGTATGTACGCACCGAAACCCCACCCCACCCGTGTATGTACGCCCCGAACCCCCACCCGTGTATGTACGCACCGAACCCCCACCCATGTATGTACGCACCAAACCCCCACCCGTGAATGAACAGACCGAACCCCCACCCCCCCCCAGCCGTGTATGTACGCACTGAACCCCCCCCAGCCGTGAATGTACGCACCGAACCACCACCCGTGTATGTACGCACAGAACCCCCACCCGTGTATGTACGCCCCGAACCCCCAGCCGTGTATGTACGCCCCGAACCCCCACCCGTGTATGTACGCCCCGAACCCCCACCCGTGTATGTACGCCCCGAACCCCCACCCGTGTATGTACGCACCGAACCTGCAATAAGAATGGTGTGTGCCAAACACCCCCAGCAGTGCCCAGACATAGGAGGGGTGGGTGCAGAGTCCTCCCAGCAGTGCCCAGACACAGGAGGGGTGGGTGCAGAGTCCTCCCAGCAGTGCCCAGACACAGGAGGGGTGGGTGCAGAGTCCTCCCAGCAGTGCCCAGACACAGGAGGGGTGGGTGCAGAGTCCTCCCAGCAGTGCCCAGACACAGGAGGGGTGGGTGCAGAGTCCTCCCAGCAGTGCCCAGACATAGGACAATATACCCCATCAACAAGTCCAGTGACCAACAAGGGTGATACCCCAGATGCAGGCGGAGCCATCGCTGAGCCAGCATGGCTATATTGAACGGCAACCCTCACACATCCAGGAAATGTAGACACAGCACAGCACAGCATTTGGGAGACACCCTGCAGGGAAAATGGCCTGCTCCACAGAGGATGGAACACACCTTGGGACAATGTCACCATACAGTGAGAGCAAACATGACCAAATACCATTGGCAGAGACCTTTGTGATGGCACGCAGATGGCAGGGTACACCCCATGAGCAGCACACTCCAACATTTCACAGACCCCTAACACATTATCACCACCCCAACGCAGGGAGCACCAGCACCAACAGCAAGTCCAGGAAAGCATCAGTGTGCAAAACAAAAAGAAAATGCTTTATTCAGCAGGAAAATATCTCTGAGAAAATGTCCACTATGTACAAGGGCCATGGGCCAGCCCAGCAGCAAAGTCCGGGGGGGGGTACACATCGGGACGTGTGTCCCCTAGCTTGCCTGCACAGTTCACAAGTCCATTTCATCCACAGAAGAGGGGGCATCAGGGGGGAGGGTGGAAACAGGCACCGCAGGGACAGGAGGGGAAAGGGTAGGTGTTGTGGGTGCAGGGAGGGATGATTCTGCCACAGGGGGGTGCCAGCGCCAAAGGTGGAGGACAGAATGGCGCTGCACACGTCGGCAAGTTCCCCCAGCGACTCCCCCGCACCCAATCCAACCACAGGCCCCAAGGAGGGGGGGGGGGCAAAGGGATGGGTCGCAGCGCCACTGGGGGAGGGTGTGGACAGGGTGGGGGACTCAACTCCCCTGGCCGGGTCCCGCCTCCACCGCTTGCGGGGTGGTGTCATCCTGGGGCTGGGGGGCACACTCGCAGTGGATGATGCTGTCACCGACTGTTGGCCAGGAGAGCTAAGGGGAGTGGATTTGGAGGGAGTGGGTTGTGTGGAATGCGGACTCCCACTGTGGCTGCGTGTTCTACGTTTCCCCCCCGACCCAGTGGGTGTGCCTTCCTCACCCTGTGTGTGCGTGACAGGAGGTGCGCGCTTCGACTTCCCTGGTGGTGTGGTGCCTGTGTCTGTTGGGGTGCGTGCACGCTGACGTCTGGATGTGCGTGTGACAGGCACGGGAGTGGGAATTGTGGATGGGGCAGGGGTAGGGGGGGGTACGCAGCGCTGCAGGAGATCCAGTGCTGCAGTCAGTGTGGAGTCTATGGACCTCAGCAACTGCCGTTGGTCAGACTGCGCAGCCGACATGCCCTCCATGTATGCCTCCATCTGGGTCAGCACCTGGGTGTGGGCATGGAGGACATTTAGCATCGCAGTCTGACCAACCTGCAACTGCCTCAGGATGTCCACAGACTCCGCACTCACCGCAGCAGTGGTGACAGGGGCAGGGGGTGCGGTGCCTGGCAGGAAGGAGACATGTGGGGACCGAGCACGGAGGGAAGGGCCACGAGCATGTGGGAGGCCGGTGATGGAACCTGAGGTGGCGGGGGGATGTGGAGGGCTGCCATCAGCTGGGGGGGCAGACTCCGCCACCTCTTGGAGCTCAGCCTCGGACCCGTCAGCGTCATAGTCTGTGTTGGCAGTCGACAGGTCCTCTGCCTCACTCCCTTCAGCCTCCGTGCCACTCCATGTGCCAGACAGGACAGCACTGCTGGCACTGGTGCTCAATCCCTCCTCCCGGTCCGTGCTAGTGTCTCCTTCCGTGTCCCCCGGCGATGCTGTGGGCAAGGTGAAGAGACAGGAGATAATCAGACACCTGTACACATATGTCACATGAGTCAAATATACATAGGTCACATTGCATAGCCTGAAAAGCAACAGGAGTAACACCTACAAAACAATGTACACATGTAGGCCATGGAACACACAGTTTTTCGACCCACCATGCCACTGAGACACAATGGAGAGCATGACACAACAGCAAATCACTGCACCTGAAATTTTACAGAGGAGCCAGCCTCTGGGGACACATGTGCACAGCACCTGCACCACACTGCGTCGTCAAAAAGGGATGAGCATGAATGATATACATTTACTCTTGCCGCATGCTGCAAAGGCAATACATTAAACCAGGCAAAACATGACTGGGTCACTGCACCTTGAGCGTATGTCCAGTCAAACATCACACACAGGCTAAACCCAGCAAGGAGGATGAAGCTCCTGACATGTAGGCCTTGTACGCACAAACCACCCACACCTGAGACAATCTCATTGAGACGGAGAAAGTATGTACACCTCTCACTCTGGGATGAAAACACATGGCCTCCACCAATTAATGACTGTACACACACAGCCCCTGGTGGCCATGTCCACACATCATTGACAGGCAAAAATCATCAGATTGTCTCAACAACACACACAGGTAATGCCCACTGTGAGTATGCACAAGCAAAATGGGTCCCCCTGTACAGTGGACACATGTAGCAACCTGTAGGTCCAACAGTTGAGCCCAGGGTACAATGCCACCCTACCCAACCCATGGCGAAGACACAGTGAATGGCCATATTGTTGGATGACGCACATGAGACCTAGGAAGAGGTGCCCCAGGGCACAGTACTGCCCACACTCCTCCATGGTCCAGGATGGACATGACTGCAAATTAAGCAACCGTCCCTGCACTTAGCAGGCCTCCCACTCAGGCACATCATGTCAGAGGGCACGCAATTGGACATGCATGCTGGAAGGCTGTACAGTTTGGAGACACACCCCTATGTCGTGATTCACAATCAGTGCCAAGTGACATGGACACCACAATGACTGAAATTGGCCATGGCACACGCAAGGTCCCCATACCTGTGGCACATCACCCCCACACATGATGCTGATGGCATAGGGCACCTGCATGAACTGCCTGCCTAAATAACCTTGTGCAAGAGTGGCTACACACAGACCAGGGAACACATGGCAAGGAGGGGAAGGGAGGGAGTGAGAACAGCACCGGGCTACTTTGGGGACAAGTTGACGCACTGCACAATCAAACCCTGGCAGTGTATCCATGCAACTGCGCACTTACATTGGCTGGGGACACACAACTGACACACATGTACCTACCCCCTTCCTGCTGCTGCTTCTCCTGTAGGCGCCTGTCCATATCGGGGAAGACCACCGCCAGCACACGCTTCTGGATGTGGGTCAGACGACGGTGCCCACGGTTCTTACGGCTCTCAGGTGAGTCCCCCAGCAGGAGCCGTGCAATCCTCCTCGTCCAGCACCGGATGTCCTGCCAGCGTTTCCTCACCTGAGACAGGCTCCGCCTCCGACCCTCTGTACCCCTCACGGCACTGACGGCTTCCCTCCAGATCTCCCCCTTGGCAATGGCGCCTACCTGTGAGGATGCAAAAGTGAGAATACATTAATCCACATGAGCAAAGACACAGAGACACACATATAGAACAATCCTCTTTATGAACAGGCCATGGTATGCATGCAACTAATTGCACCTTTGTCATAGGGACATTATCCACTGTGGAAGGCCAAATGCACTACGTGCCATTGAAAGTACACGGGTGGCATGAGGGGTACCACACACTCACTGACCAGGGATCACACTGTGCCTCACAGGCTACACCAGGATTATGTACAGCACCTCACAGCAGTCACCTGCCCCAGCACACTGATGCTACCTCAGCAGAGTACACAGACACACACAGGTACAGGACAATCACATGGCATTGCCAACTGAGGGTACACACCTCACTCTGCCCATGTGCCAGTAGACGGGGGGTGTCACAGGTGTGGGGCTGGCTCAGCACGGCATGCACACAGCACTGCTCCCTGCTCACATCGGATGGGCAGGCTATATCCATCCCTCATGCTGCTTGTGTGCAACACTCCCCATATGCACTCACCCACATGACAGGGAACTTACACACACACCAATGTGCAGGGGACGAACACGGCCTTTGGACACTCACAGCACAGGTACACTGAACAAACACACATCCATGGGTACTGACACCTGTCACACTGGGGGGAACACAGGATCACATCAGGACTGTGGTAACAACATCCCCAGGAGGAGTATGCAGGCAGAATGTGGCATGCACCTTGCATTCATTGTCACAGTAGGCACTATGCAAGTGAGGAGTGCACACAGGAAACACAGCATGCTCTGCATGGGTGACATGAGGCCTTCCACACCCTGGGACCCACTCCAAACAACAGTGCATGTCTGTCACACATGGACACAATGCCAGAAGTCACTGTTACACAAAAGGGGCACAGTCTAAGCTAGTGGAGTCTGCACTCACCTGAACCCCTGGTCGACCATACAGGCTCTGGAACTGTGGGAGGATCACATCTATCAGGGCAAGGTTCTCCTCCTGGGTGAATGGCTGTGACCTCTCCACAGTCCTGGACATGGTGCCAGAGGAATCACTATCAGCAGCAGTGGTCATGGATGAATGGATGTGCAGGCAAGTGCTCTCTCATGGGACCTGGCTGCCTTATATATGCCTGGCTGGCCTGTTCATGTATAGGAGTACAGATTGATTGGTCAGTCACATTTGCATCCTACGTTTCATCCAATCCCTTCAAACCTACCCCAGTGTGTGGCTTTGCATGGTTTCAGTTTTGATGATGATGTCAAGTCAACATCCACATTGCAACAATGTAGATTCTTTCAAACTGACTTCTGCTGGGCACCTGGTGCTCAAATTCAAAAATCTAACTCAGTCTCCATGGCAACCATCATGCATTTAGGCCCTTATACTTGTCCCTCATGTGTCCCCTATGTGTTTTCATACATTTACACACAGGTACGGTGCGTTCCACGCCCTAGGGCACCCCACAAGCAGTGATACGGACCGTACACGCGCTTGTACGGTCCGGATCACAATATGGGCGCTGGCGTATGCGTACGCCACAGTAGTACGGACTGTACACGCGCTTGTACGGTCCGGATCACAATATGGGCGCTGGCGTATGCGTACACCACAGTAGTACGGACTGTACACGCGCTTGTACGGTCCGGATCACAATATGGGCGCTGGCGTATGCGTACGCCACAGTAGTACGGACTGTACACGCGCTTGTACGGTCCGTACTACTGTGGCGTACGCATACGCCAGCGCCCATATTGTGATCCGGACCGTACAAGCGCGTGTACAGTCCGTACTACTGTGGCGTACGCATACGCCAGCGCCCATATTGTGATCCGGACCGTACAAGCGCGTGTACAGTCCGTACTACTGTGGCGTACGCATACGCCAGCGGCAATATTGGCCCAGGGACCCTATACACGCACTCCGAGCGTATGTACGGTGCGTTTCACAACTGTCAGTGGTGACAGGCGGCACACAGACAGGAATGGAGCGGTCAGGTATTGCCAAGGGTGGACACCAATGCATTGTCTGTGCAATACCACATGTGTGTGAAACAGGTGTGTCAGGATGTGATGTGGCACTTTACCCCTGAGGTGTGGGCAAAGCACATGTACGATGAGCTGTGTACACATGTCGTGTGTGATGGTGCGCATTGTACCACACATCCCCTGCACTCCTTTGACATGTGTGCATGTCGTACACACTACACACTAGTGGAGCCATGAGTCACTTGCATGTCCCAGTCACGGACACCCGCACCTGTCCCCTGATGCCAGGTACACGGAATATTACACATGACATGTGTATGGCTGCGTTGCACGCTGCAACCATGTCATGTGTGTGGCATGTCTTTCCATGATTTTGCTGTAGGTGTGTGGTCCAATGCATCAGCAGTTGCTGCTGCCAACATGTGTCTGTGTGTAGATGGCCATGGCACACTGTTCCGCACACCAGCCCACATATGTGATTTGCCATGAGGTGTGTATGTATGCAACTACACGGAGTATCAACACAAGTACATATCCACATGCTCTCTATGTATGTTCTGTCTCGACATGTACTCCTCCAAGGCAATGTGTGTGGCCTGTCCTATTCCTATGACATGTGACCAGTGCATATCGCATCCAACAACCTGTCTGTACCATACGCATACTACTTCTGCACATGTGTGGATGTCTGTGAATCCTGTGATGCGTGTGCATGTTCACTTACACCGGCCCACAGCTAGTCTCATGCCATGTCATCGTGATCTTGCCCCCCTCCGTTAGTGGCTGTCCCTTGGTAGGAGTGTCACCTGACTGGCGTACGTGTCCAGGAAATGTGGCACAGACCTGACTCAGAATGTGGCATATGTGTATTGGCTGTGTAACATGTGCTCAGTGCATTGACAATGTCGTTGTACAGTGCTCACTCTTCGGTGTTCCTTCCATTTCACTGCAGGGCTCCGCCTCTCCCTCGACGTATGCCAGACATGGCTGCCCTGCATGAACGGGACTGTATAGGCCGCTACAGATTCAGCCAACGGTTGATTGATGAGTTGACTGGCCGGCTGGAAGCACAACTCCTCCCGCGCCACAGGTATCCCAGTGCACTGACACCCAAGTTGAAGGTGATGGCAGCCCTACATTTCCTTGCCACGGGTACGTTCCAACATACCATTGCTGATGTCGGGGGCATGTCCCAGACGATGTTCAGCCGTGTTCTGCATGATTTCTTAGAGGCCATGTTGGTTCACCTGGATGAGTACATTAAATTCCCAATTCGTGAGCAGTTGACAGATGTCAAGCGTGAGTTCTATGCCCTGGGAGGGATGCCCCATGTCATTGGGTCCATAGATGGGACACATGTTGCGTTGGTACTACCACAGGCACAGGAGGTGGTGTATAGGAATCGCAAACATTATCACTCCATTAATGCCCTTGTGGTGTGTCTGTCCAACATGGTGATTTCACATGTCTGTGTTCGCTTTCCAGGATCAGCACACGATGCCTTCATCATGAGGCGTAGCAGGCTGCCTGAAATGATGCTGCAGCTGCGGAACGAGCGAGCATGTATTGTTGGTGGGTAGACTCTGGCAGTTCAGTGTTTGGCGTCATCTTCCAATCTCACTGCCTGTGCTGACACACTTCTGTCCATGATGTTTCCTTGTAGGGGACGCTGGCTATCCCAACATGCCATGGCTGATGACGCCTGTCCGCAACCCCAGCACGGCTGCCGAGCACCGCTACAACAACGCACATGGGCGGACCAGGAGAGTCATTGAGAGGACGTTTGGACTTCTGAAGAGTCGATTCCGGTGCCTCCACAAGACCGGCGGAGCACTCCCATATGCCCCGGTGAAGGTGTGCAAGATCATCATCGTCTGCTGCATGCAGACGATGATTATTTTAAACCTAACCGCGATCGTAGAACGCTTCTGCTAAAGAGTCGGAAGTACGCTGCATTATTTTTTAATTTAGGGTGGCTGTGGCTGGGTTTGGCTATCTTTTTAAAAAGTGTGAAATTGAATTTCTGTTTTTAAAACTGTAAAATTGAAAACTGTGATTATCTGCATCTCCGCAAAGCCCACTCACTCGCACTATAAAATATAACGCTCAAGCACTCGCCTTTTGCGAGATTCACTCACCCTAGAGACACCGGTGGACGCCATTGCTGTTAGCGTTCTAGTTGCCTGCACTATATAAATGCAGGACACGCAAGCGCGCAGCATCATAGAGACGAGATTATTTTAAACCTAACCGCGATCGTAGAACGCTTCTGCTAAAGAGTCGGAAGTACGCTGCATTATTTTTTAATTTAGGGTGGCTGTGGCTGGGTTTGGCTATCTTTTTAAAAAGTGTGAAATTGAATTTCTGTTTTTAAAACTGTAAAATTGAAAACTGTGATTATCTGCATCTCCGCAAAGCCCACTCACTCGCACTATAAAATATAACGCTCAAGCACTCGCCTTTTGCGAGATTCACTCACCCTAGAGACACCGGTGGACGCCATTGCTGTTAGCGTTCTAGTTGCCTGCACTATATAAATGCAGGACACGCAAGCGCGCAGCGCGCGCGCGCAGCGGGCGCGCCGGCGGCGCGCCGGCGGCGCGCCGGCGGCGCGCCAGAGGCAAGCCCGTCTGCGCCCGTCCGCGCCTCGGTCGCGCCTTGCGCCAGAAACGCTGCCCAAAACTGCATAGACAGACTATGCTACTCTAGGGATACCCTTCTTGATCTAGGGAACAGGTCACGGGAGGGACAGCATCAGGCATTATCCTGTGGTTTAATCAACAGCAGGTCACTCATTAAACACCATCAAGACATCTATAACCTGCTGGAAGATTTAGACCTTGACTTGCTGTTCGTTACTGAGACTTGGATTCATGCTGACTCTTCAGTAGAGCTCGGGCTAGCTTGCCCCACTGGATACAAGATCATCCAAAAACCTCGTATATCTGGGAGAGGAGGAGGGGTAGGACTAATCTTTAAGGAACAGTGGGACTGCGCTGTGCTACCGATTGAAGCCATAGTAGGCTATGAAATTATGGGCTTCTTTATACAGGAGGCAAAGGGGAGAGTGCTATCGGGTATGGTTTGCTACCGACCTCCGGGTGCGGACGCTAATCATCAGGCGCTGTTGGATACCATTGTCGCCTTGACTTCCACACACTCCAGAATGCTGCTCTTGGGAGACTTCAACCTCTGGGAAACAGGGAGCTCTGGAAATCATCTACAAGCCTTGATTTACACCGGCGAGAACTGTGGCCTCCATCAGTTGGTTCAACAACCTACACATGTGGGAGGCCACAAACTCGATCTAGTCTTCGCCAAACCCTCTGAAACCGAAGTAATTAGTATTACTCCACTAAACTGGACTGATCACTATTTAATACAGTTCAGGATTAGGATACAAGAGGATAAACGGGTTGTGGACAAACAAGCGCGTTTTAGGTGGGGAAGGGATTGGGCTAAACTCTCCAGGAGAGGAGCTTCCTCTTTATTCCCACATTCCAACTTGTTTGATCCAAAGGCTACACCGGAAGAAAACTATACTAGTTATAGTACTTCCATCAACTCAGTACTAGAAGGCCACATACCCAAAAAAAAACTGAGAATGCGTTGTACTCCTTCGGCACCCTGGTTCAGCGAGGAGCTAAAAGTGTTACGTCTTGTACGTAGACAGACGGAAAGAAGCTGGCGCAAACAGTACCGGGAGGCAGACAGAACAGCCTTAAAAATCATACAACTGCAATACAAGGCAGCCATTAGGGAAGCTAAGGCGAAATTCTACGCCAACTCCATTCTGCAGGCACCCAATGGAACCAGGGCACTCTTTAACATCGTTAGAGACCTCAGTAACCCGGGCTGTATGGCCAGTACTATCCAACCATCACAAAACTTGTGCAACAAAATTGCCACTTTTTTTGTTGAGAAGGTCAACACTATCGTGGGTGGTTTCGATCAGAATGCTATAGAGCCTTCCACGATTAGCGTAGACATCAGAAGAGAAATTACTCTGAGCCATTTCATCCCCCCTACGGAGGACTCTTTTCATGAGATAGCGCGGGAGATTTCATCAGGATCACCTTTGGACCCCCTTCCGCATAAGATCTGGAAGGAGCTCGGACCCGCCCTATTTTCAGATCTGTGGCAAATTTGCTGCCAATCTCTGAGTGAAGGCATTGTGCCAAGCAGGTGGAAACAGGCAATGGTCACCCCATTATTGAAAAAACCTTCACTTGATCCCTCTGTGCCGGCTAATTTCCGCCCAATTTCCCTGCTGCCATTTCCAATCAAGATCTTGGAAAAATTAGTCAGCAAGTCCCTGTCCAACTTTTTTGAAGAACATCTGATCTTGGACAGGGACCAGTTTGGCTTTCGGCCTGGGCATGGGACGGAAACTGCCTTGATTACCGTTCTGGACAAACTTCGAATGCGTGCCGACAGTGGATGTTCCTCGGTGTTGGTACTGTTGGACATGTCGGCAGCATTCGACACGGTTAATCACTCAGTGTTGCTGGCAAGGTTAGAAGATATGGGGGTGACAGGTCACGCCTTGGAATGGCTACGGTCTTATCTGACCGATCGTCAACAGGCAGTGACATTAACACCGTTTGTTTCCTCCTGGACCCCGGTTCGCCATGGAGTACCTCAGGGTTCAGCTATCAGCCCTATACTCTTTAATGCCTATCTGAGACCCCTGATCCCTCTAATAAAATCTTACGGGATCGAGGTGGTTAACTATGCTGATGACATCCAGCTAATGTTCTCCCTGGAAGGAGAATATGCAGTGCCCATGAATTCCTTCCAGGCCTGCATGCAAAAAGTCTCAGAATGGCTGAGAGCCAATTCATTGCAGCTGAATGCCGGGAAAACGGAGCTACTACACTGCTGTGCAGCGAGACTGCCTAAACATCTCTCGGGTGAGTTCCGACTTTTGCCGGAAGACGCCCCGATACTGCCAGCAAAAACAGTCCGTAACCTGGGGGTTATGATGGATGAAGACCTCCAGCTGCAATCCCAGGCGAACAAGACCATAGGCACCTGTATTGCCCTACTTAGAGCTTTGCGCCAAATCCTTCCGCTCCTCCCTACTGAGACCAGATCTCTGGTGGTCCAGAGTGTGATCCTAAGTAGGCTCGATTACTGTAATTCACTGTTCCTGGGTGCCTCTCGGTACACTGTACAGGGACTGCAAAGAATACAGTCCGCCGCAGCCAAACTGGCCTTGGGAAGACAACGTGACTCCTCAACAGCATTGGCATTGAGGGACCTTCACTGGCTCCCGATCAATAAAAGGATCGAGTTTAAATCATTGGTCATGGTATACAGAGCCCTCCACAAAATCGGTCCTCCCCCTCTGTGCGATAGATTCTCATGGTACGAACCAAAAAGACTTCTTCGGTCCACCAACCATAGTCTGGCAGTGGTTACCAGAGTTAAACGCACTAAGACGGGAGGCAGGGCCTTCAGTACGGCGGCAGCCCGCCTCTGGAATCAAATCCCCCAAGATCTACGCCAAGCCACATCATTGCTGAGCTTTAGGAAGAATCTTAAAACATGGCTCTTTGGCAGAGATTAGAGTGTAACATTCTTGGCATAATGGCAAACGTTCCTACTGTCTCAGGTTTTCTTCTTTAGTCTCTTAGCGCCAGGATGCCCGTAGGGCGACAGAAAGCGCTTTAGAAGAACTTTATACAATACAATACAATACAATGCTGCACAACATGGCAGTGGAGGAAGCTGTTCCACTCATACTGGATCAAGATGACCAGGACCATCCACCCGTGGAGGATGAAGGCCTTGGTGACGGGGCAAGTGATGTGGAGGAGGAGGAGGCTGTGGAGGCCATGCGGAGTCGGCTCATACGCAACTTCTTTGCTTAGTGGTGAGTTCCAGTGTCTGAGTGTGCACGCATTATGCCGTGTGTGGCATGTGTTGCAATGCGTGTGTCCATCTGCATGTCTGCCAAGTGAGTCAGTGGTGTGTATTGAAGTGTCACTCGAGTGATGGCGCAATGGAAGGATGTTGTCTGAGGGTCATCATTGTCACCTGTCATGTTGACAACATGATACGTGTTGAGTACATGCTTGCGGATGTGCTCCTTTGGGCTGACTCCTTGTGTGTCTCTCTTCCACAGGTCCATGGGCATGCTGTCTGCTGGTGGCATTGTTGTGCTCCTGCTACTCCTCATGAACACAGCAACATGTGCTGATTCTGCGTCACATGCACGGGCAAGTTTTGAAATCTCCTTAGGGTAAGGGATGCCTCACGGCGTTTTGGGTGTGTGAATTGTTTGTAGTCTGTGTGCACTTCTCCGGTTCATGTGTGTTCCATTTGCATACATGTGGATCCTACATGGGGAACATGACATGGGGCAGGCTTCACCTGGAGCCATGGTCAGACTTGGTGACTGTCATGTGGCAGGGGATTGGGGATTGTGATGAGGCCATCATTGTGTGTAACACTGACCTCGGAAACATACAGGTTGCACCGGGTTGACATGGTGTGTGATTGCCCCATCAGGGCCTCAATGGTGTATAGCGGCCTCTCCGTGGCAGCAGGGGGTGTTTAGCTGTTATCCGTCACTTGTGTGCCAGTTCAATGGAATACCAGCATCTGTGTTGCAATGGGGGGTGCCAGTGTTGCTCCCACATGTTCATCCACATGACCTGTGTATGTGTTGACAGAGTATCATTGTCATTCCAACACACATGACTAATAAATTTGTCCCTCTGTCTCCAAGGTGCCTCTTCCCTGTCAATGGTGGCCTGTTGCCACTGTGCGTGCGGCATGTCTGGCATAGTTTTCAGAGGTGGTGCATATGTGTCTATGTGTAGAGTGACAAGATGCTAGGGGTTTGTCAGGGAGTGGGAACTGTATTATGCACAAGATGCACAGTTCCATCCACCTCAAGGCAAGAGAGACCATCCCCCAGGGCAACTACAACATCCGTGTCGAATCCTACCCTGCAGTCTACGGACATGTGCCTTACGACTCCCATGATACTTGTCCATATCCGGAGTGCATCTGCACAGCTCTGCTACTGCGTCGGGCAACCAGGCCACATCAACGTCCAAACGGGATGGGGGGAATGTTTCACAGCCAGCTGCAGGATGACCTTCTCGATCCACGCCCACACTCATGATGCAGCCCAGAACCCCAACACAACCATGTGGCACTGTGATCCAAAACTGCATTCTGGCATCTCCATGCATCCAACCTTGGGCTAGCCACCATTCTCAACATCCGCCTGACGCAAGCATGCAGGACATTGTAGGGACACATGTCTAGACATACCTGGGAGCGGCAAGCCAGGTCACTCCACATGATCCCTGACCTCTGCGCATGACTGTTGCTCCCCTGAATGTGTCTGTAGCCACAGTTGTGCGGGAACCACTCAGCTGGTTGGGCCCAGCACAGGTGAGTATGGTACTCCATGTCTGTATCAGATGATACATTGGGACCCATGTGTGTCCTGGGCAAGACTGAGACCCCACGGTTTGGATGGTTGGAGTTAATTCTGAGATCAGGCATGCTTTGACTTTACGACACACACATGTATTGTAATAATGCAGAATCACGGCATCATCTTGTAAGTGTGATTAATTTATTTGTGGTGGGGTACGGGTTTGTGGGGATGACAAGAGGTGCACAGCGGGAGTGTAGAATCCAAAGTTCACTGGGGGAGTTGGTATCCTTGCCGTTGCAAAATGTCAGAGTCCATGCCACAGTCTTCGTCAACATAGGTCAGACAGTGACCAGCAAGTCCATGTGGCAGAGAATGTCATGTGCTGCTATTGGGCCAGAGGGCCAGGTGCCAGGCCAGGTGACCTGGGAGATGGTGATGTTCTGCTGACTCTCACAGTCTTTTTCGTGGACGACCCACCTTCCTGCGGGGACCCTCGGAAGCAGGCCGTGACGATGTCTGTGACGCTCCGTCGGATGAATCCTCCTCCTCCTGATCCCTCCCTGTGTCTGGTAATGGCCTTCGCCTGGTGCCACAGGGAGGGTTGCCCATGTTGTCGGCAATCCGACGGAGTACACCGGTCATTTGGGTTTGCACCGCCACGAGCTCAGCCTGTCTATCCTCCATCCTTCCTTGGTGTTGCAGTTGACAGGCATGTTGCTGGGCCTGCAGGGTCTTCATCTCCTGGAGGGTCCCCTTGATGTCATTGAGGGTGGACGCAATCTGGTCCATGCCCCTGGTGTCACGCCGGTATGTATCCAGGATGTTGCTGACCTGGGACACTACCGGGTCCTGAGCTGCCTGGTCAGGTTCGCGCCTCCGCCGTCCTCCACTCCCGCCACCCCTGCCCACGTGCACCTGGCCTGCCGTTGTGGGTGCATCGGGTCTCCGGGACCCCTGAGGGATGGCATCTGCGTTGCCGCCTGCCTCCTCCTGGGTGCCCGGAGGACCGTGTCCCTCCTGGGCAGACTGGCTGGGTGGTCGTGTGCGGGCAGGGCTCCTGGACGTCTCCTGGGATGTGGCAGGAATGGGGGTGGTGGTTGGCACAGTTGTACCTGACGCAGGTGCTGCAGGTGGTTGGACACCAGAGGGGCCAGGTTGGTCTGGGTCATCCACGGAGTGGTGAGAGTCATCGCTGGCGGTGGGGTCCTCATCCCGCGGAGCCTGGTCCTGTGAGACTTCCCCCCCAGTGTTGGGGGGTGTTCGTCGACGTTGACCTGTGTGTGAGAGAGACAATGTTAACAGTGTCACATGTGGCATCCATGTTTCATGCATTTCTGATTTGGCACTCTTCCTCTGGGTAGTTGGATCTGTCTTGCATTCCTCTCACAGTGCACTTGTGCATGGGTATGTCCCTTGGCCACAGCTGTCAGGGCTTTACGCATGTGTGAGACACAATCTTAGTTGATGCATCTATTTGGGTACACAGTCAGCAGTGTGGTGTGCGGGCGTAGCGAGCCATGCAGAGGCGCCTTACGTGTTGCACTGTACGTGGCCAAATGGTGTTTTGCCAAGGCAATTTGATGTTGCAGGTAGGGGACTGAAGCATTTGTGACAGGGTTCTTACCGACACAGTGGGTGGGTATACTGGGTGTGTGGTTTGGTCTGTGCCTGCAGCACGGATGGACTCGTGCACAGATTGACACATGGACCGGTCTTCATCTACGGAAGGGGGGGTTTGAGGCACTGCCAGACCTGCTCTGCATGCACACAGTCCACCGGCTGACGAGTGGACATGGCCACACCACCCAAGGGTGATTTAGTCTCCCTGTGTCTCCCTTCCTCCCTCCCTCTGTCACCCTCCTCCCTCCCTCTGTCGGTCTCCCTCTGTCACCCTACTCCCTCCCTCTGTCTGTCTACCTGTGTCCCCCTCTGTCTCCTTCCCTCTCATTCCCCCTCTCCCTCCCTCTCTTTGTCACTCTCTGTCACCTCAGGCCAGCTTCCTGGGCACACACAGTTAGCCGGTCTTTGAATGGCCATTGGCTTGTTCATGTGAGTTAGTCCCTGTTCTCCGGGCACCCATTGGGCAGTGTGTCTGAGTGTAGGCTGCTGCTGTGGCGGTGTGTGCTGAGACTCTATCAGAGCGATGCATCTTCATTGTCTGCTGTAATGTGCAAATTGTGCCTTCAGACCCATGTCATCCTGCATGGCAGCCACCATTTGCAGGCAAGACAGTACTGTGTGGGTGCACACAGTTTGTATGGCTGTGCCCTGGGCCATATGGGCTGAGGGCATTGTTGTGTGCTTGTGAGTTGCTCAATGTTAGTTTTGATGCCCCCACTCCCAGCATCGACCACATCCTGTGTTGTGTTGGTGTTTTGTGTGGCCTGTGACTTGGCATGGCCCTGATTGATGCATGGGGCATGGAGGCGCTAGTGGCATGTGTGTGTTTGTGGAGTGTTGTTGTGTGCGGTGGTGGCTTGGGGGGGGTGGCATGCATGATTGATTGTGTATGGCATCCCCCCCATGTGAGGTGAGTTGTTTGTGTACTCACCAGGGTCTGGGAGTCCAGGCAGTCCGTGTAGTCCCTCCACCGCCAGCGTGGACATCACCTTCTCCTCCCAGGGATGGTATTGTACCGGTCTGGGGGGCGGCCCTCCTCCAGTGATGTTCCCCTGGTTGTGATTGTCAGTCATCTTCCTCTTGACCGTCCTCCGCAGATCGTACCACCTGGATTGGCACTCGTGCCTGGTCCTTCTGGTGGTCCCAACAGCATTCACAGAATCGACAATCCTCTGCCACATGGCCGTTTTTTCGGATATGCTGGTCTGTCTGACCAATGTCCCAAAGAGCTGTGGCTCGACTCTGAGGATTTCGTCGACAAGGATCTCCAGCTCCTCCTTTGTGAACTTTGGATTCTTGGTGGTGGACATGGCGTGGGGTGTGGGTGTGGATGGTTGTGGGTGTGTGGGTGTGGTAGTGGAGGTGTGTGTGTGAATGTGATGAGGGGGTGTTTGTGTAGGTGGTTGTGTGAAGGTATGCAAGTGTGAGGTTCAAGTATGGTGGTGTGGGTCGTCTGTGGGCTCTGGCAGCAGTGGGTCTGTTGCAAAGGCTCATGGTTTGTGTGTGTGGTCCATTTTTATTGGTCCATTTGTGGGTGTGGCTGTGTTTGAAATTTGTGTGGGTGTGTTATGAGGAGTGATTGAGTTTTGGGCCTCTGTTTGGCAGTTTGGCAGTTGCAGGTGAGTGTATGTGATGTTTGTGGGGTTGTTGGGCATGTTTGGTGGTGTGGGGAAACTCTAATTGACTCTCCTTGTGTAAATATGGTTTGTCCTGGATCAGTACGTGTGTTTTTGGCGTCAGTACGGTCCGTACATGCACTGGTGGGGGTACGGTCCGTACATTCCCTGGTGGGGTGTGGGTACGGCCGTACATACACGGGTGGGGGTTCGGTGCGTACATACACGGCTGGGGTGGGGGTTTGGTGCGTACATACACGGGTGGTGGTTCGGTGCGTACATACACGGCTGGGGGGGGTTCGGTGCGTACATACACGGCTGGGGGGGGGTTCGGTCCGTTCATACACGGGTGGGGGTTCGGTGCGTACATACACGGGTGGGGGTTCGGTGCGTACATACACGGTTGGGGGGGTTCGGTCCGTTCATACACGGGTGGGGGTTTGGTGCGTACATACACGGGTGGTGGTTCGGTGCGTACATACACGGCTGGGGGGGGGTTCGGTGCGTACATACACGGCTGGGGGGGGTTCGGTCCGTTCATACACGGGTGGGGGTTGGGTGCGTACATACACGGGTGGGGGTTCGGGGGCGTACATACACGGGTGGGGGTTTGGTGCGTACATACACGGGTGGGGGTTTGGTGCGTACATACACGGGTGGGGGTTCGGGGGCGTACATACACGGGTGGGGGTTTGGTGCGTACATACACGGGTGGGGGTTTGGTGCGTACATACACGGGTGGGGGGGTTCGGTCCGTTCATACGCGGCTGGGGGGGGGTTCGGTCCGTTCATACACGGGTGGGGGTTCGGTGCGTACATACACGAGTGGGGGTTGGGTGCGTACATACACGGCTGGGGGGGGTTTGGTGCGTACATACACGGGTGGGGGTTCGGTGCGTACATACACGGCTGGGGGGGGGGTTCGGTCCGTTCATACACGGGTGGGGGTTTGGTGCGTACATACACGGGTGGGGGTTCGGGGGCGTACATACACGGGTGGGGGTTCGGGGGCGTACATACACGGGTGGGGGTTTGGTGCGTACATACACGGGTGGGGGTTTGGTGCGTACATACACGGGTGGGGGTTCGGGGGCGTACATACACGGGTGGGGGTTTGGTGCGTACATACACGGGTGGGGGTTTGGTGCGTACATACACGGCTGGGGGGGGTTTGGTGCGTACATACACGGGTGGTGGTTCGGTGCGTACATACACGGCTGGGGGGGGGTTCGGTGCGTACATACACGGCTGGGGGGGGGTTCGGTCCGTTCATACACGGGTGGGGGTTCGGTGCGTACATACACGGGTGGGGGTTGGGTGCGTACATACACGGCTGGGGGGGGGTTTGGTGCGTACATACACGGGTGGGGGTTCGGTGCGTACATACACGGCTGGGGGGGGGTTCGGTCCGTTCATACACGGGTGGGGGTTTGGTGCGTACATACACGGGTGGGGGTTCGGGGGCGTACATACACGGGTGGGGGTTTGGTGCGTACATACACGGGTGGGGGTTCGGTGCGTACATACGCGGGCGGGGGGGTGGTGGGGTGTTCGGCGCGTATGCGGGCACATGTCTCCATGGTTGCTATGGGAGTTCGGTTCGGACGGTGTTTTTTGCCTACGGTTGTGAAATGGGGAGGACGGGAGGGATCGTACTTGCGCTGTCGGACTTTATTTTTCCGCACGGTGGGTTTTTCGACAGGGGACGTGTCGGTGACTTTTCCCAACCCGAGGACGTGTGGGGAAATCTTCCCAATGCGATTCGTATGGACTTTTTTCCGTTCGAATCGTACTTGCCAGTTTGTACGCTACTTTGACGATTCGGACGGAAAAAAATCCGGATACGAGTCGGACGGGGAATTTTTTTACAGGATCGGAATTGGCACCCTAAATGACTTTTTCCCGGGGACCTTAATGAGCCAAAATTCCACGTACCAGCTCTTTTTTGTAGGTCACACACAAGGCTCCATATATGAGTCCTCTCAGTGGATTAGCACTCGACTGTAATGTAAGTTGCCCGGGGCCTCACGGAGCATAATGAATGTTGGCACACTATCGGGACTTATACAAATCCCGCACGCAGGTCACACCCATGGAGCTGCAGCTCTATCTTGAGGGGATAGACCTACCACACCCCACGCATACTTAGAGAGCAGAACTGAACGACCCTCTCCTTTCGGAGGAAGTCTGGGACAGCATATTCTCATTGTCCAACGGGAAATCGCCGGGACCCGATGGGTTGCCAACTGAATTTTACAAGGCCTACGCGCATATATTAGTGCCACAGCTCTTGAGGGTGTTTGAGACCGCGGTAGATGAATCTACACTTGCCGGCACACAAAACGAAGCTCTGCTGGTGTCCCTCCTCAAGCCCGACAAGAACCCGGAATCCCTGGGCTCTTAACGCCCACTGGCACTTCTTAACACTGACAACAAGATTTTTGCATCGATACTCACTAAACGCCTTTCGCCATTAGTAAGAACGCTGGTACACCCTGACCAGAATGGTTTTGTTCCCGCCAGGAGTACCTCACTCAACATACGCAGGTTCTTTCAGGTACAGGAATATGCGTTGCATAGATGGCCCCGCTCTGGCTGCCTAGTACTGGACCTGGAAAAGGCCTTTGATTCTTTAGAATGACCCCTTCTGGCGGCAATGTTAAATAAATACGAACTAGGGGACCATTATATGAGCATGGTTCAACGGCTATACCAGCAACCCATTGGTCGGGTCAGGACCGGTAAGCTCATTTCAGATCCCATTCGAGTAAGGCGAGGGACACGCCAGGGATGCCCCCTGTCCCCGTTACTCTTTTCCTTAGCCATGGAACCACTGGCGATGTTGCTTCGCAGTGATAGTGATGCATGGGGAATCCAGTTAGGAGACGGGATGCATGCTGTTTCTTTATATGCTGTTGATCTGCTATTGTACGTGCGAGACATCAATGACATCCCCACGTCCATAGCGGACATGCTTAGGGCCTTTGAGGTGGTATCGGGCCTTTGGTTCAATTGGGCCAAGGTGGGGGTTTACTCCTTCAGAGGGACACAGTCGAAACGGACGTGCTTCTCAATGGCTCCCTACTCCCGTGGTACTCCACCACATTTCGCTGTTTTGGCGTCTTCATATGCCGAACGCCCAATAATTTATTGGAAGGCAACTTAAAAAGAGCTATCTCAGCTGTTAGGGCCCAAGTACAGTTTTGGAAGTCACTCCCATTAAATGTTATGAGTCGCATCACCTTGATCAAGATGAATTTCCTTCCAAAGTTACTATATTATTTTTTGAATCTTCCAATTTATGTCCCGACCAAGGTCTTCCGTGAGCTGGAGCGCATGTCCTGTGATTTAATCTGGAATAAAGGCAGGCCCCGGGTTGCCTTGTGGAAATTATATGCCCCCACCAGCCAGCACCTCCATTCTACAACCATCACCTCCATGCTACAACCATCACCTCCATCCTACAACCGTCACCTCCATCCTACAACCATCACCTCCATCCTACAACCATCACCTCCATCCTACAACCAGCACCTCCATTCTACAACCAGCACCTCCATTCTACAACCATCACCTCAATTCTTCCCATCACCTCCATTCTACAACCAGCACCTCCATTCTACAACCAGCACCTCCATCCTACAACCAACACCTCCATTCTACAACCAGCACCTCCATTCTACAACCAGCACCTCCATTCTACAACCATCACCCCTTCTACAACCATCACCCCTTCTACAACCATCACCTCCCTTCTACAACCAGCACCTCCCTTCTACAACCAGCACCCCTTCTACAATCAGCACCTCAATTCTTCCCATCACCTCCATTCTACAACCAGCACCTCCATTCTACAACCAGCACCTCCATCCTACAACCAGCATCTCCATTCTACAACCAGCACCTCCATTCTACAACCATCACCCCCTTCTACAACCATCACCTCCCTTCTACAACCAGCACCTCCCTTCTACAACCAGCACCTCCATTCTACAACCAGCACCCCCCTTCTACAACCAGCAGCACTGTAATGTAAGCAGGAGCCTTCACTTTAGGCAACCCTGGGTAGGGCAAAGCCCAGAGCTAAGCTCACTGACCGGGTCAATCAATCAATCAATCATTCGCATTTATAAAGCGCGCTACTCACCCATCAAGGGTCTCAAGGCGCTGGGGAGGGGGGGGGGGGGGGTCAGTGCTCGAAGAGCCAGGTCTTGAGCTGCCTTCTGAAGGAGAGGTGTTCAGGTATGGCGCGAAGGTGGCTGGGCAGAGAGTTCCAGGTCTTCGCTGCCAGGAAAGAGAAGGATCTTCCTCCGGCGGTGGCTTTGCGGATGCGGGGTACAGCTGCCAGGGCCTGTCCGGCGGATCGTAGAGTGCGCGGAGGAGTGTAGAAGGAGACGCGGTTGTTGATGAGTTTGGGTCCGAGGTTGTGAAGGGCTTTGTGTGCGTGGGTGAGGAGTCGGAAGGTGCTCCTCTTGTTGACGGGGAGCCAATGGAGTTTTTTCAGGTGTCCTGAGATGTGGTGGTGGCGAGGGATGTCCAGGATGAGTCTTGCGGCAGCGTTCTGGATCCGTTGGAGTTTCCTCAGCAGCTTGGTGGTGATGCCCGCGTACAAGGTGTTCCCGTAGTCCAAGCGACTGGTGACGAGGGCGTGGGTGACGGTCTTTCTGGTGTCGGTGGGGATCCAGCGGAAGATCTTGCGGAGCATGCGGAGGGTGTTGAAGCATGCTGAGGTCACCGAGTTCACCTGTCTGGTCATGGTGAGGGATGAGTCCAGGATGAAGCCGAGGTTGCGTGCGTGGTCGGTGGGTTGGGGAGTGCTGCCTAGGGCGGGGGGCCACCAGGAGTCGTCCCATGCGGTGGGGGTGGGGCCGAGGATGAGGACCTCCGTCTTGTCGGCGTTCAGTTTCAGGCGGCTGTCTGTCATCCAGTTCGCCACTTCCTTCATTAAGTCTGGTCCTAGCTAAGGTGGGGTTGTTTGTGAGTAATAAGATGAACTGGGTGTCGCCGGCGTATGATATAAGGTCCAGTCCGTGTTTGCGTGCGATGTTCGCCAGGGGGGTCATGTAGATGTTGAAGAGAGTGGGGCTGAGGGAGGATCCTTGAGGTACGCCGCAGATGATCTCCGTGGCTGTGGATCTGAAGGGGGGCAGGCGGACTCTCTGAGTCCTTCCGGAGAGGAAGGAGATGATCCATTCGAGGGCCTTGCCTCTGATGCCGGCGTTGCTGAGGCGTCGTATCAGGGTGCGGTGGCAGACCGTGTCGAAGGCTGCGGAGAGGTCCAGGAGTATGAGGGCCACGGTCTCACCCTTGTCGGTCAGGGCTCTGATGTCGTCCGTGGCTGCGATGAGGGCGGTTTTGGTGCTGTGGTTGGTCCTGAAACCGAACTGTGTGGGGTCGAGGGAGTCGTTGGTTTCCAGGGCGTTGGAGAGTTGAGTGTTGACAATTTTCTCAATCACTTTGGCGGGGAACGGCAGGAGAGAGATGGGCCGGAAGTTTTTGAGTTCGGTGGGGTCTGCTGTGGGTTTCTTTAAGAGGGCGTTGAGCTCTGCATGTTTCCAGCTCTCCGGGAAGGTGGCGGTGGTGAGGGAGGCGTTGATGACATCTCGGAGGTGCGGTGCGATGATGTCGTCGGCTTTGTTGTAGATGTGGTGCGGGCAGGGGTCCGATGGGGATCCGGAGTGGATCGAGTTCATGACGCAGGTGGTCTCCTCGGTGGTGGTTGGGCTCCAGGTGAGGATGGTGGTGATGTCGGTAGCGGGTTCCGGGGGGGGGGTTTGTGTCGGTGGTCGGGAAGCTGTTGTATATGTCGGTGATCTTGTGGTGGAAGAAGGTCGCGAGGGAGTCGCAGAGGTCCTGTGATGGGGGGATGGAGTTGTTTTCTGCGTCCGGGTTGGAGAGCTCTTTGACGATGCCAAATAGTTCCTTGCTGTTGTGGGCGTTGTTGTCAAGTCTGTTCCGGTAGGCTGTTTTTCGTGCGGCGCTGAGGTGTTGGTGGTGTTGGCGGGTGGCGTCCTTGAGAGCTGACATGTTCTCTTCGGTCTGGTTGAGGCGCCACGTCTTCTTGCGGGCGCGGCATTCTTTCTTGGAGTCCTTGAGGTCGGGGGTGAACCAGGAGTTTTTCTTGTGGTTGTTGGTGCTGGCTTGAGTTTTCAGGGGGGCCAGGAGGTCGGCGCAGTCGGAGATCCAGTTGGTGAGGTTGTTGGCGGCTTCGTTTGGGTCGGTGGTGCTGGTGGGTCGGTTCTGGGAGAGGGTTGATGCGAGCTGATCCGTGGTGATACGAGTCCGGTGTCTTCTTGGTGGTTGCTGGGTGTGGTGGTGCACAGTGGTCTTCTTGAAGATGAAGTGGACGCAGCTGTGGTCCGACCAGGTGAGTTCGGTGGTGTGGCTGAAGGTGATGTGTTTGCTGGAGGAGAAGATGGGGTCGAGCGTGTGTCCGGCGTAGTGGGTGGGTGTGTTGACTAGCTGATTCAGTCCCAGGTTGGTGAGGTTGTCCAGTAAGGCGGTGGTGTTGTTGTCGGTGAGGTTCTCCAGGTGAAAGTTGAGGTCTCCTAGGAGGATGTAGTCGGTGGACGAGAGTGCGTGAGGGTTGACGAAGTCTGCGATGTCTTCGCTGAACTTGGTGCGGGGTCCTGGTGGTCTGTACATGAGGGTGCCTCTGAGGGTGGTCTTGGGGTCGCTGTGGATCGTGAAGTGGAGATGTTCGGCGTCGGGGAGTGAGTTGTCGGTGTTGGTTGAGATGCGGATGGAGTTTTTGTGTGCGATGGCGATGCCTCCTCCGATGCGGTTGGTGCGGTCCTTCCGGATGATTTTGTAGCCGTCGGGGATGGCTATGGCGATGTCGGGTGCCGAGGAGGGATTCATCCAGGTCTCGGTGAGGAAGGCGATGTCCGGGTTCGTAGAGTTGATGAGGTTCCACAGTTCGATGGCGTGCCTGTGGATGGATCAGGTGTTGACCAGGATGCAGTGGAGATTGCTTCCGGGGGAGTTGTTCTTGACGGGAGCGGTGTTGGTCCGTGGGCAGGTGAAGTGACAGTTGTTGCAGGTGAAGGGTCCGTGGGTCCGTTTAGGGTGGGCGCGGTAGCAGCCCGGAGTGCGGCCGGGGTTGAGGTTGACGAGGGTGGCGGAGTCGTAGGTCAGGCGGGGGCGCGGGGGCCAGGGGTTCGGGCGCTGAGCGCGGGCCAGGCGCGGACGGGCGCAGACGGGCTTGCCTTAGGCGCGCCCGCTGCGCGCGTCCGCTGCGCGGCCTCGCAGCGGCCGCCATTTAAGGGGTAGCCGGGGAGGCGGGGTCAGCTGGGAGGCGGGAGGAGGGCGGGTAGGGGAAAAAAGCGGCAAAAAAGCGGCAGCGGGAAAAAGGCTCCGAAGGCGAGGAAGCCTAGAAAAATGAAAAAGGCGCAGAAAAACAGGAAAAACGAGGGGGAGACGGCGGGAGGGCAAGGGGGACGGCACTCAGGAGATGAAGGCACTCGGGGATACAGAAGGAAACCAGGGGAGCGCGATCACACAACACAGGCACTCGGGGATACAGAAGGAAACCAGGGGAGCGCGATCACACAGCACAGGCACTCGGGGATACAGAAGGAAAAAAAGGGGAGCGCGAACGCAGACAAGCGGCAACACAGGCACTCGGGGCACAGGCAGCGATGCAGGCAAAAGGAGAAGGCAGAACAGGGGATCTGGTGGCGCTGTGAGGACAGGGGAGCGACCTACCCTGGGGTCAAGGGTCGCTACCACTGCCTCGCAGCGGCCGCCATTTAAGGGGTCAGGCACTTTAGTGCACTTTAGTGCAATTCTAAGTTTCAATTAGAGACTATTTTCATGTATTAAATAAAAATCAGGTCCGTTTTCGTTACCATAAATAGTGGGATAAAAACGTCTGAGCAGGAAATGCTACAATAAAGATGTTGGAAAGGAAGGGGGTTCCAGGGTGTTAGGAGGTGAAGGTTACCCCCACTGAAGGGGTGCTGTTGCTGGCAGGACGCTGGTTCCGCTGCCCCCGGCACCTTGCAAACCCCACTGATTTGTGGCGGGAGCTATCCTGATTGCAAGGGGGCCAGTGGACTTGATGGTTCAGCAGACTCCACCACAGTTCCCTTGAATCTCCTGGTCACTTAATTTTCTGAATCTTTTTCAGTTAATAGTTAATATTTCAGACAATCTTGTGTTTCACAATTCTCTAAACGCAGAGGCTCATAGCATACGGAACCAGAAAGCCAACCGCAACATTCTACAAATGAACATTAACAGAACCGTTGATCACAGGGCTCACTTCTGTACCTTGAGCTATAGGGACCAACACCATATCTCTCACCACTGGCCACAGCACATGGGTTTCCTTCCAAGGGTAAATCTCCCCACTGAGGGGCTGTGTGAACAATACTTGTATAATGTTCTACCTTGAGCTGATGTTTGGTCTTCTGGCAGATGGGGCCTCGGCTCCTTAATCCTCTTGACGAACAAGGACATCATACCAGTGTGATGAAGCCAGTTGTCGATCTTGGGCATATGGAGCCAGGCTGCTGAATGTCGAGGCCTCTGCTGCCCTTGGCAGCTTTGTGGGTGCTGAGGAGCATCTTCCTTTTTCGAGACCCCTCCGCCCCCACAGGCTTTTGGCTTTTTTTCCAAAAGGCTAACCTGTTTGAAACCAGACCAATTCCAAGTCCTTCAATGTGTGGGAAGAAAATGTGTCTGCTTGTCGGAATCTGCTCATCTGTGATTTGTAAGGCGCATTAGAACATTGGAATGTTGGGATCTCCATTGAAGACAATGGAGTGCTCCGGGCTTATAATGGCCGGTAGAAGCCCTGAGACTCCAAAGTTCTAAGGTTGCCGTTCACAGCTGTTGCTCTGAACAAAGGCCTCACGGAGTCCGAGGGGATTTCGATCCCCTCTGGCTCTGTACGGCCTTTGTTTTATTTGTTAGAACATTCTGCCTTCTAGTGGCAGAATATTCGAATAGCCTTTTAGCCTGCTGTAGCTGAGCTCTGTAATTATTATAGGCACGCTACCTTTTAAACAGGCCCTCGCCTTGGGCTCACGCCTTTAATGTTGGAGCGGGGCTTTAATGGCTGGTATAGCCCACTACGGTGGGATCTAAGGCTTTATTAGAGCATTAAAATGTTGAGTGGTCCATTGAAGCCAATAGAGTAGCACCGGGCTTATAATGGCTCCAAAATTCTGATGTTTGTTTTCCTGTTTCACTCTTTTTAATTTGGAACATTCTGCCGTTAGTGGGTGGAATGTTCTAACAGCCTTATAGCCCTTCTACCTCGGGTACCCCAGTTATTAAAGGCCTTCTCCCTCGTTATAGTCCATCACGTGTGGCACTGGTCTATAACTCGGGTTCAGGGCCTTTCACAACCGATATAGCCCTCGACAGCGGGCTGTTAGGCTATATTATTATCTCAGATGGTATTCTGACATTAGATTACAAGCTGGTGGCCATGCCGACTATGACGTTAAAGAAATAAAACATCTCTTCAAAGCCTTGCAGAAATTAGCATGGAGGCACTGTGATCTTAGGAGCGAGTGGAGCTGTTTCCACAGCTTGCAGCCTCCACCTCTGCCTGCATTTCTCATATCCATCCCCAGGTGATGCAGGATAGAGCTGGTAACCTGTGGGCTTGAGCTCCAGGATTCAGATAGGCAAAGCTTTGCTTAGGAAGCTCCATCGGGGACCAATCCAGGAAAAGGGTGGGAGGAAGAAGTTTAAGATGCTCTGAGCTTCCCTAGAAGTGCTCCCTTACTGGCTGTGAAAACACTGCACTCAGTAAGGCACTGCATCCTGAGTGTGGTATTTACAGGCGGCGGCGGTGCCATATTACTCCGCGCCCTGGTGTTCCTCACTGCAGAGTAGGATCCCTGTAGACTGGAGTCAGCTTCTTGGAGGTGCCAGTGCTTGCTGATTCCCCATTTACATTCGGATCCTTGCTTGAAATGTAAAGCTTAAACCTGCTGTTTTTAAAAATGCCGTGTATTGACTTCAGTGCTCAGCTTCGACATACCCAAGAATGGGTGTTTACTTTTTCGCCAGTATTTCCATTTTTCCTTTTCAAGAATGGCTTTACAAACAACCATTGGCAAAGTGAATAGCTCACCGCACACACATTATAAAGGTGAGAGCTATCGGCTTTACCCAGGCTTGTTTCCTGCCACACCAGGGCATTTGTCCATGACTCTGGATCCCTTGGTACAGCGCAGGCACCTCCCACTCTGAGTGTCATCGACAGCACTGTGCCCCGACTAGGCCCCGGCCTTCTTTTAGCGCTCCCTGTATATACAGAAGCATTTCCATCCTTGGACGAACCCTCTGGCTCGTCTTCGGAGATTTAAGCTATCAGACTCCCGTTACACATCGAGCACTGTGCCTTGGCGAGCGACTATCTGCCCACAGCAGCTAGAAGCCGAGCTCTTGGCGCGCGAGGGGAGAGGGCCCTCGAGGCGGTGCTTGCAACTTTAGCCAGTCTCAGACGGGTATCACGAGGCATCGATCGAGCAGAGTTAGGGGAGTCAGACCCCACCATGGCTGTCGAGATTTCCACCCAACCCTTTCAATAGCTATGGAGTCACATTTATCGATTAGAAAAGGTTTCAGCCACAGAATTATTGAAGTATCGGCATCAGACGCGGGCCCCACAGTCACAGGGGTGGCAGCTTCAGTAATAAACTAGCCGTGCAAGGAAATGTTGCTGCGGAGCTTGTCAACACATGCGATGAACACATTGAGACGTCCATATAAAAACGCGACGGGACTTCTGTAGGGGACATGGGGCCCTGGCCTCGCACATCAGCATGCCACCCACATACCCCGACTCTTGGGGTCTCCGGCGCCCTCTCTCCCTGCACTCACTCTCCACTGCTGACGTGTTCCTGGCGGCTCTGACGTCTTTCCTCGTCACCTCGCGTCCTCCCTTCGACTCCTTTCACCTCCCAACCGTCCACTTCAGTTTCCCATCTCCAGCCCTCACCTCTTTTTCGTCATCTACTCCTCTGTTACCTCACTCGCTCTCCCCCACCCGTTCTTTTTCTCCCTTACCCCACACACATTCTCATCTTTGTCTCTCCGTCTCTTCTTTCTTCCCCTTCACCGTGTCTTGCCCACCCTGTCCATCTCCCCCCTCCTCTCTCACCTACCTCCTTTACCTCACATACACTTTCTCTTCTGCTCCCTCCCATGTCCCACCCTGTCCTCCTAACCTCAGAGCCCCCTCTTCCCCTCACATCTCCCCGTGCCTCCCCCCCTCCATCCTCACCTCTGCGTCACCTGCACCTCCATGGGCTTGCTCCATGACTTGATCTCCTCTTCCGCCAGCCGCCCGCCCCTCTGGGACACGATGTTGGTGAGGGTCTGCATGCCTCGGCCTGGAGGGCGGCGTCCCTCGCCCTGGTGCTATCGCGGACTGCCAGTCACGACCGCTCCCAAGCAGGGCTCCGCAGCGCTGCTCAGCGCAGGTGAACCCTAGCAACGGAGGCTGCTGGGCGGCGCCCCACGGGGCCTTCGCACACCTGAGCCGCCGCTCTAAGAGCTCCTAACGCGCAGCTAATCAGCATGGAGGCGCTACCAGGCCTCATTAACGGGCAGGTGTGGGCGCTCCCGGGAGACGCCCAGGATGGATGCTTCCATGAGGGGGTACTGACGTGTGCAGTGCGAGAGGAGGGCATGCAGTGTCTGTGCCTTACTGTCCGGGGCACAAGACACACCAGCAAAACGGGAAAACACTACTACCAAATCATCCCTGCCTGGGGCCCACCACACACGGTCAGACTGGGGCAAACACCAACTGTACATCACTGCCTGGGGCCCACCACACATGGTCAAACTGAGACCAACACTACATCACTGCCTGGGGCCCACCACACACGGTCAGACTGGGGCAAATACCAACTGTACTTCACTGCCTGGGGCCCACCACACACGGTCAGACTGGGGCAAATACCAACTGTACTTCACTGCCTGGGGCCCACCACACAGGTCAGACTGGGACAAACACTCACCGTGCATCACTGCCTGGGGCCCACCACACACAGTCAGACTGGGACACACATTCACTGTGCACCACAGCCTGGGGCCCCCCACACACAGTCAGACTGGGACAAACATTCACTGTGCATCACAGCCTGGGGCCCACCACACACGGTCAGACTGGGACAAACACTCACTGTGCATCACTGCCTGTGGCCCACCACACACAGTCAGACTGGGACAAACATTCACTGTGCATCACAGCCTGGGGCCCACCAAACACGGTCAGACTGGGACAAACACTCTCTGTGCATCACTGCCTGGGGCCCACCACACACGGCCAGACTGGGGCAAATACCAACTGTACTTCACTGCCTGGGGCCCACCACACACGGTCAGACTGGGGCAAATACCAACTGTACTTCACTGACTGGGGCCCACCACACAGGTCAGACTGGGACAAACACTCACCGTGCATCACTGCCTGGGGCCCACCACACACAGTCAGACTGGGACACACATTCACTGTGCACCACTGCCTGGGGCCCACCACACACAGTCAGACTGGGACAAACACTCTCTGTGCATCACTGCCTGGGGCCCACCACACACGGTCAGACTGGGACAAATACTCACTGTGCATCACTGCCTGTGGCCCACCACACACAGTCAGACTGGGACAAACATTCACTGTGCATCACAGCCTGGGGCCCACCACACACGGTCAGACTGGGACAAACACTCTCTGTGCATCACTGCCTGGGGCCCACCACACACGGCCAGACTGGGACAAACACTCACCGTGCATCACTGCCTAGGGCACACCACACACAGCCAAACTGGGACAAACACTCTCTGTACATCACTACCTGGGTCCCACCACACACGGCCAAACTGGGACAAACACTCTCTGTGCATCACTGCCTGGGGCCCACCACACACGGCCAGACTGGGACAAACACTCACCGTGCATCACTGCCTGGGGCCCACCACACACGGCCAGACTGGGACAAACACTCTCTGTACATCACTGCCTGGGGCCCACCACACACGGCCAGACTGGGACAAGCACTCACCATGCATCACTGCCTGGGACACACCACACACGACCAAACTGGGACAAACACTCACCGTGTATCACTGCCTGGGGCTCACCACACACGGCCAAACTGGGACAAACACTCACCGTGCATCACTGCCTGGGGCCCACCACACACGGCCAGACTGGGACAAACACTCTCTGTACATCACTGCCTGGGGCCCACCACACGGCCAGACTGGGACAAGCACTCACCATGCATCACTGCCTGGGGCACACCACACACGACCAGACTGGGACAAACACTCTCTGTACATCACTGCCTGGGGCCCACCACACACGGCCAGACTGGGACAAGCACTCACCATGCATCACTGCCTGGGGCACACCACACACGACCAAACTGGGACAAACACTCTCTGTACATCACTGCCTGGGGCCCACCACACACAGACTGGGACAAGCACTCACCATGCATCACTGCCTGGGGCCCACCACACACGGCCAGACTGGGACAAACACTCTCTGTACATCACTGCCTGGGTCCCACCACACATGGCCAGACTGGGACAAACACTCACCGCGCATCACAGCCTGGGGCCCACCACACACAGTCAGACTGGAACAAGCACTCACCGTGCATCACTGCCTGTTGCCCACCACACACGGTCAGACTGGGACAAAACCTCACTGCCCATCACTGCCTGGGGCCCACCACACACGGCCAGACTGGGACAAACACTCTCTGTGCACCACTGCCTGGGACACACCACACACGACCAAACTGGGACAAACACTCTCTGTACATCACTGCCTGGGTCCCACCACACATGGCCAGACTGGGACAAACACTCACCGTGCATCACAGCCTGGGGCCCACCACACACAGTCAGACTGGGACAAGCACTCACCGTGCATCACTGCCTGGGGCACACCACACACGGCCAAACTGGGACAAACACTCTCTGTACATCACTGCCTGGGTCCCACCACACACGGCCAGACTGGGACAAACACTCACCGTGCATCACAGCCTGGGGCCCACCACACACTGCCAGACTGGGACAAGCACTCACCGTGCATCACTGCCTGGGGCACACGGCCAAACTGGGACAAACACTCTGTACATCACTGCCTGGGTCCCACCACACATGGCCAGACTGGGACAAACACTCACCGTGCATCACAGCCTGGGGCCCACCACACACGGCCAGACTGGGACAAACACTCACGGTGTAACACAGCCTGGGGCCCACCACACACAGTCAGACTGGGACAAGCACTCACCGTGCATCACTGCCTGGGGCCCACCACACACAGACTGGGACAAACACTCACCGTGTATCACTGCCAGGGGCCCACCACACACAGTCAGACTGGGACAAGCACTCACCATGCATCACTGCCTAGGGCCCACCACACACGGCCAGACTGGGACAAACACTCACCGTGCATCACTGCCTAGGGCCCACCACACACGGTCAGACTGGGACAAACATTCACCGTGCATCACTGCCTAGGGCCCACCACACACAGTTAGACTAGGACAAACACTCACCCTGCATCACATCCTGGGGCCCACCACACACGGTCAGACTGGAACAAGCACTCACCGTGCACCACTGCCTGGGGCCCACCACACACGGTCAGACTGGCGCAAACACTCACCGTGCATCACTGCCTGGGGCCCACCACACACAGCCAGACTGGGACAAACACTTTCTGTGCATCACTGCCTGGGGCCCACCACACACGGCCATACTGGGACAAACACACTCTGTGCATCACTGCCTGGGGCCCACCACACACGGCCAAACTGGGACAAACACTCTCTGTGCATCACTGCCTGGGGCCCACCACACACGGCCAGACTGGAACAAACACTCTCTGTGCATCACTGCCTGGGGCCCACCACACACGGCCAAACTGGGACAAACACTCTCTGTGCATCACTGCCTGGGTCCCACCACCCACGGCCAGACTGGCACAAACACTCACTGTGCACCACTGCCTGGGGCCCACCACACACGGCCAGACTGTGACAAACACTCTCTGTGCATCACAGCCTGGGGCACACACATGGTCAGACTGGGACAAACATTCACCGTGCATCACTGCCTGAGGCCCACCACACATGGCCAGACTGGGACAAACACTCACCGTGCATCACAGCCTGGGGCCCACCACACATGGTCAGACTGGGACAAACATTCACCGTGCATCACTGCCTGGTGCCCACCACACACGGTCAGACTGGCGCAAACACTCACTGTGCATCACTGCCCTGGGCCCAACACACACGGCCAGACTGGGACAAACACTCTCTGTGCATCACTGCCTGGGGCCCACCACACACGGTCAGACTGGGACAAACACTCACTGTACATCACTACCCGGGGCCGGCCACACAAGGACAAACACTCACTGTACATCACTGCCCGGGGCCCACCACACACGGCTACACAAGGACAAACACTCACCGTGCATCACTGCCTGGGACACACCACACACGGCCAAACTGGGACAAACACTCTCTGTACATCACTGCCTGGGTCCCACCACACATGGCCAGACTGGGACAAACACTCACTGTGCATCACTGCCTGGGGCCCACTACACACGGCCAAACTGGGACAAACACTCTCTGTACATCACTGCCTGGGTCCCACCACACATGGCCAGACTGGGACAAACACTCACCGTGCATCACAGCCTGGGGCCCACCACACACGGTCAGACTGGGACAAACACTCACCGTGCATCACAGCCTGGGGCCCACCACACACGGTCAGACTGGGACAAACATTCACCGTGCATCACTGCCTGGGGCCCACCACACACAGTCAGACTGGGACAAACACTCTGTGCATCACAGCCTGGGGCCCACCACACACGGTCAGACTGGGACAAACACTCTCTGTGCATCACTGCCTGGGGCTCACCACACACGGCCAGACTGGGACAAACACTCACCATGCATCACTGCCTGGGGCCCACCACACACAGACTGGGACAAACACTCACTGTGCATCACAGCCTGAGGCCCACCACACACGGTCAGACTGGGACAAACACTCTGTGCATCACTGCCTGGGGCCCACCACACACAGTCAGACTGGAACAAGCACTCACCGTGCATCACTGCCTGGGGCCCACCACACACAGCCAGACTGGGACAAACACTCACCGTGCATCACAGCCTGGGGCCCACCACACACGGCGAGACTGGGACAAACACCCTCTGTGCATCACTGCCTGGGGCCCACCACACACGGCCAGACTGGGACAAACACTCACCGTGCATCACAGCCTGAGGCCCACAAAACACAGTCAGACTGGGACAAGCACTCACCGTGCATCACTGCCTGGGGCCCACCACACACGGCCAGACTGGGACAAACACCCTCTGTGCATCACTGCCTGGGGCCCACCACACACGGCCAGACTGGGACAAACACTCACCGTGCATCACAGCCTGGGGCCCACAAAACACAGTCAGACTGGGACAAGCACTCACCATGCATCACTGCCTGGGGCCCACCACACACAGACTGGGACAAACACTCACCGTGCATCACTGCCTGGGGCCCACCACACACGGCCAGACTGGGACAAACACTCTCTGCGAATCACTGCCTGGGGCCCACCACACACGGCCAGACTGGGACAAACACTCACCGTGCATCACAGCCTGGGGCCCACAAAACACAGTCAGACTGGGACAAGCACTCACCGTGCATCACTGCCTGGGGCCCACCACACACGGTCAGACTGGGACAAACACTCACCGTGCATCACAGCCTGGGGCCCACCACACACGGTCAGACTGGGACAAACATTCACCGTGCATCACTGCCTGGGGCCCACCACACACAGTCAGACTGGGACAAACACTCACCGTGCATCACATCCTGGGGCCCACCACACGGTCAGACTGGAACAAGCACTCACCGTGCATCACTGCCTGGGGCCCACCACACACGGCCAGACTTGGACAAACACTACCAGTGCATCACTGCCTGGGGCCCACCACACACGGTCAGTCTGTGACTAGCATTGTGCATCACTCCCATGGGCCCACCACACACCATCGGACTGAGAAAAACAATATTTGTGCCTCATGCTGTGTCCACCGCACAGCATCAGTTTGGGAAGGGCATAAGCAGACCCAACCAATGAATGCAAATAGTGTCTCACTTAGATATCTATCCAGGACCAAAAGTCTAGTGCAATATACATTATGTGACATGCTTCAGCATCTGCCTCCTCACTACACCTTGGTAAGAAAAGAAACCAGGGGGGACTCAAGTCCCGCCATGATGGCGTTCTTAATAAAAACACAACTGGATAAAGGTGGGATCCAGATAGGTATAAAAATACCTCGAGGTAAACCTTAAGGAACTCACTTTATTCAAAGGTCCCTCGGGTATGGTTAAAAATAAGGTGTCGGATGACGAGGGATACACTGGTCCATTCATCCTGATTCAGCCAACACGTTTCTGCCCATTCCAGTGCCAAGAAGATCAACCACTTTAATCAGGGTTCAGCGGATCCATGCTCCTATAATAACTTCTCATAACACATACGTGGGCATGGAATGTCCTACCTCCATGCTGTTTAAAGAAGTGATCCTAACTTAAGTCTGCTCTGTCCTCATGATCTGGTCAGAGGGAGCACCCTCTCTAGTCACACTTTCTTCAAGAAGAGAGCCCTTCGGTATTACCTATTGAGCCTCCAAATTTCCAGCCTCAACCAAGGGACCCCGCCATTATCCTTTATACTTCATCGCATTTAGCTCACTTGTTTCCATGCTCTCTGCAGATCTGCACACTTCTACTCACAACTGTCCTTATAAAGGAGAACTTCACCATTGTTCTCTATGTGGGCTGAAGAAATTGGTTTTTGATTGAGGTGGGTGAAAAGCATCTCAAGCAAAAACCACAACTCCTGTCAGGGTAAACCACAAGAGTCACTGAATTAACCTGTGCTTAACCCTGTAGTTGCTTGTCACAAAAGCAGTCCGGCTCAACTTAGAGGCACTGTTTTAAGTATTTGTAGCACAAAAACAGTAATAAAGTGAATACACAACACATGAGATAAACCACGCCAATTTAAAAAACAGAGTGACATTTCATAAACAAAATGAGACCAAAACAATAAAAATCCAATTAGTAAAACCATAGATAATCATTTTTATAGGTTTAAGTGAAAATAGCCAGAAAAAGCAGAAAGCTTTAAGTGGTATCATCTGGTCACACTAGACCAGGGCAAAGTCACAGGTTCAGGCTGATCACGATGGAGTGCGGCCCGGAAACAAGTTAGTCCTACTGGCAAAGTTCCCTTCAAAGTCCGGCGCTCAGAGTTCAATCCTTCAGGAGGAGGAGCTCAAGTGATGCCAGCCAAGTTTCCAGGACCTGGGGAGGTACCTCATCAGGAACTCACTCCAGCAGAGGCCAGCAAGGTTCAGGAAGGGTCAGTTGCAGGTCTAGGTAGGTTCAGTTGCAGGTCCACGCAGGGCCAGTTGCAGCAGGTCAGCTGGGCAGTTGCAGGAAAGCCTCTGGAGCTTGTTGTGCACCTGTAACAAAGAACAGGAAGTCAGCCCACTGAACACTTGAGTCACTCATGTTAGCCTGTGATGAGGGGAACAGCTCCAGTCTTCCTTCTCAGAGGGCAGGCCTCCAGCAGCAGAGCAGACCTCTGAAGAACAAAGCAGGCTTCAAGCAGCAGGGCAGTCCTCTGGGGAACACGGCAGACTTCAAGCAGCAGGGCAGTTCTCGTTCTTCTGTAATGGTCACAGGTCCAGGAGTGTACTGATGAATGGTTCAGAAAGTCCAATATTTATACCTGGTACCACTCTTTGAAGTTGGGGAAACATATAGTCTACCCTGACAGCTGTTAAGTTTATTCCTTACCTTGAGACAGGATCCAAGAGGTCTAGAGTGACAAAAGGTGATGTCAAGGTCCTCTGTGAGGGTGCAGGAGGCAGCCCTTTGAAATGCAAGTTGGGCAGGGAACAGCTTTGCCCCTCCAATCCTGGCAGGAAGAGTCTCTACCAGCTACACCTAGCTCCTACTGTTCATGCTTTGGCATAATACACATTCCTGAAGCAGGAGCAATTAACAGGCCCAGGCAGCTAGAAACTCCTAGACTGTCTTTGAAACTTTAAAGCAGGAAAATGCCAGCTTTCTAAATGTGGCATTTTCAATATTGTAATCTAAAATGTGTCTTTCCCTTTAAAGAGGACTTTAACATTTTATTTTAATGTAGGTAGGTTTTCCTATCCTGCAAGGAAACCGCAGCTGTACCGACGGATCTCACCTGACCCTTTCAGGGCATGTGTCTAGCAATGTCAATGGTATGGTGTTTAAGCCTATATGATTCCTTTTTTCCCTCTTTTTTTAATTATTGTGGTATACGTTGAAAACTTCAATAAAGAGATTTAAACATAAAGAGGACTTTAAATTATAATTAATTTGTGTCCAAACACAAAATTTCTACCTGCTCCCAAACACAAAATAGCACTAATTAAATAGCATGAGGTAACCTTATGTTATCCTATGGGAGAGGTAGACCTTAAAGTAGTGATGTGAGAAGCTGGCCTGGCATATGATTGTCCACTTATGTAAGTGGACATCCTGCACCAGTCCAGACAACCCTTATGGTGATTTAGCAGGTCTTTGACAATCTTAGAAAGCTCTCTAAGTGGTAGCTGTGGAGAGCAGCCTTCAGGCTTAGTCCAGAAGGAGTGCAAAGCAGATTGTTTTACTAGAGTGTAATCTTATAAGTAGAGATTAGGTGAAAAAGAACCACACAAGGTATTTATAAAAATATGTATTTATTATATAAGAATCTCTAACACATACACATATCTCCTACCCGGAGATATGCACAATGCACACAATACTTTGCAAAGAAATCAAGTAATTAGCACAGAAAATGCAGTGGACCCCAGGGGGGATCAAACCATATACTAAGAAAGTGGTTTAAGAACCCCGACTCAAGTCAGGGCGATGTCGAGAGGACGTAGAAGTGCTGGGTATCCAAAAAACCACCCAAGGTGAGTGACTAGGAACCCCACGGAGAGCGTGTGCAGTGTTGGAACATGACCGCGTGCTCCGTGCAAATCAACGTGTAAGTCGTGGTTGGAATTTTAAAGATTAAGGGCCCTTCCCAGTGGACCCTGAATAAACCCCGTGGAAGACAGATGGTTGGAGAGCCCCCCCACCTGTGGATACCCTAGTACCCACATTAGCTACACCAGGGAAGCCGGGTGCATAGGTGTGAAGTGGTATCGGAAACCGCCATCGACCCAATAGTGGACTTCAGGAAAGTGCCGCTGCTGAAGAAGGCGAAAGTGTCCGGTGGAATCCGAAGGTGGATCCTAGTTGAGAGGTACCTGCAAGAAGAGGAGACAGATTCTATGTCACTCAGGAGTGACCAGGAGATCTGGAAGACGAATGCCCACCAAAGTCGGGATTTGCAGGAGAATTGACAATGATCTTGACTCTGCAGCTGTGAGGACCAGGCGACTCTGAGGAAGTCCAGGAGCTATGGAGAAGCTGTCCTACATCGGATGTAAAGTGCTGAGGGGCCGGTGTCCTGTGGGAGCACCAACAATCCTTGGCAATGCAACCAATGCAAAGGTCAAAGAAGGTGCAATGTCGGGACTAGCAAGGTCCAGGGGTCTCACCACAAGCAGGGGAGTCAGGGCAAGCCCAAACAATCAGGGAAGCCCAAAAGAAACAAAGATGACCCTCAATAGGACCCACAGGCCGGAGGCACTGGAGTCGCAAGAGGACCTTGAGCAGCTCCCCAAAAGATGCAGGCCACTGTGCAAACGATGCAATGTGGACAAAGACTTTGGTCACTTGAGGTTAGGGCTACTTGGAGCCCGAAGATCTTGGTGGAAGGAAGCCAACAAGCCTTTGCAACTGCAAGTTGACCCAGTGCACAGTAGTTTGGTTCCTGCAGCTCCCACCAGGCATACTGGCCTAAAACTTGGTGTGAGGGCAGGGCAGTCTTCGAGAGCTGTGAAGAACCACCACTTGTGTTGCAGAACCCTTCAGAGTCCGGGGAAGCTCAGGATCAGCAGACCGGTCAGCTTAGTTGCGGTGCCTGCGGATGTAGGCAAGTGACTCCTTCACTTCAAGGGAAATTCCTTCAGGTGTCTTTGATGCCCACAGGCCTTGGAAGGTTCCTTTATGGTGCAGAGGCACGAACGATGCAGCAAAATGGCAGGGAGACGAAGTCGAGCCCGAACAAAGTCCAGTGAAGTCAAGTGTGCCCATACGGTAGAAGAAGAAGTGGTGTCTGACTCAAATCTTGTTCCACTACGAATCTAGGGACCTACACCCAGGTCAGCTTAAGTACCCTAAAGAAAGGATTAGGACAATTCAGGGGACCATTCCAGGGGAGGGTCTGGATAGGGGGGGAGGTTACTCCCATGTCCTTTGTCCAGTTATGTGCCAGAGAGGGAGTCAATGGCTCCCAGAGTTGGTTTGAACTGGACTATGCACGACGGCCTCTCATGCAGACTTAGTGGCGCTGGCCAGTGCACCCACTCGGCCCCAATTCACTAATTTCTGTCTGGGGTGTGGTTACACCTCACTGTGACAGGATACCTATTGTTCTGCCTTCCCCTGCTCAAGCTTGGGTCAGCAGCAGGAGGGCAGAATCGTGTCTCTGGTCGGCAGCAACCATTTTGTGCTGTCTGGGTCTAGAAGACTGGCAACGGGAACATACCTCCCACATCATTCACGGTGTGGAGGGTATGATTCAAATATGTTTGATACCAAACATGATAGAATTCATTGCAGCCAATTTTGAGATGGTCATCGAGTAATTACGCAGTGCCCCTCTACATGGTATATGGCTGCTTCACTTACAACCCGGGAGAATGGACTCCGCAGGCTGTAGGGGTGTTCTGCTCATGCAGGGGCACTCTCACACATAGAACCAAGCACCCTGTCTTCAGGATTGCAAAGGCTTGCTATAGGGGTGACTTATAGGTGTTAAGTGCAGTGACCCTAGTTATAGGAAACCTATATCTTTAGTAATTGGTGCTAGCTCCAGCTTACACAGGCTGCAATGGCAGGCCTGTCGTTCCATTCTGAATGGTCTTCCATAGGTGGCATAATGCATGTTTCAACCCATGGGGGACCTCTTGGGTCCCTATGCCCTGGGTACCTTAGTACCATATACTCGGGACAGATAAGGGTACCCCAGTATCCAATCTGGGATGTACCTAAGTACTGAACATAACAATTTAAGGGAGAAAGTAGAGAGACTGGGGTCCTGATTAGCAGGATCCCAGTCTGACTAGTCAATAGCAGCTTAACACCAGGCCAAAAGTGGGCGTAAGCATAAAACCAGATCCTACTTTCCTACAAGTGAAAAACAAATTTAGTAGTTTTTCAATACCAGCAAAATCTATCCAATTTTTAAATACAATGCATCCTGCACTATGAGCTGTTTACGGCCTACGTTAGAGGTGGATTACATGTATTTAAAATGACAGTTTAGGCGTGGCAAAAGGTTTATTTTGCTAGGTCGAATTGGTTCTTTAAAATTGCACTACAGGCTGCAAAGGCAAGCCTGAGACATGATTTACAAGGCTTCTTTCAATGGGTGGCTCAATGAGTGCTGCTGCCCACTAGCAGCATTTAATTTACAGGCCTTGGGTGCAGTGTACCATTTATGAGCAATTTACAAGTAAATTAACTACAACTAGTAAGGTGTAAGCCAATTGTACCATATTTTAGGGAGAGAGTACAAGCACTTCAGCACTGTTTAGCAGTGTTAAAGTTCACAGACTCAAAAAACCCAAAAAAATGGGGTCAGAAACAGGTCTGATGAAGACAAAAGTTTTGTGGGTGACCCTGCAGAGAAGGCAAAGTACAACACGGCCCAACTGACCAGGGAAATGGGGCATATGAGGAAATGAATAGTAACACTCCATTGCAAAGGTTTTTGAGATGCCTTTAGGAGCACCATTAGTTGCCCTTTTCATCCTAAAAGGGTTCAACTATATAATGTCTCATCATACGCATTCCCTTTTAGTAGATTAGGGCACACATTTGGTCGTGGTGAATTGCTGCAAGAATCATTTTGGGCTACTTAGGCAAGAAACATGTTGACCGCTTTATAGAACTCAGAGCTCATCACTCGCCTAGGGTTCACACTATTCTTTTAATCCTAGCATTGGCCACTAAGAATAAATAGAATATCTGGTGGCCCATATCTTATTTTACCCTAGTCCCTTTCAGAATCTACTGCATTTCTCTGTTTCAACATTAGGGAAGGGCATTTAGCCTATATCTGGTGCAATACCAGTCATAGAGATAAAAACGTCTCTGGCAGAGAGAGCCTTTGTGGGGCCTGTTAGACTTGGGGGATCTCTGGTTGGCGCAAGGTTGCCCTTGTGTCAAGCAGGAACCCTCTCCTCTATGTCAGGGCGCAGGATACCCCTTGTGAATGACCCTTGCTCACCCTCTAGGTGCGTGGCGTGAGCAGCCAAGGCGATTCCTCAGGCGTTGTTGGTTAAGCACTTACAATCACACACACAGTAAATACATCAATCCCCCCTGAAACGGACACCAGCCTTGGATATGTAGAAAAATACGCTTCTTTATGTAAAAATAGGTATATATATCTCAGCAGACTTATCACAAGACCAATAACGTTTTCGCTATGCCACCAGGTTGTAAAGCAGGCAAATGTTCTTTGTTCGTAGTTTCAAATAGATACTTTGCAGTCTCTTGCAAATGTTACTTGTGGTTCCAGTACTCACAGAGATCGGCTCCTGCGAACGGGGAAATAAGGCGTTGCGGGCCCCGAGCCCGATACTGGAACTCCTTTCGTGATGTGGAGAGTCGGCACAGGTCGGTGCGACTCTCAGCTTGGGAAGTGGTCTTGGGTCCTCGATCAGCGGGTGTGGGCAGGTAGGCAGGCGCAGCCAGCGACCCTCAGCACGGCGGTGCAGGGGGGGTCTCCACAGCGGGGGCGGCGCGGCCTGAGGTGTCCGGGGATAGCGAAGCGGGGTCACAGGGCACGGTCGGTGCAGCTGGATGACCAGGCGTAGATCACAGTCGTCGGACGGTTTCCGGCGGGAGGGGTGATAGCGCGTTCAGCGCACTCCAGTGGCAGGCGGTGACAGGGGCGCAGGCGGCCTAGCCCGGGGACAGAGAGCGGCTCCGGACGGAGCAGGGCTCTCACGGGGTTGCGGCAGGCGAGCTCCTGAGTGTCACGGCCCTAGGAGGGGCGTTGAGGGGCGCAGTCTCTTTCCAGCGGGATGCACACACGGCTCGAATCGGAGGACGAGCAAAAGCACAGAGAACCCACTGGTCCTGGGGTTCAGTTCAGGGGGCAAGCTCAGATCAAGCCCTTGGAGAATGTTTAAAGCACAAAGCAGCAAAGTCTTTTCAGTAGTCTCTTCCTCTCCTTTCTCAGCAAGGCAAGCAGCAGGCCAGCTCCTCCAGCGTCTTCTTCTCCTTCTAGTCGGGCAGAGGTTCTTTGTGGTAAAACAGGATTCTGATTTCTTAGGAGCCAGGCTCCTACTTTTATACCATGATTCTTTTGTTCTTTAGCGCCAGGGGGCCTAGACCTGGCTCAGTCCAGTTCTGGAGCACTTTGTTATGGTGACTCTGCTCTTTCCTTTCAGCAGCAGGGCAGAGACATCAGCCGCTCCACAGGGGGCGGCGCCGGCTTTGTGGTGGCAGAGCACAGGTCTATTCAAGAGTCAAGGTGTACTCCTCCCACCCATCCTGGGGTCACCTCTCTACCCACCACCTGGCAGCCAACCTGTCTCTGGGGATTCCCCAACCCTGCTCCTTACTGTTGCTAGGCAGAACACACACACACAGCAGAGGCGGACTGAAATGGCCAGGTCAGTAAATACTAACTTTCTAAAAGTAGTATTTACAAACCCAGGATATTAAAATAAACTTGACTACAAGAAGTATTTTATTATTCTGAGTTCAGGCATACTAAACTTGACATTCTACCATGCTCTCTGAGTTCACTGGGGTCACAGCGTGTAGTGACTCCAGCAGCCCATTCTGGCCTATGGAGAGCAGGTAGCCTTCAATAGTGAAAAACGAGAATGGCTGTAATTCACTACTAAGACATGCCACACACATCAGGGCATGTCCTACCTTATGCCTACAATGCACCCTGCCCTTGGGCCTACCAGAGGGGTGGCTAATATGTAGGTAAGGGAAGGTTTAGGGACTGGCAAGTGGGGGCACTTGCGTAGTCAGCGCGACGGTTCCAGACCGCGCACAGGGTCTGCGGTGGCAGACCCTAGACACATTTTACAAGGCCGCTTTCTGTGGGTGGCGCAACCAGCGCTGCAAGCTCACCAGCAGCATTGGCATTCACAAGCCCTGGCACCCCTGGTGCACTTTACTGGGGACTGACAATGAATCCAATAAACCAATCATGAACATCAATTACAGGTACACTTTACCTAGGGAGCACTTGCACTGCGGCACGGATTAGCCGTGGCACAGTGCCCTGAGCGGACAACACCAGCAAAACAATCGAGGCACACCATCAAAAAGTGGAAGGGAAACTCACGCCAAGGTGCCAGGTCTAACACGTGTCCCCTCCAGCTGAAATGTGGGGAGAACTACCCTTGCCCAGGGGGTTCCTCATCACTAAGGCGGAAATACCTGGACAGACCGTCAGCGTTGGCGTGATCTGTACCAGGACGGTGTTCCACCGTAAAGTCCATACCCTGTAGGGAGATGGACCACCTCAACAGCTTCGGGTTCTCACCCCTCATTTGCATCAACCATCTGAGAGGCCTGTGGTCCGTCTGAACCCGGAAGTGAGACCCAAACAAGTAGGGTCTTAGCTTCTTCAGCGCCCAGACCACAGCAAATGCTTCTCGCTCAATTGCACTCCACCTACTTTCCCGTGGAAGTAACCTCCTACTGATGAAGGCTACGGGTTGGTCCCAGCCCTCCTCAGTCATCTGTGAGAGAACAGCCCCTACACCATGCTCTGAAGCGTCTGTCTGCACGAGGAATTCTTTGGAGAAGTCAGGGGCCAAGAGCACGGGCGCCGTGCACATGGCAGTCTTCAGGGTGTCGAAAGCTTTCTGACAGGTGTCAGTCCAGATCACGTTCCTGGGCTGCTTCTTGGAAGTCAGCTCTGTCAAGGGGGCAACAATCGTTCCATAGCCCTTGACAAACCTCCTGTAGTACCCAGTGAGCCCCAGGAAGGCCCTCACTGCGGTCTGCGTCTTGGGGGGTTCCCAAGCCAGGATGGTCTCAATTTTGGGTTGCAAGGGTGCCACCTTGCCACTCCCCACTTGGTGTCCCAAGTACACCACGGAACCCTGCCCGATCTGGCACTTGCTTGCCTTGATCGTGAGGCCTGCTCGGCGCAGAGCCATCAACACTTCCCAGAGGTGGCGCAGGTGTTCGGGCCAGGTGGCACTGAACACTGCGATGTCATCCAGGTAGGCGGCACTGAACGCATCCAGCCCAACCAGTACCTGGTTGACCAACCTCTGAAAGGTGGCAGGGGCATTCTTCATTCCAAATGGCATGACTCGGAACTGGAAGTGCCCATCTGGTGTAGAGAATGCTGACCTCTCTTTGGCCCCATCGGTCAAGGCGATCTGCCAGTACCCAGACGTTAAATCAAACGTGCTGAGGAACCGGGCAGCCCCCAGCCGATCAATGAGCTCGTCAGCTCTGGGGATGGGGTGCGCGTCAGTCTTAGTTACTGAATTGAGTCCTCTGTAGTCCACACAGAACCGGAGTTCAGGTGTGGCTCCCGGCGCAGCAGCTTTGGGGACCAAGACCACGGGGCTGGACCAAGGACTGCTGAAGGACTCAACCACCCCTAGCGCAAGCATCTTGGAGACCTCCTCCTTGATGCAAGCTCTGACCCTGTCAGTTACCCTGTAAGCCTTGTGCTTCACAGGTAAGCTGTCTCCTGTGTCCACATCATGGACGCACCAATCTGTGACACCAGGAACCAGGGAGAACCTATCTGGAAACTGCCCCAGCAAGTGGCGGCAATCTTCCTGTTGTTCGGGCGTCAGGGTGGGTGAGAGGTTAACTCCATCCACTGACCCATCTTTCTCAGAGGCTACTAAGAGGTCAGGAAGAGGCTCGGTCTCCTCTTCCATTCCATCATCAGTGGCCAGCAGCATGCCCACTTCGGCCCTCTCTAAGTGGGGCTTAAGGCGGTTAACATGTAGGACCCTCAAAGGGTTCCTGGGAGACTGCATGTCCACCAAGTAGGTGATAGGACTTTTGCGCTCCACAACCTCAAATGGACCTGTCCACTTATCCTGAAGTGCACAAGGCTCCACTGGGGCCAAGACCCACACCTTTTGTCCAGGTTGAAGCTCTACCAGAGTGGCATTCCGGTCGTACCACCGCTTCATCTCCTCCTGGCTGGCTTCCAGATTTGCCTCAGCAAGTTGCCTGAAACGCCTAGTCTGGTTTCGGAAGGCCAGCATGTAACTGTATACATTCTGGGGAGGTTTCCTGGGAGATTGCTCCCAGCCTTCCTTTACCAAACTCAGAGGTCCTCTTACCGGGTGACCATACAGAAGCTCAAAGGGGCTGAACCCTAGAGACTTCTGGGGCACCTCTCGGTAAGCGAAGAGCAGGCATGGCAAGAGGACGTCCCACTTACGCCTCATTGGACCGTCCAGGCCCATGATCATGCCTTTGAGGGTTCGGTTGAATCTCTCAACCAACCCATTTCCTTGGGGGTGGTAAGGAGTGGTGAACTTGTAAGTTACCCCACACTCCTTCCACAGGGATTTCATATATGTAGATATGAAATTGGTCCCCCTGTCGCTCACCACCTCTAGAGGGAATCCCACTCGGGAGAAAATTCCCATCAGTGCTCGTCCCACCACGGGGGCCGTCACTGTCCTCAGAGGGATGGCTTCAGGGTACCGGGTGGCATGGTCCACCAAGACCAGGATGAACCTGTTGCCCAGGGCTGTCTTGGGGTCCAGAGGCCCCACAATATCAATACCCACTCGCTGGAATGGCATACCGACCACGGGGAAGGGCTGCAGAGGAGCCTTGTGCTTCCCTCCGCTCTTACCACTTGCCTGGCAAGTCTGACAGGTTCTGCAGTAGGAATCTGAATTCTTGTGCATTTGGGGCCAGTAAAAGTGGGTGACAAGCCTGTCATAGGTCTTGTCCATCCCCAAATGTCCTGCTAAAGGCACATCATGAGCCAGCCCCAGTAGGAAGGTTCTGAACTTCTGGGGTACCACCAGCACACGGGCTGACCCAGGTTCAGCAGCCTTAGGCTCGGAATACAGGAGGTCACTCTCCCAGTACACGTAGTGTGTTTTGGCCTGAACACCATTGGCCTGGTCTGCAGCCTGTTGCCGCATACCCACGAGAGAAGGGCATTCTTTCTGCTCCCTGCAGAATTCCTCCCTGGAGGGACCTCCTTCTTGCTGCCAATGGGTCAGCTCAGGCAAGTCTCCCAGTTCGGCAATCTGTTCCCCGGTAGGCTCCAGAGCATCCCCCTCAGGGTCTACTTCCTCCTGGGCCGTGGGAACTTCGGGGGCCGGTTTCCCGCGCCTCCTGCGCCTTCTCCCTAAGGCCGGTTCCTGGACCTCTCCCTCAGGCTCCAGGACCCTCTCAACACCCCTACTGGCTGCCATGGACCGGGTGGTCACGCACGCCCAGTCGGGCAGACCCACCATCCTCAGATGCGTGGTCTTCTCCACCTTTTCCCAAGGGGAGCTCTCCAGGTCGTTCCCTAGCAGACAGTCTACAGGCATGTCAGTTCTCACAGCGACTTGTAGAGTACCAGAGACCTCCCCCCACTCAAAGGGAACTTGAGCCATTGGACAACGACTCTCTACGTTGTCAGCATTGACAACCCTACAGTAGGCATTGGGTACAATCTGCTCTTGAGACACCAGGTGTTGCCTCACCGAGGTCACGCTGGCTCCTGTATCTCTAAGAGCCTCAACCTTCTTTCCATTGATGGTCACTACTTGCCCATATTTCTTAGTGTTAGAGGGTAAGTAGGTTTCAGGGACCATCTCACTGTCTCCTAGCGAGACTAGGGTCATCTGCCCGGGACCCCCACCCTCCTGGACTGCTACCTCCTCCCCAAAGTTAACACTAGCTACTTGCCGGGGTGGAGCACCAGTGGGTGCGGTCTTACCAAACAGGCGACACTTAGGATCAGAGGCAATGTGACCCGGGTCACCACACCTATAACAATTGAAGGGCCCCTTTGGAACAGGTCTACCTGTCGGGGCCCCGTTCTGCTGCGGGGGTGGGGGAGGCTGAGAACCCTTCTGCTGGTTCCCTTGGGAACTACTTTGGGGGCCTTTTTGGAACCCCTTCTGTTTACCCCTGTCCCCCCCACTCTTCTGCTGGGGACCCTGCCCACCTTTGGCGGAGTCTCCCACTTGACCCTTGTGGACCCTGGTGCTGAGCCAGCGGTCCGCCTCCTCAGCAAGCTTCCTCGGGTTGGACAGCTTGCTATCAATCAGGTGCTGGCGTAGCTCAGGAAAACATTGACTGGACAAGTGCTCCCATGCAATTAAATCAAGCAGCCCTTGATAATCATTCACTTTGCTACCCTTCACCCAACCATCCAGTGCTCTGCAGAAAAAAGTTACATACTCCACATACGTACTCTCAGGGATCTTCTTAGTCTCCCTGAACCTCTGTCCATATAGCTCAGGAGTTAACCCATACCTGGTCATTAAAGCTTCCTTCATATGGGGGTATGAGGCTTGGAGATCTAAGGGTAAATCTAACAGTGTGTCACGCCCTTCAGCAAGGAACCTTCCCCACAACCCCGCTCCCCAGTCTTTCTCAGGGACCCGGTGTGAAGACATGGCCACCTCATAGGCTCTAAACCACTGCCCTATGTTATCCTTTCTAAAATACTCCTTTACTACATCTTTGGGGATGTACACCTTGGACTCTACCTGCACCGGTGGAGTGCTGCCACCAGAAGGAGCGGTGTCCAAACTTTTCGCCTTCAGCTCCAACTCCTTCAATCTTATATCATGATCCATTTGGCGTTGTTGTGCCTCCAGGGCCAACTTCTGCTTTTCCATTTCCATTTGTCCTGACAACTTTGCCATCTCCATTGCATGCGCCCTGTCTGCTGCCCTGTCTGCCAGCTCCTCTGGCGGCCGGACTCTGCTGGGCTCCTCAAGGTTGTCGGGTGGAACGATGTCCCCCGCATTCCGTGGGTCTCTTGACTCCTTCCAGGCTCTCAACGCCTTGGTGTACTGGTTCTTCTTCCTGAATCCAGCATGGGGAACTCTGAATTTTACACTGTAGCCTTTCAATTGCTCCGCTGTGTAACCTTCCAGTCTCTCCCAATCCACCTCATCCATTCCAGAAATCACAGAGAGTCCTCTCCCAGCAGAGAGCGAGCCAGGCATGGTTGCAGTAATGGCAGATGTCTCAACAAAGTTCAACAAAATAAAAACCTGTGGCTGCGTTACTTGGTCTGCTCTCACTATCTGGTGATTAATAATTCACTGTATGCAAATTACAAATGCAAATCCGAAATCCCACCGCTGCCACCAATGTTAGACTTGGGGGATCTCTGGTTGGCGCAAGGTTGCCCTTGTGTCAAGCAGGAACCCTCTCCTCTATGTCAGGGCGCAGGATACCCCTTGTGAATGACCCTTGCTCACCCTCTAGGTGCGTGGCGTGAGCAGCCAAGGCGATTCCTCAGGCGTTGTTGGTTAAGCACTTACAATCACACACACAGTAAATACATCAATCCCCCCAGAAACGGACACCAGCCTTGGATATGTAGAAAAATACGCTTCTTTATGTAAAAATAGGTATATATATCTCAGCAGACTTATCACAAGACCAATAACGTTTTCGCTATGCCACCAGGTTGTAAAGCAGGCAAATGTTCTTTGTTCGTAGTTTCAAATAGATACTTTGCAGTCTCTTGCAAATGTTACTTGTCGTTCCAGTACTCACAGAGATCGGCTCCTGCGAACGGGGAAATAAGGCGTTGCGGGCCCCGAGCCCGATACTGGAACTACTTTCGTGATGTGGAGAGTCGGCACAGGTCGGTGCCACTCTCAGCTTGGGAAGTGGTCTTGGGTCCTCGATCAGCGGGTGTGGGCAGGTAGGCAGGCGCGGCCAGCGACCCTCAGCACGGCGGTGCAGGGGGGGGTCTCCACAGCGGGGGCGGCGCGGCCTGAGGTGTCCGGGGATAGCGAAGCGGGGTCACAGGGCACGGTCAGTGCAGCTGGATGACCCGGCGTAGATCACAGTCGTCGGACGGTTTCCGGCGGGAGGGGTGATAGCGCGTTCAGCGCGCTCCAGTGGCAGGCGGTGACAGGGGCGCAGGCGGCCTAGCCCGGGGACAGAGAGCGGCTCCGGACGGAGCGGGGCTCTCACGGGGTTGCGGCAGGCGAGCTCCTGAGTGTCACGGCCCTAGGAGGGGCGTTGAGGGGCGCAGTCTCTTTCCAGCGGGATGCACACACGGCTCGAATCGGAGGACGAGCAAAAGCACAGAGAACCCACTGGTCCTGGGGTTCAGTTCAGGGGGCAAGCTCAGATCAAACCCTTGGAGAATGTTTAAAGCACAAAGCAGCAAAGTCTTTTCAGTAGTCTCTTCCTCTCCTTTCTCAGCAAGGCAAGCAGCAGGCCAGCTCCTCCAGCGTCTTCTTCTCCTTCTAGTCGGGCAGAGGTTCTTTGTGGTAAAACAGGATTCTGATTTCTTAGGAGCCAGGCTCCTACTTTTATACCATGATTCTTTTGTTCTTTAGCGCCAGGGGGCCTGGGCCTGGCTCAGTCCAGTTCTGGAGCACTTTGTTATGGTGACTCTGCTCTTTCCTTTCAGCAGCAGGGCAGAGACATCAGCCGCTCCACAGGGGGCGGCGCCGGCTTTGTGGTGGCAGAGCACAGGTCTATTCAAGAGTCAAGGTGTACTCCTCCCACCCATCCTGGGGTCACCTCTCTACCCACCACCTGGCAGCCAACCTGTCTCTGGGGATTCCCCAACCCTGCTCCTTACTGTTGCTAGGCAGAACACACACACACAGCAGAGGCGGACTGAAATGGCCAGGTCAGTAAATACTAACTTTCTAAAAGTAGTATTTACAAACCCAGGATATTAAAATAAACTTGACTACAAGAAGTATTTTATTATTCTGAGTTCAGGCATACTAAACTTGACATTCTACCATGCTCTCTGAGTCCACTGGGGTCACAGCGTGTAGTGACTCCAGCAGCCCATTCTGGCCTATGGAGAGCAGGTAGCCTTCAATAGTGAAAAACGAAAATGGCTGTAATTCACTACTAAGACATGCCACACACATCAGGGCATGTCCTACCTTATGCCTACAATGCACCCTGCCCTTGGGCCTACCAGAGGGGTGGCTAATATGTAGGTAAGGGAAGGTTTAGGGACTGGCAAGTGGGGGCACTTGCGTAGTCAGCGAGACGGTCCCAGACCGCGCACAGGGTCTGCGGTGGCAGACCCTAGACACATTTTACGAGGCCGCTTTCTGTGGGTGGCGCAACCAGCGCTGCAAGCCCACCAGCAGCATTGGCATTCACAAGCCCTGGCACCCCTGGTGCACTTTACTGGGGACTGACAGTGAATCCAATAAACCAATCATGAACATCAATTACAGGTACACTTTACCTAGGGAGCACTTGCACTGCGGCACGGATTAGCCGTGGCACAGTGCCCTGAGCGGACAACACCAGCAAAACAATCGAGGCACACCATCAAAAAGTGGAAGGGAAACTCACGCCAAGGTGCCAGGTCTAACAGGGCCCAGTGGGTATTGCAGCGCCCCCTCCTAATGAGGATCATGACCTGGTGATGAAGCATGCCTCTTTGATGGGTCGGATCTGTGCATCCTAAAACGGATGCCTCATGTGACGTGTATGACCCTCTTACTATAATGCAGTAGTCTATTCGGAAAGCAAAAGACACACAATTGATGGACAGAATGCAGAACAAATCAAAACATTCACCCCCAGTCAAGAGATCGGGGTTAAATCCATCATTCTTTTGCTCACCATGCCATCCCAGTTTAGACCTAGCCATATGCAAATAAGTCTTGACCCTATGCCTCATGGGAACCGTCCAGCCCGAACTGCCAAACCAGGTCCTCCCTGGACCGGAAACAAGCATCCTAGGACCGGTTTTGGGGTTTCACCCCTCTTCAGCCACTGCTGTGAAACATGCACCACTGACCAAACCAATAATTCAATGCCTCTGCAGGTTTTACAGTTGCACCCAACGTTGCGTTGCTTCACTCTACACCAAAGATTGATCAAAGAACATAAATGTGTTAGAAAGGCGGCATGCCATGAAGACAAATAAATACTAAGGCTCTTACAATGAAGGTGGTGAAGAAGCGTTTAGGTATAGAGATTTGGAGAGGGGTGACGATCTGAAAAAAAACAGCCAAAGTGTGGATGCAAATAAAAGTGAGAACGGGAGTAATACTAAAATCGCATAATAAATCGAGAACGCATGTGGTTATTTTTATTCCCTTAGCCTAGATAATTATTTTTCGAATAAGCTTGCGACAAAGTGCTGCTGAGTAGCTACTTGGAAGTACAACATCTCATAAAAAACAAGCACTGGTCAATGCAGGAAAATATGGAACAGCCAATAGAACTGGAGGAAAAGTAAGTGACCCGCACAGTAGCCAATGAAAAGGCAGGAAAGAGATGGGGCGGGATGTAAAGCCGTTGCCTGCCATACCTAAAAAACAAGCCCAATCCCCCTTAAAAGGAAGCCCAAACCAAGCAAATATCCTACTAGAAAAAGCCCAACTGGCGATCAATCAATCAATCAATCAGTCATTTGTAAAGCGCACTACATACCCGCGAGGGTCTCAAGGCGCTGGGGGGGGGCACTACTGATCGAACAGCCAGGTATTGAGCATCCTCCTGAAGGTCAGCAGGTCTTGGGTCTGTCATAGGCTCAGTGGGAGGGTGTTCCATGTCTTGGCGGCGAGGTGGGAGAAGGATCTGCCGCCGGTGGTTGTTCTTCGGATGCGCGGGGCGGTGGCGAGTGAGAGGTTGGTGGAGCATAGCTGGCGGTTGGGGATGTAGAAGGATATCCTCTTGCTGACGGAGAGCCAGTGCAGTTTCCTCAGGTGGGGGGTGATGTGGCCATGGCGAGGTACGTCGAGGATCAGTCGTGCCGAGGCATTTTGGATGCGTTGTAGTCATTTGATGAGCTTGGTCGGGGCTCCCGTGTAGAGAGTGTTTCCGTAGTCGAGTCTGCTGCTGACGAGGGCCTGGGTGACTGTCTTTCTTGTATCTTTCGGGATCCATCTGTAGATCTTGGAGCATGCGAAGGGTGTTGAAGCAGGAGGAGGAGACAGCGTTGACCTGCTTGGTCATTGAGAGCGTTGAGTCGAGGATGATTCCCAGGGTGCGTGCGTGGTCAGTGGGTGTCGGGGCTGCTCCCAGTGCCGTCGGCCACCAGGAGTCGTCCCAGGCTGAAGAGTTGGAGCCGAGGATGAGGACCTCCGTCTTGTCCGAGTTCAGCTTCATCCAGTCGGCGACGGCCTTCATTCCTTTGTGGAGGTTGGCTTTGGTGGTGATGGGGTCCTTGGTGAGGGAGACGATCAGTTGAGTGTCGTCGGCATAGGAGATTATGTTGAGGTCGTGCTGTCGGGCGACATGTGCGAGTGGGGCCATGTAAATGTTGAACAGTGTCGGGCTGAGGGAGGATCCCTGGGGTATGCCGCAGATGATCTTGGAGGCTTTGGACCGGAATGGGGGAGGCGGACGCTCTGGGTTCTGCCACAGAGGAAGGAGGTGGTCCATTCCAGAGCCTTGTCTCGTATGCCTGCGGAGTGGAGGCGTGCGCGTAGTGTGCGGTGGCAGACGGTGTCAAAGGCGGCAGAGAGGTCTAAGAGGATGAGTGCTGCGGTCTCGCCGTTGTCCAGCAGGGTCCTGATGTCGTCGGTGGCAGCGATGAGGGAAGTCTCGGTGCTGTGGTTGCTGCGGAACCCTGTCTGGGAAGGGTACAGGATTCTTTTTTCCTCGAGGTATCGGATTAGCTGTCTGTTGATGATTTTCTCGATGACTTTGGCTGGGAAGGGGAGCAGAGAGATGGGCCCGAAGTTCATGAGGTCTCTTGGGTCTGCCTTGGGTTTTTTCACTAGCCAGCAAGGATTAGTAAAGGACACTGACATAGACAAATGAAAAGCAATGACAAGAAAAGGGATGGACTTGAAGCCCACAGACTGATTACAGCAGATCTCAAAGCGACAGCGCTTGCGCTGTCTAGCTTGACCTAAAAATAGAGCAACATTTTATAAATTATTTGACACGAAAATGACAAACATCCAATCAGTAGAACCAGAGATATTCAATTTCAAAGATTTAAGTAGATATCATTGCTAAAAGCAGAGTGTGCCACTCATGGTCATCTGGTCATGCTAGACCAGGGGAAAGTCAAATGTTCAGGCTGACAACAAAAGAGCGTAGATGGAAAACAGAGACTATGTTAGTTCTGCTGAAAGAGTTGCCTTCTCAAAGTCCGGTCAGAAGGGTTCTGTTCACGGTGGAGGAGGCCGCGAAGAGCGTCACAGACAATCAGTGTTGTAGCAAGAAGAGCAGACCAGGAGGCATAGGGCATCGCCACTGTAGCACAAGGAGCCGGTTGATGTCACAAACAGCTATTGCTTTGTGTTGGTGATCCCCGTGGGATGTCGTTGCTGTAGCGTGAAGTGCAGATCTATTGCTGCCGTTCGTTGCTGGTGGTCGCTGCAGTGTAAAGAGTGGGTATTCACCTGAGCTTTGCACTGGCAGTCATCGTGGGCGGCAGAGTATCAGTGCAAAGGGGACCTTTTCTTTTTGAGAGAAGCTCAGACTGATGCCAGCCAAAAGTCCAGTACCTGGGTGGTACCTCTTGTGGATCAGGAACTCTCTCCAGCAGAGGCCAGCAGGGCTCAGGCAGGTCTACACAGTTCATTTGCAGCAGGTCAGCTGGGCAGTTGCAGGGAGGCCTGCGGAGCTTATACTGCCCCTGTAGCTCATACAGGAGGTCAGCCAACTAACCCTTGGAGTCACTCAGGTTAGCCTGGGAAGAAGGTAAGTAGGTCCAGTCTTACTTCTCAGCCAGCAAGGTGGTCCTCAACCTGAATACCAGTCCTTCTTTTGTAATATCAACAGGTCCTGGAATGTTCTGATGAGTTGTTCTGGTGGTCCAATATTTATTCCTTTTTCCAGACTTTGAAGTGGGAGGATTCCCTATACTACCCCCGTATCTGGTTCTAGAACATTCTCCCCTTCCGCTGTCAAGGCTCCAAGAGGTCTGGGGTGACAAAAGACAGGGCAGGCCTTGTTAGAATCATTTGTGTGTGTAGGAGGCAAAGCTCTTAGAAATGTAAGTGGAGCTGGGTACAGCTCCGTCCCCAGCTGTCTTGGAAGGATGGCCCATCCTGTCCACACTCAGTCCCCCATGTATCACTGTATTGAAGCAATGCACAAATCCCAACAGCAGAGTCATTCACAGACATGTGACCCTGGAACAAATGGTTAGGACTAGAAAATGTCAACTTTCTAAAAGAGGTGTTTTCGGATTTGTGACCTAAAATCTGACTTTACCAATATGGTGGGATGGGGGTTTAAATAACAATTTATTTGAGTGTTAACACCATATCTCTATCTGCTTCCAAACTAAAGTTATCACTTATCAAATGTAATAAGGTACCCTAGTGTTAATCAATGAGAGATATAAGCTTGGCCCTACTTTTTAAATACAATGCACCCTGCCATATGAGCCTTGAAAGCCTACCATACATTTGACTTATATTTAGCAAAAAGGAAGGTTTAGGCCAGGCAAAAGCTTTATTTTGCAGGTCGAAATGGCAATTTAAAACTGCACTACAGACTGCAGTGAGGCCTGAGACATGTTTTAAAAGGCTAATTTGGTGGGTGGCACAATGAGTGATGCAGGCCCACTAGTAGCATTTAATTTTCAGGCCCTGGGTACATGTAGGACTATTTACCAGGGACGTACAAATAAATTAAATGTGCCAATTAAGTGTAAGCCAATTTTACATTGTTTGAAGGAGAGAGCAGAGGCACTTTAGCACTCGTTATCAGTGGTAAAGGGCACAGAGAGTAGTGAAGGCAAAAACGTCAGGGCAATACCAATTCAAGGATGACAGCCCTATCAGTCTCCTTCACTCAGTGTCTCACTCACTTTAACTCCCTGTCTCACTATCATGCTTACACTCTCAATCACTGTCACTCACTCTCACTGTCTCACTAACATACTCTCAATGGCTCACTGTTTGACTGTCTTATATTGCCTTACTCACTTGCTCATACACTCTTATTTACATGCACACACACTGCCTCAACTCGTGCTCACACACTGCATTACTCACATGCTCCTTTACTCACTGTCTCACTCTTATTCACTTTTGCACTCACACGCACACTCATTCACCCACACACACTCTTACCACCAAGCACACACATATTTAACTTAGATCCATGTTTTTACTTACCCTCAGCTGCCTATGCGGGACCCACTTCAGCCCTTCATCTGGCAGTGGTTAATTTGGATTCCTGCCTCAAGCACTTAAGCAGGAAGCCGAGAGTGTAAGCTGTCCAGTGCCTCACTCTAGACCTGCTACGACAGGGTCTGTGCTGTTGCACTGCACAGCTTCAGCTTTCAGCCTCTTGTATTCTTATCCCACCTTTTCCTAAGTCGGTGATGAACCTGATGAGCTAGTGTCATGTAGTTCCTAAAAATACATAGGATCTGCGCTTTTGTTGGACAACATAAACTAAGGGATTGGTTTCTAGACTGATTCTGGACACCCCTAGAGGATATGTCGGCCTATAGACCAGCCAGCTCACAGTGCCACTATAAGCACCCGAACGTTATCAAGGAGCAAATGGTTTCTGGCAACCACTAAACATGACAACGCTGACCACTCAGGGATCGTGGAAACAGTACAGTACTTTTCGCTTAGTCACTCGTGCTCACTTTGTCTCAGAGAGATACACAGAATAAACATTGGGGACATTTTCAATAACCATTCTAGTATAAAACATATGTGCTGCAACAATCAGGAGACAGAAGCAAACGTAAGAGATTACAAGCACCAAAAGAGTAAACAGGAGACATATTTCTACCATGGAGCTAAAGCAATGAATATATGCAGGCATATATAAAACCCAGTAATCTTAGCGTACTCCTCTGATGTGGACCCTATTTAAGTGTACCTTATTGTGCCTAGCATGTATGTGGGTGTAAAGCCAAGAATCCTCTAGGAAAGAGCCAACCCCATTAGCTGATGGGAGAGATGGGGGGTGTTCAACTCGTCTTAGTCACGAGTTGAACACCCCGCAAGGAATGTCAGACCACTGCGTGCTGGAGCTTCTGCTTGCAGGAACCTCAGTGGCAGCATGGAAGCGTCTCCTTTGGTTACCCAGTGAAAGTGTGGTTCTTTTATACCAAAAAGGTACCCCCAGGGGTTGTACCTAGATTGAAATGTTTTGATTGCAATTATGTAAATCAGCCTGAATCAATAATTGCAATTATGCAAAGTAGGCCTGTCGTCCAAGAATGACGATAGCAATGACTTTTGTACAGATTTATTATACAGAGTGTGTTAATCCTGTTATGTACGTCATGTGCAGGGGATTAGGATATGATACTAAGAATCCTCATGCATAATAAATTAGGCTAGTTTCAAAGAAAACCACACAACATTTATACAGCACATAACTAGGTAAAAGGTCAGCGTTAGAACCGCTATGCAAAGCAAGGTAGGACAAATGTAGGTGAAAGGTCGCTATACTACTTAGGCTAAACTTATGAAATATAACACTAGGAGAGGATAGGGTGAAATGCTGATTGTAGTGCCCCAGGGTCAGCAGGGCTTAAGCCTAAAGCACCTGGATTACTGATGCCAGTGATGCTGCACTGGGGGCAGGGGGCACTGAGGCATCACTGGTGGCCATTGTGTGGTCACGCCTGCACCGGGCCAAGGTTGGGCGCATCACAGTGATGATGCAGACTCTCCACCTAAATCACATCAAAATCCCCTCAGGCAGAGGGCAGCCAGCACATTGTTGTCCCATTCTCAGTGTCTCTCGAGGTACATCCAGCTGCTGCTGCTTGCACTGTTCTAGTAAATGACTTATTTTTTAGCATGCTGATATTCCAAGGAGCGTTACTAGCAGCACGATGCTTGTATCTGCATTGGTAAGGCTGTCTTTGCCCTCACAGGTACTGAGCCGTTTAACCGATGAATGCTTAGACACAAGAAAGGCAGGTTAGGGGGGGCGTGGCCAGGCGCCGTGAGGAATGGCCGCCTGATCCCGGAGCTCCGCCGGGGCCGTTGGTGTCCCCTGAAATCCGGCACAAATCCGCGCTGAGGGGAGCGCCTTCGGGATCCCCCCAGCTTCCCCCGACCCAGTGCCCTACACTAGTGGAATCGGGACCTCCTACGATCACTGCACGGCTCGGGAGGGCGGCCGCGACGGACAACGGCAACCAGGCGCCTCGCCCCTGGAGCTCCCTGGCCGTTCCCAACGCCACTCGAGGCCCCAGCTCCTGGCCTACATAACGACGTGGTCGGAGGGGCGCCGGCGACGGAGGACGCGACCCCGCCTGCGGGGGCGGGCAGCTGCTGGACCCGGGCACCTATCTGCCCTGCTGGCATGGTGCAGACGGCTAGAGGACCGGCACGCTAACTCAACCGGGGCTGAGCCAGGGGACTTCCTGACCTGAGAGAGGCGGCCATTTCGGGCTGAGCGGCAGCAGGAAGCAGGAGGTTCGGCTGGGGCTGCTGCTGTGGGTGTGCCCTGCATCACTCGCCGGGTGGGGGCCCGCACTCGTGGCTGGGGCAGACTCGACGCCTGTGAGCCGGAGGTGTGGGACGGCGCGGCTCGCGCCCGGTGTCTGGGCTGCTTGTTTGCGACGGGGGCCGCCCCCCCCTGGGCTGATCCCTGGAGAGCGCCGGGGTGCCGCGGACACGCCACGGACACGCCATACGAGTAGGATTGGAGCTGGCTCGGACCAGAGGGCATTCGGGTGGTGGCACATTCGGCCCACGGGGCGCCCGGAACGCCATGCGGCCTAAAGGTGGCACCGCGACCCAAACCAACAAGCTGGATCAGTATACCATAGCCAAGGCGCCGCTGCAGACGGAAGGGGCTGCGAAAGAGGCTGCAGGTCCGGCGGAGCCCTCCTTGACCTCCATAATGGCCGCGATCCAAACCCTAGGTGCAACTTTGGAGACTAAAATGGACAAGATCACCATAGAGGTGAACCTGCTCCGAGCCGACCTGGGGAAAACCACGGACCGGTCCAAGACCAATGAAGTTGACATACAGGCCTTGCAGGACTCGGAGAAGCGGCTCGAGGGCAGGGTAAATGAGCTAGTCCACCAGCACCGGCTGCTAGCCCTGAGGCTGGATGACCAGGAAGGCAGGGCCCGGAGGAGCAACATCCGTGTCGTAGGTGTTGCGGAAGGACTTGAAGGGGAATGTATGGAGCTCTTTCTAGAGGACCTGATCCTCAAGCACCTGAAACCCAAGCGCCTCTCTAAGCTCTTCACGATCGAGCGGGCACATAGGGCTCCGATCCCACGACCCAAACCTGGGGCCCTGCCACGGACAATTATAGCAAAAGTACTGAATTACCGGGACCGCGATGCTATTCTCCAGGCGGCGAGACAGCACGGTGATCTGCAGTATGAAGGGGCCATGGTCCGGTTCTTTCCCGATTTCACGCTCCAGGTCCAGCAGGCCAGACTCTCCTTTCAAGGGGTCAAGGCGGCGTTACGCGAACGGGGGATCAGATACATGATGTTCTTTCCCGCCAAACTGAAGGTTATAGCTGGTGGCAGATCCCTCTTCTTCACCTCGCCGGCGGCGGTGCAGGAGTGGCTGGACGCGGGTGAGACGGCGGAGGCTCCCCGGAGAGACGACGCTCGATGGCGGGGCGCGGGGACCCCCGCCCCGGGGTCAGCGGCAGGCAGAGCGGAAGGTGGTGAGCTGAGTCAGCGGTCCTGGCGTTCCAGGTCGAACAGTCCCCGTTGGGACTCACCTAGAGACGGTGCAGCGTGATGAGAACACGAGAGCGGTGACTAGAAGACGTCGGACAGTAAAGTATACCACATGTGGGGGTTTTTTACTATGAGACTTGCTGGCCCTTGAGGCAGTTTGATTGCCTGCCCACCTCTGGGGCTGGCTCCAGTTTATATGCGGCACTATGGGCCTACGGGGTGGAAACGAACCGGGGCACCACGGACGGGCGGTCAGGAGGGGGCTGGCCCACGAACTTCCCAAGTAGAGTTCCTCGGTGGGGTCCACCGGGGCAGGGTTGGGCGACAGGCGCTCTGCTAATTGGGGTGGTGGGTAGTTTGAAGCCCACGGAGCAGGGGGCAGGGAGGGGGGGTTTGTTTTTGCAGGAGGGGGAGGGGATGTTGGGGTCAGATTTGAAGGGGAGGGAGTGGCCTGACCGGTTGGGCAAATTTGTTGTCTTTTGCACTTTATGCCATTGTGGGGTGGGAACCAGGGCGGGGTGGGAGTTGGGGATCCTTTTCGGTCACACGATATATGTCCTCACGTATACAGCTGGGGTGGTGGGACGAAGCACCCTAACTAGGACTAGATATGGCTAGGAGGTGGGACAAAAGTTTGAAGGTCCTTAGCTGGAATGTCAATGGTTTGGGGGACAGACTCAAGCGTACTATAGTCCTCCAATTTCTCAAGCGGCACCAGCCAGATGTGGTGCTCATGCAGGAAACACACTTGCTGGGGAATGTCTGTCAGGCCTTGAATAGATATGGCTACACTCTAGCAGCACACTCAGGTTTCACCTCCGGATCTAGGGGGGTGGGGATACTCCTGCGTCGTTCGCTGCCCCTCCACATAGACCTCATTAAGACCGACCCACAGGGCCGCTTCACGGCTGTTTCCGGGCGATGGGAGGGCCGGACGCTTAATCTACTCTCAATCTATGTCCCGCCAGGCCTCCAGGCCCGGGCCTTCGCAGACCTGGGCACATTTCTCCTGTCTCTTCCTGAAGGTCAGCTAGTGCTGGGAGGGGACTTTAACGCAGTGGCGTCGGGAACCCGAGATAGGCAGCCCCCAGGGACCCACCCCAGGGGCAGAGGTGGTTGGCGGACTTTCTTGAGGCCTTCGGGCTGACGGACGTTTGGCGCCTGCTTCATCCCAATGACAGCAGCTTTACTTTCTTTTCGGGGGCGCATCACTCCTTTTCGCGACTGGAATACATCCTTATCCTGCTGCGGCCTGATATGGTGGTACGGGAGGCAGAACTCCTCCCTAGGGGCATTTCCGACCACTCACCGGTCCTTACCCACATCACATTTGGGGATAGACGGGAGGGCTGTATAGCACCAATAAACGCCTGGCACCTAAAACACGAGGTCACTAGGAAACACATCTCCACCTCAATCTCACGCTACTTCGACGAGAACGACGGGTCGGTAAACTCCCCTGTCACCCTGTGGGAGGCATTTAAACCCGTGATACGGGGTGAGGCGCTTTCGGCTATAGCGGCTAGGCGGCGGGAGCGAAGCCAGCAGGTCACTACGCTGGAGGCAGAGCTGGAGGAACTGGAGAGGGAGGCGCCGTCTTGTGGCGACCGGGAAGCCAGGCATAAAATGCAATTAAAGGCGGCTGAGTACAAAGCGCTGGTGACCCAAGAAGCTCAGACTTTGACTCGGCACAAGCTTGCGAGAATATACGACCAGGGCGATAAAGCCGGGAAACTAATTGCCTGGCTAGAGAGGAAACAACAGGCCGGCAGGGTGGTGCCGGAGTTGCGCACCGAGTCAGGGAGAGTGATTACAGAGCCCCGGGACATAGCCCAACAATTTGCTAGTCACTACCAGCAGATCTACCGGAGGGAGTCGGACCGGCCGGAGGAAGACTCCATCAACCTCCTTACCGACATACGCCTGCCCACCCTCTCGGATGCGGACCGGGAAGCCCTGGACTGCCCGATCACCGAGGCTGAGCTGCAGCGGGCGATAGGGGACCTCCGCCCGGGTAAGGCGCTCGGGCCCTATGGCATTCCCATAGAGATCTACAAGCTCCAGCCGGACGTCACTAGCAAGCACCTAAAACTCATGTTCGATCACAGCAGGGAAGTGGGGCTGCTGCCCCGGGATCAGCGTATAGCGACCATAGTGGCAATACCAAAAGAAGGGAAACCCAAAGACTCATGTGCATCGTACAGACCAATCTCGCTTCTCAACGCGGAACCCAAAATACTGGGGAAAACGCTGGCCAATAGGCTTCAGTCGGTGCTTCCCTCATTGATCCACCCCGACCAGTCGGGGATCATGCCCCACCGTAACACGGCCCTAAATATCAGGAGATTGCACGGTGTACTGGGGCAGCGCCACAGACTTCGGGAGGACGCGGTGGTGGTCTCTCTGGACGCCACCATGGCGTTCGACACCCTGGAGTGGCCGTATATGTTCGCAGTCCTGCGTAAACTGGGCTTTGGGCCTCATTTCATTGCCTGGGTGCGTCTGATGTATACTGAACCCTTGGCGCAGGTGCTGGTAAACAACAAGCTGTCTGAGGTCTTCACGCTGGCAAGGGGGACTCGACAGGGACTCGACAGGGCTGCCCCCTCTCTCCCCTTCTTTTCGCCCTCTCCCTGGAGCCACTCGCGGCCTGGATAAGGCAGGATGCCGCCTTGAAGGGCATAGCGTGGGAGGAGGGGTGGGAGGATAGAATATCCCTCTATGCTGATGACATCCTCCTTTACCTCTCTAAACCGAGAGGGTCAATAATTGTGGCACTCGACATACTGGCCAGTTTTGGGCGCAATTCTGGATTTCGGGTCAATTGGGCCAAATCACATCTGTATGTCCTGCGCGGGGACCCTCCACGGCTCCCTGACACGTGTCCTATCACGATGGCAGAGTAAGGATTCAAGTACCTGGGAGTGTACGTCACCGTTAATAAAGCTTTGTTATACGAGCACAACCTAAAGCCGCCGCTGCTCCGGCTCCAGAGTGAGGCAAAAGCCTGGCAGCACCTGCCACTGTCCTTACTGGGCCGGGCAGCCTTATTTAAGATGCTAGCGCTCCCGCGGCTTCTCTACGCGCTACAAAACTACCCGGACTTGGTTCCGAACAGTTACTTCCTAGCTATTGAGGCCGCATTGCGCGACCTCCTCTGGGCCGGGTCACCCCGAATCTCGCTGGCCAAGCTCACGCTCGGATGGTACGATGGCGGTATAGCTCTCCCCGACATCCGTAAATATTACTGGGCGGCCCACCTATCCGCGATTAACCAGGGGACGTACGGAGACGGGAATGATCCAGCCTACAGTATGGAGAGATGGTTGCTTCCCGGGGGGAACTATGAAATAGCATTATACTCGAGACGAGGTAGGCGCCTACTCACCGGACCCACACTCCACTCGGTGCAGATATGGCACATCGCTCAGAAGAAGCTTGGTTGGTCCGGGGTCCTTACGCTGGCCACGCCACTTTGGGCCTCTGAAACATTGGGTAATCTGGGACGCACCAAGAGGTTCCGTAACTGGGACTTGATCGGCATCTCACAAATTAAAGACATCTGGGGCCCTACGGGGATCCGCACCTTCGCCCAAATGCAGGAGGCGTATGAGCTGGCGGACACCGAATATTTTCGATACTTGCAGGTACGTCACTCCCTACAGGCTAATATCCCTGCGGAGGTCAAACTGCCACCAGCCTCCCCGCTTGAGGATAGGTTGCTGGACGGACACCTTACAGAACACGCCATATCCCTCACCTACAAGAAGCTTATCAATAACCCCCCAGATATGCTCATTCCCCTTAAAGACAAGTGGGTCGCCGAAGGGCTAGAGATAGATGACGAGGAGTGGCTTTACGCCTTGGCTTCCCCGCGGGAGGTCGCGATATCAGCCCGACTGCGGCTTATTCAGCTGAAGATTCTTCACAGAGTCTATATATCCTGCACGAGACTCCACACGATGGGGAGGGTGGACACAGCACGCTGTAGGAGGGGTTGTGGGGGTACGGGTACCTTTTTTCATGTGTTATGGGGCTGTCCGAAGGTTCAGAGGTACTGGCGCAGAGTGGTGCGGTGTATGGAGGAGGTGTGGGAGGTGGAGATTCGCCCGGAGGCTAAGAGATGCCTAATCAATATATGGGAGCCAACGGACCTGTCGCCAAAAGGGAGGCTCTGGGTGACGCTCGGGCAAATGGTAGCGAAGAGGAATATAGCCAGGCTCTGGGGGAGTCCTAATCCACCTAAACTGTCAGAATGGAACAGTGATATGGACTGGTGCATGCTGCAGGAGAAGACTGTGTATGTGGCGAGAGGGTGCCCCCGTAAGTGGGTCGAGGTGTGGTCCAAGTGGAATGATTTGAGGGGGGGCATTTGCGAGCCTCCTTCCGTCGCACAGGACGACCCCGGAGATGTGTAGAATCCCACCGCTCTTGTTGGTCTGAATACTGGGAGAGAGAAGCGGAGGTCGCAGCTCCGAGACGTGGCATACGGTACGCATAGTGTTGACCGATAGTTAGGGGGGGTGGGGGGGGGGGGAGTTTGATTGTTCGGCACCTTTACGCCTGTTGAGGCACCATGACTGTGCTGTATAGTTGTTTTAAGAGAAATTGAGACCTGCAAGATCCTTCTTTAAAAACTCGGTACAATTGCATCCATTAACGCCGCCGTACCCCCGGGTTGACGGCACAGGGCTGTGTAATTTAGCAACATATAAAAGTATATCCTCCGCGGCCGGCCCGCAGGGTTGTAGGCTGTCAGCTGTGTACTCTCTGAATAAAGGTCTTTAAAAAAAAAAAAAAAAGAAAGAAAGGCAGGTTAGGAGCTCCATTTCATTTTGCATTTCACAAGTCTGCCAAGTGGCACTCTGACATATGCTATCATCCGCCATTCCCGGCTTTTCACCCAACAGTATGTTGTGTTATGGGGCTTATAGTTTGGCCTTTAACACTTTGCACTGCGTGCTAAAAATCCTATCATGCAAAGTGCTCTCAGCTAAAAGACCTGAATTGGCTGAAGGTGTTATACATAACAATGAGAATCATGTCAGCTACGTTTTAAAAATTTGACAATGTTGTCTAGTCCACTTCAAGCCCCGATGATTTCACATTTAAAACGCAAAGTAAATTATGCTCACATATTTTGTAAGGATTCACTCACATCATGCATTAAAAGAAACTTTGACTAAACTAATTGTTTTATTTTTTGTGTAGTAGAAAGTTTTATACCGAGCTACACAACACAATACAGCAGCCATGCAACCTTCCCTAACACTGTAATTAAGTAAAGGACAGGTGGCAATAGAAGAAGGAAAATCCTGTGATTCACTCACAAGTTGAGAACAGCTATAACAAAGGTAGCTAACACACAAAATAGGGAGTGAGAGGCACTGAAGGACTGTTTTACGCATTTCATAAATAGACATAAACATACAAGAAGTATAAAACTCCTGGAAGAAACAGCCGAACCTCTTATGGAATTACCATTTATTCATGTACTCATTTAGGATGATGAACCCAAACCTACCTTATGTTGTATGCTTTATCAGTGGGTTACACCTCTGCCATTGGGAAGCATCTGAATGTACTATTCTTCATTGGTTGTAGAGTCTCCTAGTTATGTGTTTCCTAGTTTGGGTGAGTTTGTGTCCCTTACCCTTATGTAGAATGTCTACCTTTGTTAAAATGTCTGACCTATATTAAAATGATATGTGGGTGAGGCTACAAAAGTTTCTTACTGGTATCTCCCTACCACAAGATTAAAAATGGGATGGTCAAGCAACAGACCATGCTCCTCTTTTCCATCAACACGTTTTGGTGCTCGGATTTTCCTCAGTGGTGTTCTGCATCTTCCTCAGGACCATAGGTATCTCACATCAAATACTGCAAAACAGTCCTTTATTCATAAAGCATCTTTACGTCAGAAGGGGGAACAGGCAGGGCAAATTTTCCCAAGACCTACAACTTAAAGATGACCTGCGAGACACTATTGACAAGGTTGTTGGCACATGCAGCATGTTTCACAGGGCGGGTTGCTGTAGTCATAGTCTGCTCTATGAAACAGTCCATGCCCATGCTGCCAAGCCATGCCGCAACTGACTGGGTGTGAGCAGATGGCATTCATTCATGGACATTGAGAACATGAGCCACATGCCCAGCACCAAAGAATTTCAATAGGGTACTGGTAGTGAGACGGTGACAACTGGGTTCTATAATTCTCCACAGCCCACATGTGTTGCATCCTGTCTTGAAAAGCAGCTCCAAGGAGGATGAGGGAAACAGGTTTTAGCTCAGCCTGGACCTCCAGCACAGCTGGCAAGTGTTGCTGGCTGCCGCTCTATTTAAAGCTGATGTTGCAGGGATTCTGTGTAAACAGAACAGTGTCTGGGATCACAGAATGTCAGTATGTAGGGACTGAGTCACCATGCCACATCAGTACCTATGAAACACATTCCAAACTAGCTCATAGGGACTTACCTGCCCTCCTAACGTTTCCAGAGTGACAGGTAAGTTAGCAGCCCAGAACAGAACACTCTAGTGCCCTCAGTGAAATGTAGAGACAGATCGTCACCTTTCGTTTTCTCACTCATGCATGTCCATAATAAATAAAACAAAGACACAAGAACAGTTTACAATATTTATTGAAACTATTGTGTTATATTATAAAACAACTGCTCTGCAACTAGTAAACATATGCATGCCAGCCAAATGAGGAATTAGCATTACAAGTAAACTTTATACATGAGAAGCCCTACCATGTTGAAAGATATACCTGCCTCTGCCTGTCCTCACTACGAGGGCACAGTGACATATCATAGATTTCTGGGATTAGAAGCGAACCCCATACCTGTATTATTGTTAAGCAATCTGCATCTCAGGTTGCACAAGGCTGACGCGTTTGTCTCAGGACCTCTCGTCTGCAAGAATTACCCTCTCTGTTTTCAAGTGGCACGTCTCGGTATATATGATACGAGGTGTGTTTTTGAAAACAGCAGATGTGAATGTATGTTGTGTCTAAATGCCAAGCTACGTTGCTAACCGAGGACAGAAGACAGGGCACAGAGTTTGACCTTGTACGAGATGTTCAGACAGAGTCCCAGAGAAAAGAACCAATAACAAAAACATGTGCAGTGTTTCGCTCAAATAATATCATGAGACAAAAATAAACACGCTGAGTGCAACGTGCGCAAAGCAAAGCAGCCTACAACTTGCAGCTAGACTAAAATAAGGGAGAACTAAGTGGGCCCTAAAGGGAACTCACGGCACTGAGGTATGAACTTCTAAAGGAAAAGAAATCGCATTTTGGATTATTTCTATAAGAACAAAATAAAAAAATAAGCAAACCACCTCTGCACGATGGGTTTAATAATGACACAGGGGGCAAGTCAATTGTCTTGTTTCTCCTACATGAGCCTTTATCGTTAAAAATTTAGCAACATTATGGTCTATTAAATAATATACAAGAGAGATTTTTGTAAAGTGCACATCTTAAAATGCATTATATCAAGGTGCTCATGAAAAAAGGGGCAGAGCCAAGTAAATTAATTGCCTGTGGTTACAGAATTTGGTGAAGCTGGGATTGAAACCAGGTTTCCTGATTAGACACTGTGCAATTCACTATCAGGATGGAAAACGCATTCTTCCCCGTTTGCCCATGATGGCAGTTGTATTAGTGACCTATAAGGAAACTGTGAAAGAAAACAGACACTCAGAAAGCTCATAAACGTGTAACACATTTTGATGCAAAAATATAGGGAGCAGCAAAAATATTCTTAACGCAAATCATAAGGCAGCACTTTGTTGCAGCAAATAATGCTAAATTGAATATGCAGCAAGCAGAGGAAAGAACACATGCTCAAATCAAAACTTGAGATAGGCACTAACTAGCAGGTGCTCTTCCCGCTGGAAGAATGTGGGAAGACCTTGGGAGGATGCTACGGTAGGGTACGACAGGGAACTGACCACTAAAACTAAGTTCTCTCTTGGCTGCGACAACTTTAAAAGGAAGCAGCACTTACTTGTACAGTCAGGCTAAATGTGCAATGTACAACATGGCTGTTTGAATGAATGTGCATTACTGTGCAATAAATGCAGACGCGTTGGTAGTACTTTAAGCAGGTATCATAACTATTCCACACTTTATTGTTAGCATAAAATTATGAACTTACAAATTAGTTGTCTTGTTCCTCCTATACAAGGCTTTTATTGTAGTTATAGAAAGGCCAACATTATGGTCTATTAAACTATATACAAGAGAGGTTTTGTCCAGTGTTCAAACTGAAGTGAATTATTTTAAGTTGCTCTCAAATGTGATGCTCACAGAAAAGAGTCACAGCATAAAAAGTAATTGTCCAGGGTCACACATTTTCATCATGCCAGGATAACCAGACTCAAAACGTGTTTCTGGGTTAGCACCCCACAACTACCTTTTACCGCAGGTCTTATAAAAACCTACGACTAGCCTGACCATGTTGTGAAAGTGCATTCAATGTATCCTGTTTTTCCATACGATACTGCAACAGCGGTGGAAACACTCCTTCCTCATAGAACTGGTACAGCTTGGGCAGAAACAATGCAAGCTTCACTCCTTCAGAGGACAGGTACAAAACAGTCATCAGCAGAGTAAGCTCTACTTCCTCATACAATGGGTTCAGGATGGCCATAGCAAAGCAAGCTTCCCTCTCTCACAGACAGCAGCTGGTGCGGTCTTCCATTCCCTGCAGAAGAGATCCAGCAGGGGAGACTAGTCCAAGCTTCCCTCTCTCACAGAAAGCAGCTGGTGCGGTCTTCCATTCCCTGCAGAAGAGATCCAGCAGGGGAGACTAGTCCAAGCTTCCCTCTCTCACAGACAGCATCTGGTGCGGTCTTCCATTCCCTGCAGAAGAGATCCAGCAGGGGAGACTAGTCCAAGCTTCCCTTTCTCACAGACAGCAGCTGGTGCGGCCTTCCATTCCCTGCAGAAGAGATCCAGCAGGGGAGACTAGTCCAAGCTTCCCTCTCTCACAGACAGCATCTGGTGCGGTCTTCCATTCCCTGCAGAAGAGATCCAGCAGGGGAGACTAGTCCAAGCTTCCCTTTCTCACAGACAGCAGCTGGTGCGGCCTTCCATTCCCTGCAGAAGAGATCCAGCAGGGGAGACTAGTCCAAGCTTCCCTCTCTCACAGAAAGCAGCTGGTGCGGTCTTCCATTCCCTGCAGAAGAGATCCAGCAGGGGAGACTAGTCCAAGCTTCCCTCTCTCACAGACAGCAGCTGGTGCGGTCTTCCATTCCCTGCAGAAGAGATGCAGCAGGGGAGACTAGTCCAAGCTTCCCTCTCCCACAGAAAGCAGCTGGTGTGGTCGTCCATTCCCTGCAGAAGAGATCCAGCAGGGGAGACTAGTCCAAGCGTCCCTCTCTCACAGAAAGCACCTGGTGTGGTCGTCCATTCTCTGCAGAAGAGATCCAGCAGGGGAGACTAGTCCAAGCTTCCCTCTCTCACAGAAAGCACCTGGTGCGGTCTTCCACACCCTGCAGAAGAGATCCAGCAGGGGAGACTAGTCCAAGCTTCCCTCTCTCACAGAAAGCACCTGGCAGAAGAGATCCAGCAGGGGAGACTAGTCCAAGCTTCCCTCTCTCACAGAAAGCACCTGGTGCGGTCTTCCATTCCCTGCAGAAGAGATCCAGCAGGGGAGACTAGTCCAAGCTTCCCTCTCCCACAGACAGCAGCTGGTGCGGCCTTCCATTCCCTGCAGATGAGATCCAGCAGGGAAGACTAGTCCAAGCTTCCCTCTCTCACAGACAGCATCTGGTGCGGTCTTCCATTCCCTGCAGAAGAGATCCAGCAGGGGAGACTGGTCCAAGCTTCCCTCTCTCACAGACAGCAGCTGGTGCAGTCTTCCATTCCCTGCAGAAGAGATCCAGCACGGGAGCCTGGTCCAAGCTTCCCTCTCTCACAGACAGCAGCTGGTGTGCTCTTCCATTCCCTGCAGAAGAGATCCAGCAGGGGAGACTAGTCCAAGCTTCCCTCTCTCACAGGAAGCAGCTGGTGCGGTCTTCCATTCCCTGCAGAAGAGATCCAGCAGGGGAGACTAGTCCAAGCTTCCCTCTCTCACAGACAGCAGCTGGTGCGGTCTTCCATTCCCTGCAGAAGAGATCCAGCAGGGGAGACTAGTCCAAGCTTCCCTCTCTCACAGAAAGCAGCTGGTGCGGTCGTCCATTCCCTGCAGAAGAGATCCAGCAGGGGAGACTAGTCCAAGCTTCCCTCTCTCACAGAAAGCACCTGGTGTGGTCGTCCATTCCCTGCAGAAGAGATCCAGCAGGTGAGACTAGTCCAATCTTCCCTCTCTCACAGACAGCAGCTGGTGCGGTCTTCCATTCCCTGCAGAAGAGATCCAGCAGGGGAGACTAGTCCAAGCTTCCCTCTCTCACAGACAGCAGCTGGTGCGGTCTTCCATTCCCTGCAGAAGAGATCCAGCGGGGGAGACTAGTCCAAGCTTCCCCCTCTCACAGAAAGCACCTGGTGTGGTCGTCCATTCCCTGCAGAAGAGATCCAGCAGGGGAGACTAGTCCAAGCTTCCCTCTCTCACAGAAAGCACCTGTGTTAAATGGCAGCGGCAGTTTCAGTCGATAACCTTTCAAGTATTGCCCGGCGGTAATCGCCTCTTATACCATTCGATGATTAACCAACAAAAGAGGCAGGCGCCGGGGACTGGAAGGCAGGAAACAAAGTTTTATTCTGTCGGAGCAGAACACATCAGATCGGACAGCAAGGTATCGTCTCGAGGTGCTCTAACTGCATCTCTGAGACCCGGTCTCTTATACACACATTTTTGACTTTATTACCGGTTTATTGTACATGGCACATTCTTGAGATTGCTTTGATACATGAAAGAACATCCTCGGAATCCCCGGCTCTGATCCGCTCCCACACATAACTACAGTGGAAGTCCCCACCCCACCCACAGTAGGAGATGGCTATCACACAGCTGGACATTCCGCCAATTCCCGGGGGTGTGTGCGACTGGTCGGGTCTCAGGGGGTGGGGGCCTTGATCTACTGTAATCCCTTTGATGTGAGGTGTTTCCCTTACAGTAGGGGCAATAAACTGCATCCGCAGGGCTAGGTGATGGCCTGGGATCGGTTCGGACAATCGGGCGCAGAGGAAGGGGGTTATCAAAAGGATGTATGACCATGTATGGGATGAAAGGAGGTGTTGGTCAGGCGCGGGATGTGGTTCCATGGCAGGGTCGCGCAGAAGGAGAGGGTTTATGGCCCATGTATGAGAGAGCGGGGGGTGGCCGGCACGCGGGGGATGTTTGCAGCGCCTGAGGGACGCGCTGGCGATCGGCAATGAGACCATGGTGCCTAAAATGGCCGTCGCGCGTTTTCTGCGTGTGGCGCTTGGGGAGAGACAAGATGGCGCAGATAATGTTCAGATACGAACTAAATTTCCACAGTCCTCCCTTTTAACATATCTCGCCAGCTTGTTTAGTTCGGATCTATCCCCATAATACCACGTACTTCTACTTCGTACAGGGCTTTCATTCGTTCTGCTTCAAAGTTCAGATTCTTAGGGCAGATGTAGTTCGTGAAAAGTGAACATAAAGGTGGCAAGCACTGAATCCCCAGACAGCACCCACACAGTATCACAATTGGTATCATGATAAATGTAAACAACCTCCACCCCCAACTTTTAATAGTGTCCCAAAACCAACTCCCAAGCGACCATCCTTCTTGCTCCTGATGAACCTCTGCAGAAAGTATGTGGAGGTGTTCAATCGCCTTGTAGACTGAGGGTGAGTTATCCGGTATGTAGGTACAACAGCTGGACCCAATGATGCGGCATGCTCCTCCACGATCAGCCAGAACCACGTCTAGGACGAGGCGGTTCTGAAGAGCTACCAGGCGGACGGCCTGAAGCTCAGCGGTGTTGTTGGTGAGGATGCCGGCTGTAATGTTCATTGTGGTTTCGACTGCCTGGGTTAGGTGCCGGATGGCACGGCTGTTTGCCATTGGACCCCACAGTGGAACAAGTCCCTTTACTGCATCCATGAACTGTGCTCCAGTGGAGTCGGCTTGTACAATGTCCTTTGCACGTTTCTGCCGGTTATGGTGTGCTGGAGCCACATATGTTGGAGGAAGGATAAAAGCGATGTCGCAGGTGCCTCCCCAACCTTTCGGAAGCCAGGTGTAGGCCTTAGTACCACAGACGAAGTACATATTTGGGAGGTAACAAAGGAGGGTGGGTAAACTGAGTCCAATGTTCGGGTGATGAGACAGGAACTGTGGCCTACCGGCTGTGTTCCTAGGCCTTCGAGGCACACCAGGCCTGTGATGTTGACGACGGATAGGGCCACTGTTAGGGTGGCGGCCGTTCGTTTCCGGAGGTAAGAGAAAGTGGGTCTGGCTGGGTTGTTGAACACCTGCATTTCAACTCGCTCCTTGGCAGGGATGTCCATATGGAAAGAGGTGTTTGATCTCAGAGGACAAAAGGGGGCAGAGGTTTTTCCAGTTTGGTTCAGCCAGAACCCATGATAGAAGTGCGACATAGTTTTGCCGGAAGTGGCATTGTCCTTGTAACTTTCTTACAGGAGGATTAGCCAAGCGAGGCAGGAGCCATATACAGAGAAGGGCGAAGGGATGAAAGGGATAGAATGTCCAGTGGCATGTGGTAGCAATCCACAGATCCAGCAGTTAGTGGCATTGGCGGCAAGATTGTGTTGGTGGAGCAGTTGCACAAAAGAGTTATTCCAGAACTCCTTACGTCTTTCTCGGAGTTGGGGTGAAAGTGAAATCAGATGGTGTTCTTTCATGGTGGTGGGTTGAGCAGTGGTCAGCAATGTCTTATGAGCGGGTGCGTTTTCTTCCATGATCCAGAAAGTGACCATGAGAAGGAGGCAAAGGAGAAGGGTAACAAAAAGTGCAATAGTCTTTGAGCTGTGCATTTTGTCAGTCTTTGGGTTTTTGTAGTGGATCTTCGGACGTCCGGTTGCTTCCATCATCTTCATGTCGGGCGCTTCCATCACCTTCAAGGGACTCGGTAGCGGGCAGAACCACAGACTTTGTTTAGTTTCTCTCCTGGAGGCCTTTGAGGTAACTAGGCTACCGCTCTGAGATTTCAACTTAGTTCGTGGTCTGCTTAGCCGAAGTTCCCTCCTTTCGTCGTAGGTTATACCCTTCTTTGGATGGCACAGTGGGATCGGGATATTCAGTCAATTCAAGTGTCTCTGTATTCGGGTAGCAGCTCAGGGATGGTCGGTCTTTGTCCAGAAGTTCCTCTTGGGCGGTGATGTTGTCGGTGGTCGTCAGGGTCGATGATACCTTCTTGCAGTGGTGTGCATGCAGCCAATTATGTTTCCCCTCCACTCGAAGAGCTGTTCGGGTGGTGATCAGGACTTGCAGGGGGTTCGTCCACCGGGGCTCCAGACTCTTGGTGCGCTGGAAGTTGCACACTAGGACAAAGTCACCGGGTTGGATGTCGTGTCCGGGGCCCCTGGAAGCATCGGGAATGGCTTGCAGCACCTGCTGATGGATAACAGACGACGTTTTAGTTAGATTGTACAGATAGTCAGACATGAGGACGTCCGGGACGTCGTGAATGGATGCTGGTTTTGGTGCAGTCCAAAGGTTCATGGGTCGCCCGAAGACGACCTCGTAGGGGGTTAAGTGGTGTTTGGTAGGAGTGGAACGCATTGATAGCAATGCTAGTGGGAGGGCGTCTGGCCATTTCAGTCCTGTGGTGGCAACTATTTTGGCTAGTTTGAGTTTCAATGTGGCATTATGTCGCTCAACCAAGCCTGCAGATTGGGGGTGGAAGACCGCATGAAACTTCTGTTTTACACCCAACCCTTTTAAGATGAGTTGGATAACTTCGGCTACGAAGTGGGGGCCGTTGTCGCTCCACAAAATTCGACAAAGGCCGTAACGGGGGAAGAATTCTTTCAGTAGTACTTTTGCGGTAGTCATAGCAGTGTTGTCGCGGGTTGGGTAGGCTTCCACCCATTTGCTGAAGGCGCACACAACGACAAGCATGTACTTCAGGGTTTGGCACCTTTCTAACTGAATGTAGTCCATCTGTAGGACCTCAAAGGGGTGACTAGGAACCCCAAACCCTCCCCAGGGTACAGCAGTTCCTTTACCAGGGTTGTGTTGGAGGCATATCAGACATTGTTGGACTAGGCGTTTAGCTGAGTCTGGGATTTTGTCGTTGTGCCAGACTTTGGAGATGAGTTCAATCATGGGGGCAGACCCTATGTGTGCGGGGGAGTGTGTCATGGTCAGCATGGGAATCAGGTATCAGTCAGGTAGCAACCATTTGTTCGTGTCTCTAGTTCGCCAGCAGCCTTCATCGTCTTTCAATCCCACCCGTGCCCATTAAGTCAATTTGTGTGGTGAGCTGGCCAATTGTATGTCTCTAATGGTTTCCCTAGCATCCTTCCATTTTTCAGTTTGTGACCTGGTCACGTACATGCGTGTTGTTGACCTATTCTCGGCTGTGGTTCGGGCAGTGATGTCAGCCAGCGCATTTCCCTGTCCTATAATGTCCGTCACCTTTTTGTGTGCCTGGCATTTGATCACAGCTAGCCGTGTGGGGAGGAGGACTGCTTCGGTCAGAGCGGAGACTAGATCTCCATGTAGGATGGGTGTGCCATGGGAAGTCAGGAATCCCCTCTCCTTCCATAGGAGCCCAAAGTGGTGAACCACCCCGAAGGCGTACTGGCTGTCGGTGTAAATGTTTGCGGTTGTCCCCGCTGCTAGGATGCATGCTCGTGTGAGAGCAATCAGTTCAGCCGCCTGTGCGGATCGCTGTGTGATGCGGGCTGTCTCAACAACTGTTCGGGCCGTGGTGACTGCATAGGCGGCTGAGGTGGTGCCGTCGGGGAGCTTGATGCATGAGCCATCTACCCACAGATCTCCGTCAGGATCTGGGAAGGCAGTATCTCGGAGGTCAACCCTACTCTTGGTCTGTTCGTCGGTGAGGGTCACACAGTCATGTATAGGGGACGCATTGGGGTCATTGTCAGGGAGAGGTAGCAGAGTGGCTGGGTTCAGAGTGGTGCATCGTTTCAACGTGATGTGGGGTGCAAGCAGAGTCAGTTCATAACCAGTCAGTCGTGCGCTAGTCAGGTGTTGAGTCTTAGTCTGGTTCAGGAGGGTGTCGACTGCATGGGGTACTAGCACGGTGAGGGGGTTTGAAAGCACGATCCCCTCACTATGTCGGATAGAGACAGCAGCGGCGGCTACCGCTCGAAGGCAGGCGGGCAAAGCTCTGGCCAGAGGGTCAAGAGTGGCAGAGAAGTAGGCACAAGGGCGTTGCTTGGGACCTATGGACTGGGTTAGAACAGACAACGCACATCCCTCCCTTTCGTGGGTGAAGAGGGAGAAAGGTTTTGTGTAGTCTGGGGTTCCTAGGACTGGTGCTGAGCAAAGGGCATCTCGTAATTCTTTGGAGGATTGGCATTCGGGTGTCCAGGGGAGGGGGAAGGGGACATCTTTAGCCAACAGGGAAAGCAGAGGTTTTACAATAAGACTGAAGTTTGGCAACCACTGTCGACAGAAGGAGGTGAGGCCTACCAGAGACCGCACTTGCTTCTGAGTTTTGGGAACAGGGGTTTCTAGGATGGTCTGAATTCGGTCAGGTGTTTGCTTCCTCCCATCTTTGAATAGGAGGTGGCCTAGGTATGTCACTTGGGGTTGGCAGAATTGCAACTTCTTCCTGGAGACCTTGTGACCGTTCTCCGCGAAGAAGTGGAGGAGGTGGATGGTGGCTGTGACTGCAAGCGGAGTGGTGTCGGCCGCCAAAAGAATATCATCGACGTACTGTATTAACACCACTCCGTCCGGTAGTTGAACTGCATCCAGTTGTCTCTTGAGGGCTTGGGTATATATGCTGGGACTCTCAGTGTAGCCTTGTGGTGCCCTACAAAATCTGTACGAACGGGCTTTTAAGGTGAAGCCGAAAAGGAAGCGGCTGTCTGGGTGGATGGGGATGGAAAAGAATGCATTCTTGAGATCAATAACGGTAAAGGTAGTGGCAGTGGACGGAATCAGGGTGAGGATGGTGGTGATACGGGGTACTGAGGTATGACTACTTTGTTAACCTCTCGTAAGTCGACAATGAAGCGGTATGCTTTCTCATCTCCCTCGCCTTGCTTCTTAACAATGGGTAGGATAGGGCTGTTGCAAACATTACTAACTACTTCTTCTACCACTCCTGCATCGACTAGGGACTGGATGATTTCCACCAACGCCTTCTCGCCTTCAGGCGATATCCGATACTGTGGAAGCTTTGGGAGCACTGCGTCCGGTCGGACAGTTATGTGTACAGGGTCGATCACCATGCGTCCTTCGTCTGAGTCGGTTTTAGCCCATAGATGTGTGGGTAACGTGTCAAGTAGGGACAGGTCAGCATCGGTTATGGAGAACATACGTCGTGCGAGACAAGGCCTGAACAGATCTGGGTTATCGTGCAGTATGACTCGAACTCCGTCTGGGGAACATCTGATGGTAGCCCGGAAATGTTTTAGTAAATCAAGACCCATAATGGCGTCGGGGGTGTTGGAGGAGAGCAGAAATGTTGTGTCAGTGGTGTTATTTTCCAAGTCAAAGGAGATTGGTGCGGACAAGGGATTAGTGGAGGGCGTTCCATCAAAGCCTATTGAGGTTACATGTGAGCTAGACAAGGGTGCCCTTGGGATCAGCCGTTTAGGTAGCGCACTACGTGTCGCCCCAGTATCTACCAAAAATGGAGACTTTGTGCCCAGGACCTTAGCAGTGACGTAAGGACCTTGCTGGTCAACACGGAGTTCGACTGGATCCCTCCCTTGCCCCTGGCGGTCCTATGCAAAGTCATGGGTGTTTTCGCAGTCGGACTGCTGGCACTGGTTCTGTCGGGGGCGGTCGAAGGTGTTTGGTCTGTCTGGCCTGTCGTTGGTGGTGTCGTTCGTGTACCCTTGTCCCTGTCCTCTATTTCTGGGGCTGTTTGCTATGTCTCTTGTGTCCCTATTCTTGTTCATATCCAGAAGGACCGGGCACTGGGATTTCCAGTGTCCGAACCCTTTACAGAACGCACACTGATTCTCGTCTAAGTTCCTGCGTCCAGCGTAGGGTGCGGGTGCATGGTCTCTAGGGGGTAGTTTTCTAGGAGCAGTCGGTTGGTAGTTTCCCTTGGGAGGTTCCCTTCCTATGGTCACCCCTTGCAACTGTGCGATCATTACCCGTTCCTTCAGCTCCTTTTTCTTTCTCTCGGACGCCCTATCGTTCTCATTCTTTTGGTGTTCGTAGTACTGGGCCATCTGGAGGATAGCCGCGGGTTTGGAGGCTGCCCAACTACTCTCGCTGGTCTGTAACTTCTGGGAGACTTCCTGTGACAGACCCTTCACATAATTCTAGACAAAGAGGTGATGTCCGGTTGCAGTGGTCATGTCCTGGCAACTATAATCGGAAAACACTGTCTCGAATCGAGAGAAGTATTCAGATACATCCTCCTGGGGTTTCTGGCGGCAAGCCGTCACTATCGACCAGTCTACCTTCCTTTCTGGGATTAGGGTCTTTAATTTCTGAACAATCTTGTCTGGGAGTTCCAATATGGCCTTTAGAGGTTTCTGTCCAGGTTCTCGCTGCTTGTCTATGGTATCGAGTTGTACCCAGGTATATCCGAACGGCTCAGCATGGTCGACTTTCCGGATTTGCTTCCACACATCAGCCGGCAGACATAACCCGAAGAACAAATCGATATCCGCCAAGGTCATTATAGTTGAACCTAAGGACGTACCTAGTTCTGTGTAAAAGGCAGTCGGGTTCTTTCTTAAGTCGGGTAGGGTTTTTCTAAAGGTCAGGATGTCTTGTCGGTCCCATGGCTGATAGACCCAGTTATATACAACCCTTCCCTTCGCATCTTGGTGGTTGATGTCATCGTGTGTTCCCTGACCTCGTGGGGGGACCCAGTAAGGGGCGGCTTCCTTGATGGGCATCATGGTATCAGCTTTTCCTGCCTGGGGTTCAGTCGCTATGGGGGTTTCTGTCTTGGTTGTCTGCCTGTGTTCTTTAAGATGTCGGAAGACTTCGAGTGTACGTGTGAAGAGGTCCGTCACATCGCCCTCTCCCTCTTCCCCAATATCAACCTTTCTATACAAGGTTGCCAAGCCTTCGGGACCTCTATCCTGGTACCTATCCTCATAGGCATTCAGAGTGTGATAACAAAGTCGTACGACAAAGTGTCGTCTGTGGTTGTCGGCATACGAGTTATACATATCTGTCACATATTCCTCACTTTCCTTCCGTTCTACTAGTGTTCTCACTACCTTATCGATTCCGGCTCGTTCACCCTTTGTTAGCCGATTCATTCTGGCGGAATCTTTCTTTCTCGTCTCGGGGTCATCTAACGTTATTGCTAACGTTGTGTTCAGTACAAGAGGCTCGGCCGGCGCGGAGGCCGTGAGGACCGAGGCCCTGGTACTGCTTTCGCTTGCGTTCGGGGGTTGTGGGTGCTGCACTATAGGTTGGGAGGGAGCGTATGGAGGGGGCATGTAGATGATCGGAGGACCTAATAGTAATTCTTCGTTCGCCCGTTGCTTGGAAGGCAACTCAGGGTAGAGCGTAGAGGGGGTCCTAACAGGGCACTGACCTGACGTTTCAGATTCTTGTTTTTGTTTAGCTTCCTTTCTCTCCTTTATTTCTTCCTCTAACTTTCTAGCGACAAGGTGAGCTGCCTTTCGTAGTTCTTTTTCTGCCTTTACTTCTTCTCTCTTTTTCCGTTGCGTTGTTTCTTTGCGCCACATGCCGATACTGTCGAGCATAGTGGGCGTTGTTTTATTGCTACGTAGAGCTATTTCTAGCGTTTCTATTTTATGGTCATCAAAGGATCCCATCAGTGGCCACTGACTTTCGGAGTCCTTCTTTGTATATTTATGCCATAGTTTGCTATAAGCTACAGCGACTAGTCCATATTTAGTAAACATGTCCTTATTAGGGTTGCCTTCCAGTGGAGCCGGATGGTTCATCTCTAATAAGCGGTCCGGGCAGAACCAACTACCAATCAGTGGGGAGAAGATAGGCATGACAGGTTACAACGGGGACAAAAGTCTGCACTACCTATCTTTTCACTGCTTGCAAAGACTAGACAGAATATCTCTATTCCACGTTATTTGTAAGCAGAGAATACCTCCAAAGAACCAATATCGAACAACCAGTGTTCGGACAATCAAACAATCAAATGGTGAGAAAGAGATAGGCACGACGGGTTACAACGGGGGACAAAGGTCCGCGTTACCTATCCTTCACTATCTGCAAAGACTAGACAGAATATTTCTATTCTACGTTATTTGCAAACAGAGAATATCTCAAAAAGCACTATTCGTCAAAAACAATCAATGTTCGGACAATCAATCAGTGGGGAGAAAAATAGGCACGACAGGTTACAAAGGGGGACAAAAGTCCGCGTTACCTACCCTTCACTATCTGCAAAGGGAGAGAGAGTATTTCTACTCTTCCCCGTTTGTAGGCAGCGAATATCTCAAAACGAACAATCAAATAAGCAATACTAGTATTTTCAATCAATCAATCAATCGTTTCGCAATTTGTCGTGTTACACGACCTTACCCGGACCGCATGGACAGTTTCTCATCTTCCGCCTCCAGCGCCCGATCGTCCTCTACTCTCTCCGTATTTGCCGCGGCACTCCTGATGGTTCCCAGTCAGGACCGTAGATCACTCGAGAGAGAGGTCTGCTCGGAACCAGTGAAGTTCGGATGATCGGCTGCCAGACGAGGGTCTATCGGGCAGGAGCTCTTCCCAATCGTTGCAGTCGTTCACTCTGTCGTCGGGACCTCTCCCGTTGGATCCACGTGTCGCTGATGGGCCCCTCGTTGGGCGCCAATTGTTAAATGGTAGTGGCAGTTTCAGTCGATAACCTTTCAAGTATTGCCCGGCGGTTATCGCCTCTAATACCATTCGATGATTAACCAACAAAAGAGGCAGGCGCCGGAGACTGGAAGGCAGGAAACAAAGTTTTATTCCGTCGGAGCAGAACACATCAGATCGGACAGCAAGGTATCGTCTCAAGGTGCTCTAACTGCATCTCTGGGACCTGGTCTCGTATACACACATTTTTTTTTTTTTTTTTGAAACCGTTTATTACAAAGTTCAAAGAATATACAAAGATGGGCCTACAACCTTCAGGCCGGCCGCTAGCAAACAAGAGGAGCATAAGATACACACAGTAGAACACAGGCTGCGTCAAAGGGAAACGTACAGGAGTTAGCCGCGTTGATGGCCACACCATCCGGACCCCACATGACGGTTTCTTTTAAACATAAATAACAACAAACAAAATCAAACCACAAGGCAACCCACGATCGAAAACAGCAGCATGTGCTCCCCTAGAAGGGGGACCCTACCAATCCATAGGAGTATCAAGGGGGGGGGAAGGTCAGAACAGGGACTGGGTGGACTCAGTGCCCGGTACCGGAGAGCTAAACCGGCTAAGGGGACGGGGCAGGCGATGGATCGGGCAATAACGGCGGGGCACAGATTCCCCCACGGTAGGCGTTCCAGGGGCCCCATACTTTCACCCATGTCCCAGGCTTACCTCTGTATACACACATTTTTGACTTTATTACCGGTTTATTGTACATGGCACATTCTTGAGATTGCTTTGATACATGAAAGAACATCCTCGGAATCCCCGGCTCGGATCCGCTCCCACACATAACTACAGTGGAAGTCCCCACCCCACCCACAGTAGGAGATGGCTATCACACAGCTGGACATTCCGCCAATTCCCGGGGGTGTGTGCGACTGGTCGGGTCTCAGGGGGTGGGGGCCTTGATCTACTGTAATCCCTTTGATGTGAGGTGTTTCCCTTACAGTAGGGGCAATAAACTGCATCCGCAGGGCTAGGTGATGGCCTGGGATCGGTTCGGACAATCGGGTGCAGAGGAAGGGGGTTATCAAAAGGATGTATGACCATGTATGGGATGAAAGGAGGTGTTGGTCAGGCGCGGGATGTGGTTCCATGGCAGGGTCGCGCAGAAGGAGAGGGTTTATGGCCCATGTATGAGAGAGCGGGGGGGTGGCCGACGCGCGGGGGATGTTTGCAGCGCCTGAGGGACGCGCTGGCGATCGGCAATGAGACCATGGTGCCTAAAATGGCCGCCGCGCGTTTTCTGCGTGTGGCACTTGGGGAGAGACAAGATGGCGCAGATAATGTTCAGATACGAACTTAATTTCCACACCTGGTGCGGTCTTCCATTCCCTGCAGAAGAGATTCAGCAGGGGAGCCTGGTCCAAGCTTCCCTCTCTCACAGACAGCAGCTGGTGCGGTCTTCCATTCCCTGCAGAAGAGATCCAGCAGGGGAGACTAGTCCAAGCTTCCTTCTCTCACAGACAGCAGCTGGTGCGGTCTTCCATTCCCTGCAGAAGAGATCCAGCAGGGGAGACTGGTCCAAGCTTATATCGCTCCTAGAACATGCACAGTTAAGGCATGAGTGAATGTAGACAGATGCTGTAAATGGGTGACTCACTCACAGAGGAATGTGCAGGTGGATGAGTGAGTGAATCTGCAGGTTCTGATGTCATTCTCAATTAGGGGATATTCTACATCAGCATCTTGAAAGCCCTTGTTGCCGTCATGTGGAGATTTACTGTTTGTGTTGATTGTTCAACAAATTGAGAAGTAGCCCTTACCTTACTAGGCCTAAGTAACAGTACTAAAAGGGGCTAACCTCCGGACGATGTTTTGAAAGTACTATCAGTATTTGTATACTTTGTGTTTGGTACGGAAGCAACGCGTACAATTGGGGTAACAGTTCCTAAGAAAAACAGTGCCGCTATGGTTTACTGTATGACAGGAAAGAGACAGAGCAAAGGAGAGTCTGAGGATAAGGTTCGTAAGTAAAGGTGTGATGAAGACCAGATACTCCTGGGTGGGTACTAGAAGTGCCCTCACACACCCTTGCGGGTGCAAAGCATCATCATAGGGCGAAGCTCCTCGTGGGGGTGGCGCTGCAGTCCCTCACGGGCCCTTCAAGAGGGCTCTCTGTCGGAGATCTTTTATTGGAGTAGCCGTAGTTGTGCATGCAGGTGTGTGGGGAGGATAGGTGTAGTGGTGAGGCTAAAAAAACCCTATGGTACCCCAACGGTTTATTAGTGGGTCCTTAGGGTCTGAGTAAAATCTAACGGGGAATAGTGCATAAATGACACTGTGGTGAGTAGGGGAGAAAGATGTCAAAAAATCCCACTGCTCTCAACCCGTGTGTGAAGGTTAAAGTGAGAGAGAGAGTGTGGAAGGGGTGGTCAACATGTTTCGCGCTGCCCGTGGTCCCTAATGGATCCTTAGCGCTTCGTCAGGACCTTGGTTAGAATGAAAAAATAGATGGCATTGAGGGATTCAGGATAAAAAGGAGAACATCCTATAATCCCATCTCAACAGGAGGGAAACACGTATTATTCGTGTCCCAAGCGTCGGACCCGCAAAAGTCAGGGTCCAAGCTGTACCGGGTAAGGACCTTCTGGGGCGGGGGCTACAGATATGCCCCAGGAGTTCCGATCCGTGAACCTGGGTGCCTCCAGAGTCGCCGGTACGGAATCAAGCCTTGCCTTTGGGATCTGTGGCTATGGCTGCCGTTGTCTTCTCATCAATACTGAAGATGCGACTGCAAACATCATATCGAACGAGACGGCGCAGCACAACCAGACAGCTTAATGTACAAAAAGCCACTTTAATAGAACAGGTTTGCACATAAAACATCAAAATCCTAGACATAACCCTTACAGATGAATCATAGTCCTCAGTAATACAAAACCATGCCTAAACTTCCCCAGCCCTTAAACCCTCTGAAAGGATCCTTCCCTTCAAACATTCACAGCCTTACTTCCACACTGTCTGCTCTCTGTAGATGTCACCACGTCTCCTCGGCCACCCTCACCATAGTGGCCTAATAGCTGACCTCAAACAGAACCCCGGCGGGCTTGACTCATGTACCCCTGCCACAAGTGGAACTGCTATTTATCCTCCCACCCCCTGCAAGTCAGAAGAGCCCAGACAAGAAGTGTTCCTGCCTCAACCCCCCAATCCAAAAGAGAAGGCAAAAACATGAACCACATAATGTCGAGTAGTTCCTATAAAACCTATACAGGATCTGCGCATTCGGACAGCATACACTGTGGGATTGGTGTCAGACTGATTCTGAACACCCCCACCGGGTAGGTTGACCTCTTGTATCAGCTAACTCACAGTGCCACTAGAATCTCTTCTTACCAAGGACAGAATATTTATTGGCAACCTTCGAATGCATAATGTTTGAGATTTCGAACTAGAGAAAACCCGCGTTCTGAATGCAGTGTCGCATCTAGGTAAAAGGTCAGTCCCTGTAAACCGTTGTAAGTGTAATGTAGGGAAGAATATAGGTAAAGGGTCACGATGTTACCTGGGCCTATATCAGGGTACCTATATGGAATATAACAATAACCTCTCAACTAATTCCCTCACTATGGCCAACCTCAACTCCATCAAATAACATTAGTTTCCTAGAAAAGATGGTTGCACTCCATTCTAGGGATGCGGAGTGTGATCCTCCTGGACAAGCTCCGTATTTCTCTGTGCAGCACAAAAGACCCTCCTCTCTCTATGCAGCTTTTGCCTTTGTTTTTCTACAGCACTAGGTTTTCCCGCTCCTCTACACATGCGCCTCTGAACCTGGTCCATCCAGGTAACATATGTACCGGACCACAATGCCTCAATGTTCCCCAAATCCCTCTTCATGTCCATCAACATATCTATGCCATAGAAGATCTCACTAGAGTGCTCTCGCTGGGGGAATTACCAGAAGGACTGGGAAGCCCCTGCGTTTAAAATAAGCCAGTCTTTCCCCACCAAAAGATCCACTCTTTGACTCCATTCAGGTCTAGCTTTTTGCCAAAGGGTTTTGTCCAGCTTGCTGGCAGAAAGGTCCTTGGGAAATGGTTACATTAGTGAGCCCATCCGAGAGAGCCTTCTTTGAAAACAGTGTAATTCTGAAATAAACAAACATGACTTGCTTGACTATGTGCAGCAGAAATAATAACAGTAAATGTGACGTCCATTTCAGATAGGATGGCGTCGAGGCCCAACCAAGGCCTAGTTAGCAAAAGGCAGGAAAATGCATTGTTTCAAAGGCAACAGCACCATATCAGTGCACACGTGTGAATATGAGTGTAAAGTACAGGTGAGTGAGTGTGCGAAAAGCTTCAGCACTCTGCCCATCTTTTTGTGTTTGCTGTGTCTGCCCTAAGTGCCAAAGTTTCAAAGCCCAAGGGACCAGCTAGAGCTCCTCTTGCATTTCCTAGGCCCTGAGGAGTGAGCCTGGAGAGTCAACTGGAAACAACCCAACATAAGCAATGGGGGGCGATGTTTCAAGAATGTTCTAGAAGACCTGGATACTCATTCCTCACACACTGTGTGAGTTGCTGCAGATGGATTTAATGTCTTCCAGAGGAAACAAGGTTTTACTGAAACGATTGAGGGCTACTCTTACTTGCCTTGAAAAAGACTGAGCGCATCTTGTAGGTTTGGTGGATTACAAAACAAATATATTTGTGATTACATTTTTGTTCACACTAATAGTTACAATTCACAAGGCCGGTTGTGGGTAGATTTTGACACTCTTGAAAGATGTCATTGTAAAGTAAAAAAAAGAATTACAAGGAAACTATGAAAAGCGTCATTAAAGAACATAAAGAAAAAGGAACAGTTAGTAAAGTCCACCCTATAAAGTGTCAGTCCAAAGAGTTTACGCAAGAGCTGATGACACTGTGACCAGGAATCAAAGACAGATGCTGAGGGGGAGCAGGGACTCCTTGGTATGTTGTTACAGATGTGGAAGTGGGGAGCATTTGGCCACCAGCGAGGGAGCCCCGCTGTCACCGATGAGGCGTCAGCTGTGGCCCTGCTGGCCATTGTGCAAGCGTGTGCAGGAACAGGCAGAGAGGGTCAAAGGTGGAATGAGTGACCGAAAGTGCTGAGTAAAGGCGTCTGAGAGGGGTGACTCAGCGGGGGTCGATTGTGTGACGGATGTTGAGGAGTGTGTGCTTGATTTGAGGAACAAACCATTCTGTGAATTAAAACTGGGGGGGGGGGTGACTTATTCATCGTTGCAGACGCGGGGTCCTCGTACACCAATGCCGATAGAACAGAATGGTAACATATTATCAAGTTCAGACTTGGATATTTGTACGGGGTTGACACCATGGGACATGCATCCGGAATGTTTTACAGGGGAGTCCATCGTGGGGTACAGACCTTGGCATAGGAGAACCAGCACACACCTGGCTTAATAACATGAACTTTGATGGCTTGGCCCCAGTCACTTGGATTCACCCTGGAATAGGAGGCCGGTTTTTGACTTTTTCAGCCCCTGTATGTAAGAGGTATGCCTGCACGGTGGCTGTATGTGTCCATATGAGGAACTACACTCACAACCTTTAGTATAGCGCCTGCTCATTTATGTTTCTTTTTTCATTTCTTGAATAGCGCTACTAATCTGAATGTGGGGTGTCATAGCGCTTTACATTACCCAGGTAAGATACACAGGCAATGAATTATTTATACAAGTCTGTATGTCAATATACAGGAAATAAGACAGTAGACAATAAAAGTAACAAAATTAAGAAGTCACATATCATCCGTAGCAGTAGGCATTACATGTTCAGAGAGCTTGATCTGGACAAACACAAAGACAGAATTTAAAATGTGTGTAGGGTCTACGGAATGCAGTGGTTGGGGGTGTTTACTACCCAAAGGAACCCTTTTTATCAACCTTGGAGTAACAAAAGCTTGATGGAAAAACAATGCGTGTCTAAACATATGTCTTGCAGTTTGCATGCAGCTCCTTGAAGTCGGTTCATATCTCACGGCGCTGTAGTACAAAGATTGTAACTTATGCCCTGCAGGTGACAGAAGAATCTCTCTGACGAAAGCTGTCACCCACTGAGGTATTTAAACTAAATACAAGTCAGTGACGCGCATGTTACACGTGGCCTTTGCAGCAGGTGCATCTACCCTCTATGCTATTTTATGATGAGTTAAACCTGTGTCTACACTGCACACAGTTCTCTCCAGCCAGTATATGAACCACCACCAGTTACGTTAATGTTACAATATCCTGGAAACTGCTGGGTACACAAGGATCTCATTAGCTCTTAACCGAGGAAGATATGTTTTAAATACTTGTCTGGGACCAATTAATTAAGGCAGAACAATAATGTTTTGATTATGTTAGAAAATGCCAATAAACATATTTAAAAATGTTTTTAAGGCAGAACAAATTTACTGTCACATTTGCCACTGTTACCAATTTTATTAGGACTTAGGACAGAGTTCAAACAAAAATGTGTATGTTGACTGTCAGAATCCGCTCCTTACGCCTGCTCCCCTTGTGACTACGCCCATTGCAGATACCCCCAATTTATAGGATCCTGGAATACATTCTTTCCATTACACCATTGACCTCAACATTATTATAAATGAATGGAGAAATCATGGTTTCCCTGATTTTATTTTCAAAGTCTTCCTTGTGCACTTTTACAAATGCTGCCGCGTGCCCATACAAACAATCTCGCAATGAACAGAAACCATGAGTTATACATGATGGGGTTATTAATTTCATACTAAATGTTTTCACATTTTATTGACAATAACATGTAAGAATGTGAACCCGATTAACAGTGTAATATTCCTGTGTAGATCCCATGTGAATTTTAATTTCTAGGAGAAACTGAACGCACAAGGATTTGGATTGTGAGGCACCGTTGGCCACACCAAGATTGGGGCTTATTAAACTTCTACTGCGAGATTGTTCTAACAGAGATATTACTTTGTGTGTCTGATAGGACCAGGAGTGTGCTATTCCTTATTTTCCTTCAGCAATTATCAGTTCTATAGTTCTTTTCGTAAACTGACAGAAGTTGTTATATTGTGATATTTCAGCTTCTGTAAAGCTGATCAGAGTGAAGCGAGGAGCCGCTGTGGGGTGCGGCATCTTACGTCATTAGGTGACGCGCTGAGATTGATTGTGCAGCTAGTGTGACTCGCTGGGTTTGGTTGTTACGTCATGGGGTGACACGCTGGGATTGATTGTGCAGCTAGTGTGACTCGCTGGGTTTGGTTGTTACGTCATGGGGTGACGCGCTGGGATTGATTGTGCAGCTGGTGTGACTCACTGGGTTTGGTTGTTACGTCATGGGGTGACGCGCTGGGATTGATTGTGCAGCTAGTGTGACTCGCTGGGTTTGGTTGTTACGTCATGGGGTGACGCGCTGGGATTGATTGTGCAGCTAGTGTGACTCGCTGGGTTTAGTTGTTACGTCATTAGGTGTAGCACTGAGATTGATTGTGCAGCTAGTGTGACTCGCTGGGTTTGGTTGTTACGTCATGGCGTGACGCGTTGGGATTGATTGTGCAGCTAGCGTGACTCGCTGGGTTTGGTTGTTACGTCATGGGGTGACGCGCTGGGATTGATTGTGAAGCTAGTGTGACTCGCTGGGTTTGATTGTTACGTCATTAGGTGTCACGCTGGGATTGATTGTGCAGCTAGTGTTACTCGCTGGGTTTGGTTGTTACGTCATTAGGTGTAGCACTGAGATTGATTGTGCCGCTAGTGTGACTCGCTGGGTTTGGCTGTTACGTCATTAAGTGTTGCGCTGGGATTGATTGTGCAGCTAGTGTGACTCACTGGGTTTGGTTGTTACATCATGGGGTGACGCGCTGGGATTGATTGTGCAGCTAGTGAGACTCGCTGGGTTTGGCTGTTACGTCATTAGGTGTTGCGCTGGGATTGATTGTGCAGCTAGTGTGACTCGCTGGGTTTGGTTGTTACATCATGGGGTGACGTGCTGGGATTGATTGTGCAGCTAGTGTGACTCGCTGGGTTTGGTTGTTACGTCATGGGGTGACGCGCTGGGATTGATTGTGCAGCTAGTGAGACTCGCTGGGTTTGGCTGTTACGTCATTAGGTGTTGCGCTGGGATTGATTGTGCAGCTAGTGTGACTCGCTGGGTTTGGTTGTTACATCATGGGGTGACGTGCTGGGATTGATTGTGCAGCTAGTGTGACCCGCTGGGTTTGGTTGTTACATCATGGGGTAACGCGCTGGGATTGATTGTGCAGCTAGTGTGACTCGCTGGGTTTGGTTGTTACGTCATGGGGTGACGCGCTGGGATTGATTGTGCAGCTGGTGTGACTTACTGGGTTTGGTTGTTACGCCATGGGGTGACGCGCTGGGATTGATTGTGCAGCTTGTGTGACTCGCTGGGTTTGGTTGTTACGTCATGGGGTGACGTACTGGGATTGATTGTGCAGCTAGTGTGACTCGCTGGGTTTAGTTGTTACGGCATTAGGTGTAGCACTGAGATTGATTGTGCAGCTAGTGTGACTCGCTGGGTTTGGTTGTTACGTCATGGGGTGACGCGTTGGGATTGATTGTGCAGCTAGCGTGACTCGCTGGGTTTGGTTGTTACGTCATGGGGTGACGCGCTGGGATTGATTGTGCAGCTAGTGTGACTCGCTGGGTTTGGTTGTTACGTCATTAGGTGTTTCGCTGGGATTGATTGTGCAGCTAGTGTGACTCGCTGGGTTTGGTTGTTACATCATGGGGTGACGCGCTGGGATTGATTGTGCAGCTAGTGTGACTCGCTGGGTTTGGCTGTTACGTCATTAGGTGTTGCGCTGTTATTGATTGTGCAGCTAGTGTGACTCGCTGGGTTTGGTTGTTACATCATGGGGTGACGTGCTGGGATTGATTGTGCAGCTAGTGTGACTCGCTGGGTTTGGTTGTTACGTCATGGGGTGACGCGCTGGGATTGATTGTGCAGCTAGTGAGACTCGCTGGGTTTGGCTGTTACGTCATTAGGTGTTGCGCTGGGATTGATTGTGCAGCTAGTGTGACTCGCTGGGTTTGGTTGTTACATCATGGGGTGACGCGCTGGGATTGATTGTGCAGCTAGTGTGACTCGCTGGGTTTGGTTGTTACATCATGGGGTGACGCGCTGGGATTGATTGTGCAGCTAGTGTGACTCGCTGGGTTTGGTTGTTACGTCATGGGGTGACGCGCTGGGATTGATTGTGCAGCTGGTGTGACTTACTAGGTTTGGTTGTTACGTCATGGGGTGACGCGCTGGGATTGATTGTGCAGCTAGTGTGACTCGCTGGGTTTTGGTTGTTACGTCATGGGGGACGCGCTGGGATTGATTGTGCAGCTAGTGTGACTCGCTGGGTTTTGGTTGTTACGTCATGGAGTGACGCGCTGCAATTGGGCAGTTCAGTGGTGTCACTCTAGGATTAGATGTTTGCGTTGCTGAGTATTTTTATTTTGATTTTTTGGGAACTGCCAGTTATTTTAATTTTGAATTTACAAATTCTGTGTTTCATGTGTAAAGATCAGTAATAAATGCTTTAATAAACTGAAAGCTATGTTGAAAAATGATGTGAGAATACCTGTTAATGAGCGTGAAGATGCTCCCGCAGAGGGCACACCCACACACGACATCATCATGCGGGTCAGTTACACACTTGTATGTGTATCAAACGATAGAATAAGATCACGGTGAATAAAGGGGGCCTGCAATTTCCCTCACATGCCACATTTAATGTGAGACTATATGAGAACCTAAGGCGAGTGTGCCCCCTCCAAGACCTGCTCCATATGAAGCTTTAAATGCATGAGAACGCGCTGTGCCTGTGAAGGAGAAAAACAAAAAACAAGAGTTAAATAAGATCTGGTGTGGATGGAGGCAAGGCGGAGTGCGGTGCAGCCGGGGCACAGGCAGAGTGGGATTGAGTGCGATAGGACGTATCCTATGATAGTGATGGAGGGGCCAGAAGGAAAGGAATGACAAGAGGGAGGTGCAGACAGTGTTGTTCATCAGCCTGGGGGAAATCAAGAGCCCCTAATGGGAGCTGTGGGAGAAGGAACAAACAAGGGGTGCAGGTGCAAGGGCGCTTGCTGACCAGAGTCCCCCAGATCACTTACCACACCAGATCCATCAGTAGGAGCTACTATTACTATTGTTCATTGCAACCCCAGGTGCATCTGTTGTCACCCCAACTCCTAGTACGTCTGATACGGGAACTACACTAGATTTGGGAGCACGATCCCATATAGGAGAAGTACCTCCTATAATTGTGCCTTTTGTTGGTGCTGACTTAGATTCAGAGTCACAAATTCAAGAAAAAGAGCCATCTGAAAGAGACTTTGAAAGGCAGACCTTGGCATGCTTGCAAAGGGAACCCTGAGCTAGATTTCATGTTGTTGGGCCTGAAAAGTCCTTTCCATGGCAATGGGTGTACTCCCGCTGCCCTGAGTGCCCAACTTTACTGATGTCTGGACCCCTAAGGCTGATTTTTGTTGTTATAGGCAAACACGGATCATTTGTGTGCACCATGAAGTAGGTCTTTCTCATGGATGGATTGAGGTCTTGTTGGACTAGGTGGGGTGCCCAAAGTGCTACCTTCATGGTGGTGGAAGTCTACTGGCTTCATCAGGAGGTAAGCAGTGGTAGTAGCATACTGTGTAGTGACAATTAGGAATGAACACGTCCTTTACCTGGGTCACTAGAGTGAGGCTTACAGTCTCACTCAATTGTTAAGTTTCCGATGCTGTGTGCTTAACTCACCCTTGGCCTACATCGGTTTCTGCTCAGTGCACAAGTGGTGTATCTTGCGTTGAGTATATCTGCGCCTAGGAAGGGTACAATACAGGGACAATGCAGTACTGTGCAGTGTGTGTGGTGAGTGCATGTGCTGGGTGTATGTGTGCCCATGAGTACTACAATACATGGAGGCTGTAGTGCTGTGCAGTACGTGCATGATAAATGCATCGGCTTAATATATATTTGCCCATGAGTGGTACAGTACATAAAGGATGCAGTGCATGATGAATGCATGTGCTGGACGCAATTGTGCCTGTCAGTGGTACACTGCATGGAGGATACAGTACTGTGCATTGTGTGTAGGTTGTATACATGCACTGGGTGTATGTGTGCCTGTGGATGATACAGTATATGGAGGGCCCTGGGTTCCATTTTGGGAGACCCATGCCTGCATATTCAAACATGGAGTGGAGGTAGAGAAACCCCCGCCCCCAGATAGGTTTCTGTATTTCTGTATTCCTGTAATCTGGGTGGGACACACACGGAACAGGGGAGAGCTTAACTTCCCCTGTACACTTCAAATAATGCCTTTTGATTCAGTGGTCACAAGAAGGGGCCTGGGCTCATCTTAAGAACAAGATGGGGCTGCTAAGAGAATCATAAAGATTGGGGCTGAGGGCCCTGGGCTAACCCTTTGAAACACATATCACTGTGGCTGACATCCAGGAGTCAACTCTGGTCACTTCCATGGCCTGCATTTGGAGCCGCAGAGACCCTCCGGTCGCTCCGGGAGCACAACCACGAGTGAGGGACTCTGCACCCACTGAGTGCAACTACCTGTGCCACGTGTGGCAGACTCACCTGAAGTCAGCTAATTCAAGTGCCTGAGGGAAGGGGTGCATTCAGGAACTCCAGACGGTTCTACACCTAGCAGTGTGAGTAAGCCTGATTGAGGGCAGGCCAGCCCCAGGGAAACTTATTGCTAGTTAGCGCAGAAGCGCTGGAATACTATTGACTTTAACTTAGTGTTAGAGTGGACTCTTGAGACTCGTACTGCTAGTGGAGCATACCATGGATGTTACCAACAGTGAAAGGGGAAGAATCACTTTTGCTAACGCGAGGAGGGAGTGGGACAGGGAATCGCCAAAGAAACACTAGAGCCCCAACTTCAGGGGATCTATGTTATTGTTTGTTAATATCGTATTTTCTCTTTGTGCTGGGAGCGGTAGAAAATAAAATACTTTTTTTTCCTTAAAAGTGAACATTTGTCTGGACACTGATTTATTTGCTGCTGCTGTGGGCATTTTGAGTTGTGAGAATGTGTTCACTATCCTGGATGCACACGACCCCCTAGCCCCCCCACTACCTCTGAGGGAGCCTTGGACTGCTCGGACTACGCATACCCTCAGCGCCCAGTGCAGAAGGGGTACTTGCCCAGTTACTCAGGATCAACCTCACCCCCCATGCTGGGGCCAAGTAACCTGTGCTTGCCCTGTGGCCATCTGAAATGGGTTCTGTCACATGGGTATAGTGAAGACGAGAGTAAGATCTTGAATAGGGAAGCTACAAGATGTCCAAACTATACAAATGAACACACAAGGGGCCCTAGCCACAACTTCAGTTCTTTATTTAATCCACAATCATCGTTTCAACAGGCCAACATGTGTTTCGCGAAATGAATCGCTTCATCAAGGCCATAGGGAACACATGATCATTGACAACAAATAAACAAAACACATAATCACATATTACGTCTCCCAAATTAGTTTCAAATTACATGTCACCTCAATACATTCTTAAGTTTACCTACTTAAACTGAGATAGAATCCCTCAAACAACCTTATCCTGAAAGTCTATAAATCAAGAGCAATACTATCTTGTTGATAATGAATGTCCCAGGACACTGCCTGAAGGCACAAATAGTTATGACAGGAAAATTCCAAAGTTCTAAAAGTGGTATTTTCAGAATTGTGACTTAAAATCCCACTTTACTATTAAAGCAGATTTTAAAATACAATTTCTTTTTTTGTAACTTATTTTTAATATAATACTGCTTTGTTCAACACAAACATCATTGCATTCCACTTTTTTCGTTTTCTTTGTTACATAGGTTACACAGGTGCTAATAACCCGAACTACATTACAAAGCGTAAATTACTCCAGGAGCTCAAACCTACTCTTCAGTTATCTTTACAGTCCGCGTGCTATGGTCACAATGGTACGGATCCTACAGCAAAAATACAATTTCTTTGAGTCAAAACATCACATCTCCACCTGCTCCTAAACCAAAGTTAGCACTTCTTAAATTTAATAAAGTAACCCAGTGTTAGTCAATGGGAGGGATAGGCCTTTCAACACTGAAAAACAATTTTAGGAGTTTTTCAACAAAGGACATGTAAAACTTAAATCTATATGTCCTACTTTGAAGAAAAACAAATGCGCCATGCCCTAGGAACTTTTAGGGCCTTGCTTAGGGGTAACTTGTAAGTATTCAAAAGAAAGGTTTAGGCCTGGTAAAAGGTTTGTTTTCCAGGTTGAATTGACAGTTTAAGACTGCACTACAGTCTGCAATGGCATGCCTGAGAAATGTTTTAAAGGGCTACTTTAGTGTGTGGCACAGTGAGTGCTACAGGCACCCTAGTAGCATTTAATGTACAGGCCCTGTGTACATATAATACCATATGCTAGGGAACTACAAATAAATTAAATGTGCCAATCAGGTGTAGGTCACTTTTACCATGCTTTAGAGCAAAAGCACTTTAGCACTGGTCAGCAGTGGTAAAGTGCACAGAGTCCTGAAGCCAACAAAAACAACTTCAGCAAAGCAGGAGTAGTGAAGGCAAAACGTTTGGGGGTGACCTTGCAGAGGGGACCGGTCCAACACCATGCAACTTGGTTCTGGTCCAGTACATTGACCACCACTTGTCTGAGAACGGAAAGAAGGTGTTACTTATAATGTTACATTACTATCATATAAAGGTTCTTATCCGGAACATCACATTGAGAAAGGAGCTAGGAAAGTTTCCCAAGAGCCTATATCTCTACAGTCCTGAGAATGAACCCCCCCTCCCGCCCACCCCAAGGACACAGAGAAAAGTCAAGTTGTTTATGGGAATGGTGGGCTACTGTTGTCAGTGAATTCCCAACATTCACCTATTGGCAAAACCTGTATAGAGACTTGCACACAATGATGTGTTTGATCCACTACCCTGGGACAATGAATACACAATTGCCTTCCTAGTGCTCAGAGATAAACTTTGTTGTGCACCAGCCCTAGGAATGCCTGATTACTAGAGGCATTTTGTGTTATGGCAGGTGTGTGACAGATGCTCGTTGCCTGTTTTGACACAGACATATGGTCAAGCCAAGTGGCTAGTCGCTTATTTCTCTGCTACCCGTGATCCAGTAGCCAGACACTTCCTAGATGCCTAAAGGCAGTGACAGCAGTGGTGTCAGTATCCAGCAGAGCAAGGACATTGTTATGGGCTACTGGCTTATTGCAATGGTTCTTGCAACATAAAAAGACGATGGACGGAAATCTGAACATTGTCAAACATTCACCACCAGTCATAGATCTGGGTTTAATCAATCGTTACTTTGCTCACCACGACATTCAAGTTTTGAACCAGCCATATGGAAATCAGTTTTGAACCTGATCCCCATGGGAACAGTCAAGCCCGAACTGCCAGGCCAGGTGCTCCTTAGACCGGAAAACAAGCATCCTGGGACCGGTTTCAGTGTATCACCCCTCATCTGCCAGCCTAGCTTGAAAGCAAGCAAGGGACCCACGTCACCGAGAAGAAAAAGTGGGTGAGGTCTGGATGTGTAATGAGCCAAGATGAGGTATGGATTTCATTAGATGAAAGACCTGTTTTACCCGAAGTAATGTTGTCCCCTGTGGCTAGGCAGTTCCACAGTTGCATTCATGCAGGAAAGATGCTATGATCCATCTCTTTAAGACATATTGGTATAATCCCCATTTCCGTATCAATGCAGAGAGTTTGTTTCACAGGTGTATCACTTTCTAACAGTTAAGTTGAGGCAGGAGGACTTCCGTGACCATGAGTCACATAGGTAGATCGGGTGGTCCTTTTAACCATATGCAATTAGATTGCGTGGAAATGCCCATCTGCAATGGACTCTGCTAGATCTCTGTGGTAATCTCTTTTCCTGTCGGCTAGAAGCATAGCTGACTTGGAGATGTGACAGTCTCATGGTGGCCAAATTTGTTCCTCAGTTCAGCCAACCAATTTCTCTGGAGTCAGATCCAGGCAGCCATTTCATTAATGAAGATATAAAAATGTTGTGGCGGCACTATAGAGATTAACAGAGATTCTGAGATTTCACAGTAGCTACAGACAAGAGGCGTCCAGGATGGTGGAGCAGGTCAATGTGATGCTAAAATCTCGATGACACAAGGTGTGCGCTTCTACCTCTCTGAAATGGCAAGAGGCCCTTTCTCCTATTTCTGAGCCCCTGAAGAAATCCTGATCGGAGGACGGGACTCTCGTACCATGAAATCTTGTTGGGGAGAGCTGTAAGACTTCGTGTGGTGCTAGCAGCTGCACAGATGATATGATTTTTGACTACTGCAAAGGATTGGCTGATGTGGTGCATTCTGTCTCTCACCAGGTTGACTTGATGATCCCACTTTCAAGACGAGAACACTGTCATGACCTAAGTCCAGTAGATTGGGTCCTGGTGAAAAAACACATCAGAAAGTCATGCCTCACGCCCTGCTTGCGAGGCCCTTTTCAGTTCATCCTAGTGACGGACGCTACTGTGAAGTGTGGGGGTCTGCTGAATTGGATACATGCATCCCACATCAAGAGAGTGAGACAAGCTGATGAAGAAGTGGTGGCAACTACCACTGATTCTCAGAGTCAAACTCCAGTACAGAATGAACGTTCAGCGGGAGGAGAAGGATTGCACACAAGAGCCTCAACGTTGAGTTAAGACAAGTGCACAGCCTGTGGTGAACGAGCTTAGAGTAACCTCATTGAAGTATGTCACAGAGTGTGCACCATGAATTGGAAGAAAGCACATATACTTCGGCTGGTAGTGTACAAAGGCGAGAGAAGTGGTCTAATCGTGGCGAGAGTCTAAGAGCTATTGTGTCAGAGGAATGGATCCTAGAAACGATCAAAGAAATAGAGCCAATTGAACAAGGTGACAGTGAGCAGCCAAAACACAGATCATAGAGGCAAAGAGGGCCTAATCGAAGGTCCTGAGTAGACTTACTCTGCCGAGAGCGCGCCTAATCTGAGAGCTTGTGAGTCTGAGAATCATTATAGTGTTTTTGAAAAAAGCCAGCCCATGAAGAGTGTTATCACAACGAAGATTTGCTGATAGTTTTGATTGACTGAATTGAATTGACCTATGTCCAGACACTGAAGTTTCATATTTGTATCCTGAGTAGTCACTGAAGATATTAGGTCCACAGATTCCAGTAGAAGAGCAGTGTTTTTGCCCCTTTAATGTATCCAGCTGGAGACTGTATGTTTCTAGTCCTGAAGTCAACTGAACTAACAGGCTGGCACTGACAATTAACAGTAGGGTTTGCCAATTTGCACAGTAGAATCAAGTAATAGATTTAAATATTTTTTTTCTTTCCTTACTTGATAGAAACTATGGTGTCAAGTACACCAAAAAGTTGCAGAGTGCTAACAATAGTTGTAGTATTTGCCATATTCATATTTATGATTGGTTTAGTGGTAGGTCTTATATCTTCTGTTGAATATGCCTCATCCGAAATTCAACCTGATGTGGCATTTTTTTGTGGTGGATGCAGATTTAACATGAAGATTTTACACAAAAATAGTTCTGAGAGAAAGTATCCTAATAACCTTTTATTTAGGTTTTGCCCAAGTATTTCAAAGTTGTGGGATTGAGAGATTGCTATGTATGTACTTATTTACTGTGTCAACCACAGCTGGTGTGATGTATCACCTCTTACCATTGACATATGCCCTTTCCTGCAGCATAATTATAAGTCTGTTTTATCAACAAGGTCACTTTGAATGTTATTTTTCTAACTTTGATTTGCTTTAAGATTATGTGCTTATATTTAAAAATGTAAATTCTAATTCTGTAGTCACGTCTTTGGAGAGAATGGTTCATTACCTATAGCACATCTTACCAATTAACGTGACTAACTTGTTTAATGCTAAGGCTACATGTAAACTGAGTAATCCTAAGAAGCATTATATAAAGGAACTGGATGAAAGGAGGGCTGAAACCGAGCAGGTTTAAAGAAAGGAGTAAAGGTGGGTTGGAAAAGGAATAAGAAATGATGAAAGAGTCAGGAAAATATCCAAAACCAAATTTGGACTTACAGAAGAAAGGAAAGGTGTGTTTCAAGAGATGAAAAGAGCAGGTTGACAGGCCTCAGATGAGAGGTTGGAGTGAATGTGTACAAAGATTAGAAATTATTGGTGAGCTGTTATTGCAGTTTATTATGTGTGAGGGGGAAATAGTTATTTTTTAAGTTCAATCGAACTGTTATTTACCTTTAGTGTTCCTTAAGGACTACCACGTAGATGACATGGATGATAAGGGGATAGTGACTCATGGAAGCACTCACTAAACATGCTTTGCAGTTAGTAGGTGATATATCTGGTGCTATGATTCCTTCTATAGACATAGTTTTATATGATATGAAGATCATAAAGTTGTCTACCCTGGTAGATCATCTTGCTAATAACACAGCTGGAGCTTTACCCGCTATAAATACTGAGCTTATGGTTACACGTACAATAGTTTTGATTTGAACAGCATACTTGCATCCTTAGCGCCATGAAGCCACCCGGCATACGTGCGCTTTATACATTTTTACATTTTTATTAACATTAACTTGCTTTAGATAACTAACTCGCAAAAAGGGCAGGGTCTGCCACATGCTACGTCTCCAGCAATGCAGCAAATATACTACAGACACAGGTAACAAAATTAATAAGGTTATAACAAACTTAGATGCTTCTCATGAAGTAAAGGATTTGGAGAAGACAGGTGACTGGGAAGCAATAGGGAAAGGCATTTTTAAGATTGGTGAGTGGTTTAATGATTTTGGTAAGAGACTGATAAAGAAAATACTAAAGTCCAATGCTAATCATTGTAATATATGTGATATGTCTATTTCTTTTTATAAGAGGAGTAAAATAATTATAAATGCAACGGGTAGGTCAAGATGCCATGGAGAAAAGTGGCTGGCCGAATCAAGAGGAAGGAAAAGAAACCGTACAGATTTGAAACTTGAAGATCCATGGAGTAGAATTTATGACAAACAAATGGATTTATAGGAATCTAGTAGCAAGCTGAAAAGTCGACAACTTCTGTGTAAGGGGAGATTTGAAAACTATGTGGGTGTAATTTGTGGTAGCTCCCAAAGTCACCAGAGGGAGGAATAATGGGGTTATTTTATCATAGTAAATGTTTTTGCATTTTATCAACATTAACATGTAAGCACGCAAATACTATTAACTGTAAATTATTCCTGTCCAATTTATTATGGCTGACCTTTGGGAGCCATCTTGTTTCTTATTGTGAGTATTATTATTTCTAGAAGCTGAACTCACAAATAACAAATTTGATTTGTCTTTGCTTACTTTCTCATGTGAAATGTTTTAGTTAATGTGATAACTGCAGAATGTGTTAATTAGTTGCTACAGTACACCCTCAGAGTACAGGCAAGTTCACGGTATCTGCAAGTCTGAAGGACGTTAAGAGAAGCTTCATTTTATAAAATCCTGAAAAACTAATGAGCCTAGATTGTATCTGCGCGCTTTAACTTAATAGGAGTGTTTTATGGGAACCATGTTTAGGTGTAGCAAATGTTAGCATTATGTGATTTAAGCTAGTGCAGACCAGAACTTTTCCAGGACACCAATATACATGTTTTTGTTCACTTTGAGGCAACTTAGAGCAGACAGAGAAGGGTGCTCTCCTTAAAGGAGAACTGATTTCCTTAACCTTTTCCTTTGAGACCACGTTATGCTAATTTCTCCTCTTACTTATGTGACTTGGATTGATTTGAACTTCATATTTACTGCATGCGTTCATTTATTGATTGACGCTAATCTGATGATTTTGAATTTGTTAATCTTTCAACCATTAATAAACCTGTATGGTTCGAAACGTAACCACTTAATGGAGCAAAACGTGCTTCACATTATTGAAATGTATTGAAGACCAGCCTCAGGTGTGGATTTCGATTAATCTGATAGCGCTTTATGGGTCCCAAACTTGCACGAATAAAAGCGCTAACACACACGCCATACAACACCAAGCCAAACTTTATGAACGGCAGCTATGAGGGAGATTAAAAGGAAATAATGAATTTTCCCCACAATTTATATTAGAGTGAATCCAGTTTTAATCAAGAGAAAGCCAAATTAAGAACAATGTTTGCTTGAAAATGAGTATCTTCTCCCTAACACTGGCTTTTTGTAAATATCAGAATTAAAAATTGTTGCAGACTCATTTATGGTCTCTCATTTTCCCCGCCATGCCCCAAATTTGTTTTAAACAACGTTTTTAAAAACATTAATTGTGTCCCCATATAATAAAAGTATAAGCAACAATTAACGGCTGCCTCGGTATTACATGTACTTATGCATGGCAACATTTTAGATAAAAAAAGTGGAAGATTCTGAAAAAAAAATCAGAGGGATGTATATTTCTCATTGATGTCTATTGAAGTAGAGGCAACTTCAGGTGGAAGACAGTAAAAATAAAGCCATTATTAGGTTGGGCCTGAAGGCAGTGCACATGCGCTGTCGTTTGGCAACGACCTATTGAATTTTAAAAAAAACTCTCTAAAAAGGTGCTTTAAGACCACCCATTACCAACCATTCCTTGGCGTCCTTATCACTCTTTTTTGCTGGCTTTTAATTCGGAAGCACTTTAAAAGGCGTCATGTACTGCATGACTTCCTTGTGTGTATGGAGCATGGACTAAGTACAGATTGATTTAACTTAATTAGTGTCCGTCCAGTGCTCCCGCTGTAAATTGAGGTACTTTTGGTTTTTTTGCACTTTTATATAGCGCGGTGAACACAACCTGAACTGAAAAGTCTTAGCCGCTTTACAAGAGCACCAGTTACAATCACATTCATGTTTTTTATGCACGGGGATTAAGTGATTTCCCCAGAATCACAGTGTTTTGAGGTGAAGTGCATGTGTTTTTTTAGCCGAAGCCCTCCACTGTTGCAATTGTGGAACCTATAATGCACCATTGTGGGTGGGTTCCAGGCTGTGCTGCTTTCAGTCAGCAGCAGTAAACATGCAACCTGTGTATTTCACTGTTTCTATTACAAATTCTGACATGGAGACTGCGTTGCTCTGGCAGGCATCCTGTTAGTAGGACCACCTGGTCATTTAATACAGTTTAAAACTGTTATCAAGAATGCAGCCCATTTGCATTTTCTCCAGTCACCGTTTCTGCTTTCTAATTGACCCCACTCCATTAAAATCTACCTCAATCTACCAAACTCCAATCTACCCCACTCCACCCTATCCCAATCTAGACAACTCCAATCTAACACAATCTACCTCACTCCAATCTACCCCACTCCAATCCAATCTACCCCACTCAACTCCAATCTACCCTACTCCAGCCCAACATACCCCACTCCAATTTATTCCAATCTACCCCACTCCAATTTACGCCACTCTACCCCACGCTACACAACTTCACTCTACCCCAATCTATTTCACAAACTACCCCAATCTACCCCACTCCACCACACTCTAACACAATTTACATACATGCCAACATTTTAGAACAGGAAAGGGGGAGATTTTGCAAACAATTTGGGGAATTGATTTTCTTCATTGACTTTTATTGCAGCAGAAGCAATTTCAGGTGGGAGACAGCCAAAATAAAACCATTTTTGAGCTTAAAAAACTGGGAGTTTCCTGCCTGACTCGGGTCTATTGGCATAACTCTACCCCAAACTACCCCTATCTTCCCCACTCCAGCCCAATCTTCCCAAATCAGCCCCACTCCTTTCTACTCCAATCAGAGCTGGACTGGGAACATAAACCAGCCCTGGCAATTCAGTTGGACCGGTGTTGTAATGTCGTTGGCGTAAGGGCGAGTCCACCTCCCCTAATTGTGTAGGGGAGAGATCAGTTGGGACCCCCTGTACGTCACCATGATGGGCTGGACTAGCGTACACTGGATCCAGCGTGAGAAGAAGTAATAAAGTGCCCGGGGCTCCGGGCGTGGTTCAGTTTACTGGCCACTACCTGACACGTTGTGTGCAGCCCATATTTCAGGTGTCCTGGTTAGGCCCACAGCCACGCAGAATGACCCCCACACTGGCGACGAGGTGGCTCGGCCCCATGGCGTGCCCCGCCAGTTTCCCTACCAACCTGAAAACAGCCGTCGTCCCTGCGGTGCCACGACCGCCCAACGTGACGCCTTCACAGCACTGCATCACCGTTCTTCCAGCAGCTGCAGCGGCCACCGTGTGTTGGATCTCTGGCATTGAGCATCCCGCCTACATGCCGCTTCCGATCTGTGCCGGCTCCGTGCATCAGCGCAAAACGGATCACAAGCGGTAAGCACCCCGACCCTGCCGCTCTGCCTTCAACTGCCTATGGCGTCGCCGCCGGTGCTTCACTGCATTGCCCCCACCAGAGCCGCAGTTGCATCGCGGCAAAGCACACTTGGCCCCCTGCAACGGCCTCCAAGCGGCAAGCCCATTCCTCTGCACTGCAAATCCTGCTGCTATCTGGGACACACCTGGCCCCATGAGCACCTGCTACCTAGGCTCCTGCCCAACTGCTGCTGAGAAAGGCCAATAAGCAGCCCTGCAACCACGCAGCCTGAACAGGTGGCTGCCCTATACTGCCCAGACAAGCACCACCTACTCTGTCAGCAGTCCTTCCAGGAGACTCTCACCTCTGAACACCCTGCCAAAGCACCTTCGCAAGGTCGTGCAGGGATATGGCCATACCCCTCATGCACAAGCCAGTGCCACGGTGCCACTTCCTGTAAGCACGCCTAGAATTGCGACAACACAGCACTTTAACCAGACAACCACCGACGCAACCCTCCACTCTCCACCATGACGTCAGTCCTGCCGCTGAAGTCGTTCACCATCACGGGCCCTCCCCATCCCAAGCGGCATGCGGGAAAGTGTGGGTTGAGTGCCTGGAGACCTACTTCGAAGTGGCAGAAATCCCGGCACTGCGTAGACGGCCCATGCTCCTTCACCAGGGAGGATCCGACATCCACAAAATCTCTAAGAAAGTATGGGAGGCCGGACCTCTGAGAAATTACGCCACCATGAGTGATGTCATCATCATGCATTTCGAACCCTACGCCAACCCTGACTATGAGCGGTTTCTCCTTCACCAAGCTCAGCAGCTACCGGACGAATCTGTAGATGTCTTCTATGGGCGTCTGAGAGAACTGGCGAGCACATGCACCCTCCCGGACGAAGAAGTTGAAATTCGAGCACAGTTCATCCAGGGGTGCGCCTCGTCCAAATTGCGCGAACGCCTCCTGCAGGAGCATAACATGCCCATGAGGGACATCCTGACGCTAGGGCGCACCAAAGAACTGTCCAAAGCGAGAGCAGCTCACATGGACCCTACCTCCACAGCACCTATTAAGGAAGAGCCAGTTAACACTGTATACACGGAGATGCGTGGAAACAGACAGAAGCTCATCAAACCGGCACCACACTCAGCCACACAAAGCACGCAGAGTTGCACGTGTGGGTGGTGCGGAGGCCCATACCCTCACAACGGAGCCTGCCCGGCAAACGGCAAAACCTGCAGTGCGTGTGGGAAACAGAACCACTTTTCCAAAGTCTGCCACTCGTCACAAAGATGACGGCCCAAGGGCCCACAGAAGCCAGTGCGTGCTGTCGAACCGCACCTGGATGACTCCCCCAACAGCGACATGGACGAAGATGACGTGGCCACTGTTCACGTGGTGAGGATGCTGAATACGCTCACGGCCACCCGGCAAACAGCGCCGATTTTCAAAATTTTAGTGCAAGATCACTCCGTCGCTGCGCTCATTGACACTGGGGTCACCATCAACCTCATGGCTGCAAACATCTACCGTAGTCTACCCAATCCACCAGCACTCCGCAACACCAACGTGCAACTACTTGCATTTAGCAACCGTTCACCGTTAAAGTTGTGTGGCGTCTTCCAAGCAGATCTCTCTCATGACACCAGAAGCAAAAGGGTCTACATGTCACTGAAGGGTCATAATTCCTAATTAGTTGCGGCAATGCTCAAGACCTCAACCTGATTCAGTTTGCATTTGACGTACACACACATGACCTGGACCACCTACTGCAGGACTTCACGCCATTGTTTGAGGGGATTGGGTGTTTGAAAGGACCCTTCGTCGAGTTACACATCGACAAATTGGTTGCTCCAATAGCCCTCAGGCACCGAAGAATTGCCTTCCATCTCTGGCTGAAGGTGGAGGCCGAGCTCCAGCTCCTAGAAAAAACGGGCATCATTGAGCGGGTGAGCGGTCCAACGTTACGGTGTCCCCCTACCATCCTGGTGAAGAAGCCTAAACAGCCCTACGCTGTACGCATCTGTGTAGATATGAGAATCCCAAACCTAGCGATAGAGCTGGAACGCCATCTCACACTGACTGTGGATGATATCATCGGTGAGGTGGCAGGATCCAAGTGGTTCTCCAAAATGGACCTCTGGTCCGGCTACCATCAGATACCTCTACACCCCGCCCCATTCACCACTTTCTTGACTCACGCAGGACTCTGGAGGTATACCAGGCTCAACTTTAGGATCTCCAGCGCTGCCGAAGTCTTCCAGAACATAATCAAAAACGTCCTCCACGGGCTAAAAGGAGTGCTCACCGTGAGTGATGACATTCTGGTGCAGCCTCCCACATTGGAAGAACACCTCCTTTGTCTCCAAGCTGTCTTCTCCGACCTCAGAGACAACGGGCTCACACTACACCTAGAGTAGTGCAACTTCCTGCGGAAAGACATCAGTTTTTTTGGCTACCGTTTTTTTGACAAGGATCCTGACATGGTGAAGGACATCCAGGAAGCACCAGCCCCAACCTCAGTGTCTGGAGTCCACTGTTTTTTGGGCATGGTAACCTACTGCGGACGGTTCATCAAGAACCTATCAGACTAAACATGCCCACTCAGAGACTTGACCAAAGCCACCAGCCCGTTGACCTGGGAATCCGAGTAGGAAGAATCGTTTCAACAGACCAAGGAAACCCTGTCTGCGGACACCACACTGGTATATTTCGATCCCAAGAGAGAGTCACAGCTCATAGTGGATGCCAGCCCAACCGGCCTGGGGGCAGTCCTAGCCCAGTGTCAAGAATGCGGAGAGTGGGCTCCAGTGGCTTACGCCAGTCGAACACTCATGCCAACGGAGCAGCGGTACTCACAGATTAAAAGGGAAGCGATCACAATCCTATGGGGCTACCGACACTTCTACATATATCTGTATGGCCACCCATTTGCAGTCATCACCAGCCCCGAGGATCGAGAAGTGTATCTGGCAACTGCAAGAAATTTCAGTTCACCGTTGTGTATCGGCCTGGCACCCTGTGAGGGGAGGTAGGGGAAGAGGACCTGATTCAGTTTGTATTGGTCGCCCTTGGCCCTTTGTTTTCTCTACCAAGAAGTCAGAACAGTGAGCAGCCGATATGGGAGAGGGCTTTTATTTCTTTATTAGATTTGTATTCCCTTTTTATCAACGCTTTCCCCAATTGTTTTCTCAAAGGTCTTATGGGGAAGACAGAAATAAGATATAGGAAAAACAAAGAAAGCACACACAGGGGTCCTCAAAAGCTGGAGTTGTCACAGTCCTAGCGTTTTCTTTAAGATGAAGCTTGCCCAGTGTTCTGTGTTGGGGTTTCTGTGGTTCTTTTGCTTGCCTCCGTCGTAGGGAACCGGGGAAGAAGAAAAAAAAAAAAAAAAATGTCAGGCTGCCGTCCTGAGTATTATATTTATGCATGTGAGATAGTGCTCCCCTTATACCTTCCCTACTCCCGTGATGTGTCTAAGTGAAGGAAAGGGGGGGGGGGTGCGTTCACACTGTGGTGCTCCGAAATCCCGCCCACCAACCCCGAAAAGAAAAGTAGCCAGGCACTTGCCTGAACCCACGGTCCTCCTGGACCGCAGGGAGGCAAGTCTCAGCCTCAGCTACCCTTGATGGAGTGCTGGACTCAGGGGCGCTGCTCCAAGAGCGGATCTCAGCGTCTCCCTCTGCCTCACTTTGGGGTGAGGTCCCAGCGCGTCATGTCTGCGTCTCTTCGTCTCCTCCTGGTCTCGTACACACAGCAATGGAGTTCTCTGCCACTAGAACACCGTCTGTTGCCCCTCGTTCTGTCTTTGAAGACGCCGGTGTGTGGCTTCCGGCGCATACGCTGTCTAGACCGCTGGGCTCATTTCCGGCCTGGAGTGTTGTATCCGCCATGTTGGAGTGGTCGGGCCGTGTTGTTGTAAAGGGGAATCCACCACATTGCCTTCCATCCAGGAATGGACGATCGGGCCATTTGGATACCAGATACCGGGAGAGAAAGTCCACGTTAGTCTGCCGTTTCCCCGGGACATGCAAGGTACGAAAAGAAAAGGGCTGTAAGGCAAGGAACCGACGGAGCACTTTTGGGTTCGAGTCTTTATGAAGAGAGAGCCAAGTTAAAGGGGCATGATCTGTTAGGAGAATGGGAAACAACAAAGTCAGTGTGATGTTAACAGAGCACTGTATATCAAAGGAGCATGGGTCCACAGGTTCAAAACAAACACTTATATTGTTGAGAAAGACGTAGACCTCTACAGGCTATACCCATTATGTACACAGCCCGTTATGTATAAAGCCCTCACTCGCCAACCTGGTTGGTGACATGCTTCATCATCGGGCTCCACTGGGTATGACCGAATGTCATCCCAGTGTGCTGCGACGCCAGGTTACTGCGGAGCGGGGTTCAAGTGAGGTGACAGTGAATTTAAAATTGCCAATTAAGTCAAAAAAGTAAATTTTATTCGTTTTGCTAATTGGGAAAGTTAAAAAGGGGAGTGAAGGTCAAAAAATAAAAGACCTGTTTCACTCCTTGGCGGTCAGCATGTTTCTGCCTCAATGTGTGTTCAACAGGCTTTCATGAGGACCAGAGTGGGAGTGCGGAGTCACGGAGGTATGAGCGCGCTAAGGTTCACCCTTCCGAGGACTACTGTGTGAAAAATATTTACAGTGAGAAAAATCCGCCAAAAAAGTACAATGGTGGAGAGAAACGAGTTTATTCTGTTGTTGGGTAGACAAACAAACAAAAGACAAAACATGGAAGAGTTGTAAGTGTTTGGTAGTCAACTCGTAATTGAACTTAAGTGCTCAGATGAGAAAGTGCCATTAGCGTCTACCTCAGGTGCAGAAATAGTGAGAGTAGTGCACCTAGGCTTTATCCTTATATCGGTGTAGGATAAGTTCGAATGCTACCTATCCTCGATAACGTGTCTAGAATATAACGGGACACACGTGGAACTCAGAACTCTGTGTGAGACTCATAGGATGCATATGGGCTGAGGCACGACGAAACTGCCCCTGTGTAAGTCACCTAGGACTTATCATGCAGGAGTAGGTGAGGGAAATCTTACTTAGAGGCAATCCGTTTGAAGCCTCAGGGATCCCGGGAAGGGGGTGGGAGCAATATGGCACACCCTACAGACATAGAAAAGGAAAGAAACAATGGAAGAATCACGACCTCAAGTATAGGGGCTGTAGGTCCGCTTACCGTAAAATGAAGGGAAGGGGGATAATGGAGATTACTCACGCCCTCGCTGCTCGGCACCCGTTTGAAGCCTAGAGCGCCTCTGTTCACCGGGTCCAGGATGAAAAAACCCTTGACGGAGGGCCCGTATAAGAGGTGATGTCGTTAACAACAGGGTGGCAGAGGGAAAAGGGAGAGCTCACGGGATTGGCCAGACTCGTCCCAGCTCTCCTGTGATAGGTTGATGTCATAGCCGTTCGGCCAATGACGATCAGTGAATCATCCACTGTGGTGGACCGACGCGTAGAAGGAAAGTGAAAAACTTTATTCATCAGGGTGTCAGGCTCGCAACTCATATGAGTGTACAGTCATGAGCCTGAAAGAAACCATGGTAACTATAACGCTAAGTCTAAGCGTTTAAGTTAGGAAATGCAGAAGCAAAATAAAAGTCTCAACTCTGCTGTCTCAGCTAAACGAGACTGTCCAGGAAAGGAACGGGCACGCATGGTTCAGCTAGGAAATTAAAGGATGGAGAATGTATGTAATGATCCCTGTCACTGACTAGCAATAAAGGCAACGATCATGTGTAAAGATGGAAGTAGTCAAACCATCTAAGTCGCCAGAACATATAAGGATACACGATGTATGCAGGGATACCGGTCTCTATATAGCAAGGAGACGGGAAAGTAAGGATGGCGGATGGTTAATCCATCTATGTATGAAGGAGGTTACAGTATGGTGGTCCAGGGTATATTATCATTCAGGCCGTGAAGGTTGGTTCCCAAACGGTAAACCCATCTTTGTTCTCTTTCAAAAAGGATTTTAGGAATGTTTTTGCCTGCTGTGATTTCCTCTATGACAGTCCATTTTGCATCATTTGCTGTATGGTTGACAGATAGGAAATGCTCACTCAGTTTGGTAGTGACCCGTCTGCACCTAATGTTGCTCCGGTGTTCACATATCCGGAGTTTGACTTTTCTTGTGGTCATGCCTACGTAGCGTAGGCCACAAGGACAGGTAATTAGATAAATAACGTTGGGCGTGTTACAGTTGGTGTGCCCTCTTTGAGTCCATACCCGTCCGGGTTCAAGATTCAAAGTGTTAGTCGGTGAAGTCAAATGACATACGCTGCAATCAGAGCAGGGGAAGTGTCCAGTGATTTTAGGTAAATCCCATGCTTCAGTGATTGATCTTTGGGACGTGTCAGATTGTGCGATGGGGCGTGTATGTACAAGGCTATTGCGCAGACTTTGAGCTCGTTTGAAGGAAAAAAGAGGTTTTTCCCATCTACGGTTGTTACTGTTGATAATACCCCAATGTTTTGAAATGGCTTTCTTCATTTTGTCGGATAGGGTGCTGTAGGTGGTCACACATGTTAGTGGTATGGGAGCGACCTCTTTAGCATAGTCCAACAAAAGCACTTCCCTAGGTTGGTGTCTAGCACGTTTGTAACTTCTAGACAGCAGGGCAAGAGGGTACCCTCTGGCTGACAGTTTAGTGGTCAAATCATGGGATTGATTTTTAAAGTCACTCAGGGAAGTGCAATTCCGTCGAAGACGGAGAAATTGCCCGTAGGGCAGATTCTCCCTCAATGGACGAGGATGGAAGCTCGTGAAATCAAGAAGATTGTTCCTCGAGGTAGGTTTATAGTATGTCTTAGTGTGAAGTGCACCATGTTTCTTTGTAATTACAACATCAAGGAATACAACTTCAGAGCGGTCATAGGTGTGAGTGAATCTCAAATTTGGATCCAAGGTGTTAAGCCAGATGAAAAAGGTGTGGAGGGCGTTGATATTGCCTTGCCAAATTAAAAGCACATCATCTATGTACCGTCTCCATAAGCCTATGGAGGATCTGTGTGGATTGGTGTCTGGGAGGATGAACTTTTGTTCGAAATCATAAACATACAAACCGGCCACACTGGGAGCAAAGGTACTCCCCATAGAAGTACCTGTGGATTGTAAGTAGAGATGTCCCTGGTATTCAAAAAAGTTCTTTTTAAGTGCCAAAGTGGCACATTGAATGATGAAGTCCTTAGTGGTTCTGTATTCCCACGGGTGGGAGTTCAGCGATTTCTCCAGGACCCTGATGGTTTCGTCCTGGGGGATGCTCGTATAAAGACTTTCAATGTCCAATGTGACCAGTACGGTGTCTTCTGAGCATGTAATATTGTTAAGTAGTTTCAGCAGGTCCTTGGTGTCTTTGAGGTATGTAGATGATTGTTGGACCAATGGCTTCAGAAAGTAATCACAATATCGTGATAACGGTTCTAGAAGGGAGCCAATTCCCGAGACAATGGGGCGCCCAGGAGGAGGAAGTCTATCCTTATGAATCTTTGGGAGTGTGTAGAAGTATGGGATCGTACCCTGGCTTTCAGTTAGAAATCGTGCTTCTGCCCTCGTGATGATGTCTTGTGTCAGTGCTTCATCGACTAGGTTCTTGATGTGTTTGCTCAGATCCTTAGAGGGGTCGTTAGGAAGTGGTGTGTAGTTCCTACGATCACTGAGAAGTCTAAGGCACTCTTGGTTGTAATCGGTAGTGTTCAGTAAAACAACTGCACCCCCCTTGTCTGCAGGTTTTATGGTGAGCTTAGAATCCAGTCGCAGAGAGTTAATGGCTCTGAATTCATCGGTCCTGAGATTTTTGAAATTGGTGGGGGTATCCAGTTTCTCAATTTCTGAGAAAACTGCACGTTCAAAAGTTGTAATTTCCACAGGTATAGTATGTGGAGGAGGAATGAAAGTAGATTTAGGTCGTAAGGGGCTATCTCCTTCATCAAGTTCTGCTTCATCAGTAGTGCGTTCTTCGAAGAAAGCTTTAAGTTTCAGCTTTTGGAAAAATGCAGATAGTTCACAATGTAAGCGGAATTTATCAGGACGTGCTGAGGGGACAAATCCCAATCCCTTTTCTAATACGGTCCTCTCGTAAGTAGTCAATGTCTTGTTTGATAAATTGACTATCAAGCTGTCGAGGTGCTCGGTCCCGCAGTCATTTGATCCTGTTGTTTGCTCCGAGGATGGTGGCCCACTGGATCGTCTTGTACCCACTGGACCCTTTGGTTGGGCCCTCTTCGCCGGCCTTTGCCCCTTTGGCCCCTCTCTAAAAAAGGGTTCTGTGTAAAGTGATTCGGTGGGTACATTGGGGTCGTGTAACCAGGATTCCATCCCAATTGTTGGTTATAAGGGTAGTGGAATTGCATTGGGTGTGTGCCCAAAATACCCTGTTGTGGAGGGAAGTTGTACCATGGTGATTGGTTAAAGGGGGGACGTGTTCTTCCCCTTTGTTTGCCTCTTCTTGCCTGCCTCAAGCTATTATTGCTAGAGCCACTGCTGTTGGAAGAATCATCATCTGTGCCATAGGAGTTGGTATCAGCTCTGCGCACAGCGACAAAGGTAGGGTCTGCATAAGGGTAGATTTTGTTAAACTCAAACTTTTTCAGATCTTTCTGAAATTGAGTCACTTTGCTTTGAGTCAAGTTCTCTTTGTATTCATTAATATCTTTATTCAGTTCATCCAGCCGTTTTTTGAAGCCCGTCAGAGTGGTCTTAAATTGGGTCTCTGTTTGGGTAATTTCAATCATGATTGTTTCTGACAATCGGACGGCTGTCTTGATGATCAAGACAAGCCAGTCTCGAGTGCAGTGCCATGCAATCATGGCCCAGTCTTTCCTGAAGGTGGCATCCTCCAGGAAGATACGGGGAGCATTGGAAACTAAAAGGCCCCTTGGGGCTGTATTAGTTCTCAGGTATTCAGTTAAGATGGTGCCATGGAGTATCGTACGTATACGATTTTTCTTCAACTCAGAGAGTTGTTCCCATTCGCTGGCATGCGTGACCGTTTGAGATATAGAGGGATCTGCAAATAATGAGGGGCGTGCTAAAATAGCATCGACCTCAGAGTCTGAAAAAGTGAGACCGAGGGAGGCCATATTGAGAGGACGCCGGGAAGGAAAGAAGGTAAATAAAAATACTAAGTAAGCCCTCCTTAGTGTAAGGGAGGGCCGGTAGGCTCTCACAGCTGTGCGCTGCCGAAACTACGTGTAAACAACAAGAGAGGAAGGGAACAACACGACTACTCCCCTCAGGGAAAGACTGGGAAACAACAAAGTCAGTGTGATGTAAACAGAGCACTGTATATCAAAGGAGCATGGGTCCACAGGTTCAAAACAAACACTTATATTGTTGAGAAAGACGTAGACCTCTACAGGCTATACCCATTATGTACACAGCCCGTTATGTATAAAGCCCTCACTCGCCAACCTGGTTGGTGACATGCTTCATCATCGGGCTCCACTGGGTATGACCGAATGTCATCCCAGTGTGCTGCGACGCCAGGTTACTGCGGAGCGGGGTTCAAGTGAGGTGACAGTGAATTTAAAATTGCCAATTAAGTCAAAAAAGTAAATTTTATTCGTTTTGCTAATTGGGAAAGTTAAAAAGGGGAGTGAAGGTCAAAAAATAAAAGACCTGTTTCACTCCTTGGCGGTCAACATGTTTCTGCCTCATTGTGTGTTCAACAGGCTTTCATCAGGACCAGAGTGGGAGTGCGGAGTCACGGAGGTATGAGCGCGCTAAGGTTCACCCTTCCGAGGACTACTGTGTGAAAAATATTTACAGTGAGAAAAATCCGCCAAAAAAGTACAATGGTGGAGAGAAACGAGTTTATTCTGTTGTTGGGTAGACAAACAAACAAAAGACAAAACATGGAAGAGTTGTAAGTGTTTGGTAGTCAACTCGTAATTGAACTTAAGTGCTCAGATGAGAAAGTGCCATTAGCGTCTACCTCAGGTGCAGAAATAGTGAGAGTAGTGCACCTAGGCTTTATCCTTATATCGGTGTAGGATAAGTTCGAATGCTACCTATCCTCGATAGGAGAATGAACTGTCGTCCAAGGAGGTAGTACTGAAGGGCTTCTACTGCCCATTTGATGGCCAGGCATTCTTTCTCTATGGTAGCATAACTGACCTCCCTAGGGAACAGTTTTCTACTCAGAAAAAGGATAGGGCGTAACTTGCCTGTGGCGTCCTGTTGGGAAAGGACAGCCCCAAGTCCTCTACCAGAGGCGTCTGTTTGAAGAATAAAGGTCTTTGTATGGTCGGGACAGGTGAGGACAGGGGAACTGCATAGGGTTTTCTTTAAGAGAGCGAAACTACGTTCTTGAGGGGACGACCAATGGAGTGATTTTCCTGGTGAAGAATTACTTAGGAGGTCAGTGAGGAGGCTGGCGATGTCAGAGAAGTGGGGTATAAATCTCCGATAATACCCAACCAAACCCAAAAAGGAGCAGACGTCTTTCTTGGTGAGGGGACGGGGAATATTCATGATAGCTTCTATCTTATTTAACTGGGGTCTGATTTGTCCCTGCCGGATGTCGTACCCAAGGTACTCAATGTGATTCATACCTAGAGTGTTTTTTTGGGGGTTGATTGTTAGTTCAGCTCTTTTAAGGGTGTCTAGAATTGCCTGCAGATGTATAAGGTGGGTTTCCCAATCTGGGCTGTGAACGACTATGTCGTCCAAGTAGGCTACAGCGTATGGGTGATGTTCCCATAAGAGGACGTCCATCAGTCGTTGGAATGTGGCTGGGGCACCATGTAGGCCGAATGGAAGAACTTTGAAGTGGAAATGGCCTGATGGGGTGGAGAAGGCAGTTTTTTCTTCGGCTTCCTCAGCAAGGGGTATTTGCCAGTAGCCTTTTGTGAGGTCGATTGTGGACATGATTCTGGCATCCCCCAATCGTTCGATGAGTTCATCAACGCGGGGCATAGGGTATGCATCGAACTTGGATATGGCATTTAGCTGTCTGAAGTCGATACAGAACCTTATACTCCCATCCGGTTTGGGAACTATGACAACTGGGGAGGACTAGGCACTGTGTGACGGTTCGATAATGTCTTCCTTCAGCATGGTGGTTATCTCCTGGGGTATGGCCTGTCTCCGTGCGACTGGTATCCGGTATGGTTTTAGCCTTATTGGTTTAGCCCCTGAGATGTCGATCGTGTGTTGTACTAATGAGGTCTGGCTGGGTGTCCCTGACAAGACATCCGAATAGGCATTGCATAGGGCAAGTAATTGGTGTTGCTGTTTTTCGTTCAATTGTTCTCCAAGGTGTACGGTTCCCCCCTCTGTAGAAGTGGGTATAATTAAGGGAATGTCAAGGGGTTTGTTAATTGATATGTGTAATACCGGTGGTCTTCTCCGGGAGAAGCCGGCAAAGGGCCTTCCCAGGCCTTTAACAAATTTACGTGGTAAGTTTGACCGTTTCGCTGTTTATGGGGGACAGCTATGCGGTAGGAGACTGGAGTAACCCTATGCAGTACCTTATATGGACCCTGCCATGTGGCCAACATTTTTTTATCCGAACTAGGAAGAAGGATCAAGACATAGTCACCCGCTTTGAATTCCCTGAGCTTAACGTTTTTATTGTACTGTAATCTTTGTGTGGATTGTGCCCTTTCCATATTTGTATGGACTTCCTCCCAGAGTGATGCCAGAGTGTCTCGCAGTGTTTGGCTATATTGAAGGAGGGGTTTACTTTCATCCTCTTCCTCTACCCGCTATTCAATCGTCATGTCGAGCAGTGTACGGGGGTTCCTCCCAAACAACAGTTCGAAAGGAGAAAAACCCGTAGACCTTTGTGTATGGGTTCGTATAGTGAATAAAACTAGGGGGATTTGACGGTCCCAATCCTTTCCTGCTTTGTCTATCACCTTCTTTAACATAGCCTTTATTGTTGATTATATCGTTCAACTAAACCATCTGTCTGGGGGTGGTATACGGCAGTACGCAGCTGTTTAATGCCTAACAGTTCACATGTTAGTTTCATAAGGCGTGACACAAATGGGGTACCCTGGTCAGTTAGCAACTCCCGGGGAAAACCAACCCTGGAAAAGAAGGATGCCATCGCTTGGGCTACGGCTGTGGAGGATATGCTGGTCAAGGGTATAGCTTCCGGGTACCAGGTGGCATAATCTACTAATACAAGCAGGTATTGGTGCCCACGGGAGGAAGGAATAAGGGGTCCAGCTAGGTCCATTCCTACCCTTTGGAAGAGAACGTCTATAATGGGGAGCGGTTGTAATGGTGCTTTGGGAATCGAGGGGCGGTTGACCAATTGGCATCTTTTACAGCAGGCACAATGTCTGGCTACCTCTTGGTAAACCCCGGGCCAACAAAATCGTTCTAGTAGGTAACTTAATGTTTTTTCCTTCCCATAGTGACCTCCCCCAACCTGACTATGAGCCAGATCCAACACTTGGTCTCGGAAGGGTTTCGGGACCAGTAGTTGCTCTCTTACTCGTCCGGCTCCCCGAGTTATCCTAAACAATAAACCTATTTTTATGCAAAACAGCGGGCCTACCTTTTTGGGTTGGTCTTCTTGGGCTTGATCCCAGGCGTTTTTCAGGGTGCTGTCGTCCCTCTGAGCGGCACGGCAATTCTGGCCTGGCGTCTGGGTCATGGCTGGGGAAAGAAGGACAGGAGATGGTAGGATACAACAGTTCTTAAGGGGTTTGGGGCTTTCTATCGTTTCGTGAGAAAAAAGGGCGTTTTCTAGCCATCCTAGTATAGGAGACTGCGATGTAAGGGATGAGGGGTATTCCTGGAACCGGAGGTGATCAGTGCCTATCAGTAAGGATTCAGGGAGGGAAGGTAACACCCCTACTTTCCTTAGCTGGGATTCCCCATCTATTTCTAGTAATACTTCAGCTAGCGGGTACATCTTTTTTTCTCTGTGTACACATGTGACCTGTAGGAGTTCGGTATCAAGAAGGTGGGAATCAGGAATAAGGTTTTTTCTGACGACAGTGTGATGACACCCAGTATCCAGAAGGGCCGTAACTGGTTTCCCATTGACGCCTATTCATGTTTTATAGAGTTGTGGTGTTTCTCCTGCCACCAAGACGTGACCTCAGGTGTAGCCTACTTCCATGGGTTCTTGGGGAGGGATGCGAGTAGGGCACTGTCGGGCTATGTGCCCCCACTCACCCCTGTAGGGGTGGTGCACTCTGGGTAGGTCGGGTTGTAATCCTTATAGGGTTTGGGTTCTTGGTTTCTGGGAGCCTGGTCAGAGGTCTAGGTATATGCGTCTGTTGACGTTGGGGTTGGGTTTTAAACTCAGGAGATCTGTGGAAGGCACATGCCAAATCCACAGCTGATGCAACGGTTAATTGGGGGTTCTGTTTAACCCATGTCCGGGTGTTAATGGGGAGGGCTTCAAGATATTGCTCTAGATATATCTTCTCTGTGACATCGTCCATGGTGGAGGAGCTGGGTTGCAACCACCGGTTTCCTAGGTCCCGTATCCGGTAATACAGGGCCCTGGGGTTGTGCCCTGATGACCACTTTTCCTTACGAAATCGATTGTGATAGTACTCCTGGTCACAACCCAATCTCTTTAGAATGGCCCTTTTTATGTCATTGTAAGGGGTGGTTCCATCTGGGTTAGCAGCTTGGAACGTAGCCTGTAATTCTCCCGATAGTAGAGGGGCTCCCCCACCGCTCCTGGGGCCAGGCAGCAGTGGAGGCGACCCATTCGAAGTTAACAGAAAAAAAATCGGGATCGTCTCCTTCTTGATACTTCTGTAAAACAGTACCAGGTATGTTGGGGTGCACCCTTGCGCTGGCTATGGCGTCTGTCAGGCGCATTATGGCTGTATCTTGGGTTTGCTGGTTCGATGCCATGAGGGATGCCTGGTCTTTCAGTGCTGTCTGTAGGGCTTCTCGTTCTCGCTGAGCTAGTTTAGTCTGTTCTTCAAACACAATTTGAAGATGTCGCTGTCCCTCCGCCAGTTAGGATATGACAGACTCCATGGTGAGGGGTTGTGTCATTTTGGCTAGACACGAATCCCACTTCTGACACCACTGTGAGGGGAGGTAGGGGTAGAGGACCTGATACAGTTTGTATTGGTCGCCCTTGGCCCTTTGTTTTCTCTACCAAGAAGTCAGAACAGTGAGCAGCAGATATGGGAGAGGGCTTTTATTTCTTCATTAGATTTTTATTTCCTTTTTATCAACGTTTTCCCCAATTGTTTCCTCAAAGGTCTTATGGGGAAGACAGAAATAAGATATAGGAAAAACAAAGAAAGCACACACAGGGGTCCTCAAAAGCTGGAGTTGTCACAGTCCTAGCATTTTCTTTATGATGACACTTTCCCAGTGTTCTGTGTTGGGGTTTCTGTGGTTCTTTTGCTTGCCTCCGTCGTAGGGAACCGGGAAAGAAGAAAAAAAAAAAAGAATGTCTGGCTGCCGTCCTGAGTATTTATATTTATGCATCCGGGATAGTGCTCCCCTTATACCTTCCCTACTCCTGTGATGTGTCTAAGTGAAGGACAGCGGGGAGGGAAGTCTCAGCCTCCACTTCCCTTGATGGAGTGCTGGACTCAGGGGCGCTGCTCCAAGAGCGGATCTCGGCGTCTCCCTCTGCCTCGCTTCGGGGTGAGGTCCCAGCACATCGTGTCTCTGTGTCTTCATCTCCTCCCGGTCTCGTACACACAGCGATGGAGTTCTCTGCCACTAGAATGCCGTCTGTTGCCCCTGCTTCCGTCTTTGAAGACGCCGGTGTGTGGCTTCCGGCGTATACGCTGTCTAGACCGCTGGGCTCATTTTCGGCCTGGAGTGTTGTATACGCCATGTTGGAGTGGTCGGGCCATGTCGTTGTAAAGGGGAATCCACCACACACCCGAAACCGACACGCTCGACCAGCCACACTCCCAGATGCCGCAGAAGCTGGTGCCATGGAAGATTATGTAAGGATGGTAGTTGAGAGATCCCGACCTCTCCCAATCTCTAGAAGATGTCATAGAGGCCACAAAAGAAGACGATTGCCTCTAGATCGCAATCCATGCAGTCTCATTGGGCGATTGGAAGAGCCTGCAAAATCCAACACCTCTCCACACCGAGACCGCCCAGCCGATCCTGAAAGCCTTGTACCAAGTTCGCCAGGAGCTATCTGTGACTACCTACGGCTGCCTCCTTCGGGGCCCACGCTTCGTGCTACCTGAAGGTCTGACCCACAAAGCCCCCCTCCTTGTTCACAGAGCCCATCAAGGGATTGTCAAACCCAAAAACCAACTTCAGAGCAAGGTCTGGTTTCCCGGCCTTGACCAAAAGATGGACGCAGTTGTAAAGAAATGTCCCATATGCCTGGCGACTAGCCTGCCAGAGAGGCCTGCGCCAATCATCACTGGCGCCACATGGAAGAGGGTGAGCGCAGATTTTGGCAGTCTCCCCAGAGGAAAACATATGCTAGTAGTGGTGGATGGCTGTCATGCTTCGCTCCCGGTAAGGCGCTGAGTGCCGGGTCCTTTGACCCCCGGGACGGATACAGGACAACCAATCCCGACCATGGACTACAATTCCCAGACCCCCCGGCTAACCCCGCTTCACGTGATGGGTCACGCGGCCATTAGGCATATAAGCCGGACACACCCGCAAGAGGGCGCCGAATATTCCCGGATGTATCCCGTTCTGTGTTGGTTCGTGCAGAAGTCCTGTTCGGCGAGAAACCTGCGTACCCTGAAGACCCGAGTCTCCGCAGCGGCTTTCCTGAAAGCCTCACCCGTTTTGAGTCCAGAGGAAAAAACCAACGGCTGCTTCGGCTGCGCAGTCGCGCTTCTCCACTCCCGGCTCCTCCGCGAGTAGAGAGCGGCGGCTCGACCCCTTCATCCCCGACCCTCGGAGCTCCGTGCGGCTCCTCCTGTGATCGCGCTCCTCAGCCCCCGGCTTCACCGCGAGTGTTGAGTAGAAGCGCGAAGTGCAACCCTGCGCCCTCGGAATTTCGGGCTACTCCTTGTGGGGTTTCGCTCCTCTGCTCTGGGCTTCACCTGGGAGCATAGAGTGGCAGCGTACCCACTCCGCCCAGGACTTTCCGGGCCTCAGCAATCCAGAGGTATCGCGCTCCTCGGCTCGAGGATTACTGAGCCTGGAAGTAGCAGCGCCAACGAGATACCTGAATAAGACCGCCTCGTACTCGAGGCAAATTCACCCCTTAGGAGCGCCACGGGTCCGTGAGCCCACGGTTCCAAGCGACCTCCTACGATCCTCTCCGAACTTATGCAGAGGATTTCCTCACCAGCATTCCCCGTTGGGGTTGCACCACCTAGCTGAACCTCCTGGACTCCCCGTGGGGAGAGGCCCAGCCAGGCGCAACGCCCTTCCTTTTGCCCACCTCTCTTCATTTCCTTCAAAGAGGAGATTGATGCCACTTCCCAACCACAAGGCGGGAGGAGACGCCAGGTAAGCGAGCCACCCACATATGGGAACCCGGGGGATTGACAGAGCGGGCTATCGCTCATAGTGTGTTTGTTTCATTTCAGATCTCCCTCCCAGCCGTCCCTATCCTCCCTTCCCTCGCTCACCTGCCTCCTCCGTCCGTGTGTGTTACACATCCGCCGGACTAGGGGCAGATGGGAGGTGGACCCTTTACAGCATCAGCGTCATCCTGAGGAGAGGAAACCAGCGGGTACACGACAGAATATTCGGCCCACGACTTATTCTCCTCCCGATCACGCTGACTAGGCTATGGCCACCTTAGAAGACGTGGTAGCCCCGCTAGCCCAAGAGCAGGTGGAGTTGGCCGCTTCCCGGTCAGAAACGGCCGCTCTACACGCACGTATCAATCGTCTTCAGAAAAACCCCTTTGATGCAGGGCCCCCTTTTTCCCCGCAGACCCCGCAGGTAGTGGTGGAAATGCCAGCACATGTTCCATTGGCACCACCTGAACGGTTTCATGGGGACATACACAAAGTCCAAGTCTTCATGACGCAAGTCATGCTACACTTCCACTGCAAGCCAAAGCTCTTCCTTACCAACCAGGCCCGGGTGGCCTTCCTGATTTCCTATTTAGCAGGAGACGCGGCTCAATGGGCAGTCCCCATAGTCCGTAGGGACGAAGCCCTGCTGTACGATTGGGATGCCTTCCGCAGTGCGTTTGAAGGAACCTTCGACCGACGGGCCGACACCTTTGCGGCCGACCGCGGCCTGCTGGCACTCAGGCAAAAACCCAATGACTTTATAGGGTATCTCAACAGCTTTCGTCGGTTGGTGGCAGAAACCGACTGGCCTGAACCCAAGCAGTCTGCCATCTTTTACCAAGGGCTCACGGACGAATTAAAAGACATCATCGCCCAGATCGACCCACAACCCCAGACCTGCTCCGCCATGGTAGAGTTGGCCTCCCGGTTGGAACATCGTCTCCGAGAAAGAAAAGGAGATCCCAAACGGAGAGACAAGACGCCATCCTCGTATGAGAATAACCGAGCTCCCGACCACACTGGCCCCAGATCGGATCCTATGGAAATCGGGACAGTGAGAGCCTCGCTGACCTTGAGCGAACGCGACCATCGCCGCAAACAGGGCCTCTGTTTGTACTGTGGCAAAAAAGGCCACTTCCTACGAGAGTGCCCGGTTAGACCCAAGACGAGCCGACCACGTCCCGGGCAAGCCGCGCTCGCAACCGAGGAAGGGGCAACGGGAAACTGCAGAGCTTGAAGGACCAGGAAGGGAAGCCTTCAAGCCCACACTCCATCCCTTCTATGGAATCTGACACTAAACAAGAACCTGACCACTTCTTTATCTCTTTGAAAGCGGTAATCAACCAGCGAACACGTACCATAAGAGCCATGATAGACTCCGGAGCGACCGGATGTTTCCTGGATAAACTAGAAGCAGACCGGCTCGGGATCCAGTTAACACCCAAGGAGCCACCCGAACTTGTTTTTGCTGTCGACGGGAAGGAACTGGAGTCTGGGCCCATACGATACGTTACCCCGTTTCTCTGGATAACCATAGGGGAGGATCATGGCGAGTGGCTGCAGTTCAACATAATCCAAGCCCCGCGATGTAAACTCATTCTTGGATTACCCTGGTTACGAAAACACGAACCGACGATCGAATGGTCCACCAATACCATCTCATTCCGTTCCACTTCCTGTCGTCACCGATGCATCAGCGCAGCCCACAACCACGAAGCAGGTCAGTCAACCTCTCAACACGTAGCCACGGCCGCAGAGAAGGACGTCACACTCCCGACATGGTACCTGTCATATAAAGAGGTGTTCAACGTTCAAAAGGCAGAAGAACTGCCCCCTCACCGGGAATACGACTGCCGCATCGATTTAGTACCTGGTGCGGTAGTCCCGTGTGGACGAATCTACACGCTCACCGGGCCGGAGACAAGTCACCTCCGGGAGTACCTGGACACCTACCTGAAGCTGGGGTTCATACGTCCCTCGCGGTCACCTGCCGCATCGCCGCTCTTCTTTATCCCAAAGGCCAATGGCGAGCTACGCTGTTGCATTGATTACCGCGCCCTCAACGCTCTGACGATCAAGAACAGATACCCCTTACCATTGATTCCGGTCCTGTTGGAACAGGTGCGCGAGGCACAAATCTACACCAAGCTGGACCTCAGAGGGGCTTACCATTTGGTGAGAATGAGAGAAGGCGACAAGTGTAAGACTGCCTTCAAGACACGGTTTGGGCTCTTCGAATATTTAGTGATGCCCTTTGGGCTTTGCAACGCCCCGGCAGCCTTCCAGTTCTTCCTCAACGAGGTGCTACGTGACTTTCTGGATAGGTTTGTCGTGGTTTACATTGATGACATCCTGATCTTTTCAGCCACTCAGGAAGAGCATGTCGTTCATGTGGGGCTCGTGTTGCAAGCCTTGAGGAACCACCGCCTGTTTTGTAAACTCACAAAATGTGAGTTCCATGTTACCACCGTGGAATTCCTCGGAGTCCACTTGACCCCCACCGGACAGGTGATGTCCCTCAGAAAGGTGCAAGCGGTGAAGCAATGGCCCCAACCACAGACGGTCAAGGACATACAGAGCTTCCTAGGCTTTTCGAACTTTTACCGCCGATTCATCCACCACTTCTCGCAAATGGTTTCACCTCTCACTAGATTGACGCGGAAGAACGTGCCGTTCCACTGGTCGGCCGACGCCCAACGGTCCTTCGACCAACTCAAGAAGGCCTTCACGTCCGCTCCCATCCTGCGACACGTCAAACCCGACCTTCCCTTCATAGTGGAGACGGATGCATCTGACGTAGCCGTAGGAGCGGTTCTCTCCCAACGGCATCCGGATACCGGGCACCTTCACCCAGTTGCTTATATGTCCCGGACACTGAATACCGCTGAACAGAACTACTCTGTTTCCGAAAAGGAACTCCTCGCTATCCGGGAGGCATTTCTAGAATGGCGACACTGGCTGATGGGGGCCCAACATCAAGTCACGGTCTTCACAGACCACAGGAACCTCCAGTTCCTGCGGTCGGCTCGACATCTCTCTCCCCGGCAGTGAAGATGGATGCTTTTCTTCGCGGAATATCACTTTATCGTCACATACCTACCTGGCTCGCAAAACCAGAAAGCCGATGCCTTGTCCCGACAAGACAGGAACCGCCTCCCGGCGGTGGAACCCAAGCAGGCTATTCTGTCCCCAGGACAAGTGATCGGAAGAACCGAATCGGAGTCCTTCCTGCTCGAGGTAAAGCGAGGGGTCGCCTCATTTTCCTGGATCTCGTGGCTGAAAGGACACAAAGACTGGCGCCTCAGACATGGCATCCCTATGTGGGGCTCGCAAGTGCTGGTCCCCTCGCTCAAGTTACGGAAACTCGTCTTCCATTGGTGCCATGAACTGCCCTGTGCCGGGCATATGAGAGGTACTAAGACCCTCGAGAAAGTCCTTCGAAACTTCTGGTGGCCTTCGGTCAGACCGGACGTTCTGCTATGGGTCAGTCACTGCAACATTTGCTCACAGATGAAAGCCGATCATCGCAAACAACAGGGCCTCTTGCACCCACTGCCAACCCCCCGAACTCCCTGGGAGAGAATCTCGGTGGACTTCATCGTTGGACTGCCGAAGGATCAGAACTGTACGGCCATAGTGGTGGTGGTCGACTACCTTACCAAGATGGGACACTTCTTGGCCTGTAAACAAATACCTACGACCGGTGCCCTTGCCAGACTTCTGTTGGTCAACATTGTCCGGTTACATGGCCTTCCTCTAGGCATAGTGTCGGACCGGGGATCTCAATTCACGGCACGGTTTTGGAAGGTATGGTGTGCCGAACTGGGTATACAGTCATCCTTGTCCACCAGCTTTCATCCGCAGACCGATGGGCAGACTGAGAGACTCAACCAGACCCTTAAGCAGTATCTCCGGTGCTACGTGGACCAGGCCTCCAGCGCTTGGGTGGACTGGTTGTGGGTCGCCGAAGTGGCCTATAATGATTCCGTACATGCTTCCACACAACAAACCCCCTTTTTTCTCTCATCAGGGTACCATCCTCGGTTCACACCATTCCTGCTCCCTCACACTGAACTCAGCCTTCCAGATGTACAAAACAGACTATCCACAATCCGTTCCACCCTTACGAAAGCACGCACGAACCTTCAACTAGCGAAAGCTCGATACAAACACCAAGCAGACAAACATCGCAGGCCCAATCCAGTGTACCATAAGGGGGATAGAGTATGGCTGTCCACAAAACACATCAGGTTTAGACGTCCCTGCATCTTTAACCCTAAGTTCATAGGCCCCTATCCAGTGATAAGACACGTAAACCCCGTGGCTGTGCAACTGAAGCTCCCTGCTCGTTTACACATCCATCCTGTGTTGCACGTCTCCTTGCTCAAACCCTCGCTCGGCCCCGTCCGGAGGCTCCCTGCTCCCGTATGGGTCCACCATGAGCGTGAATACGTGGTGCAATGGGTGCTGGACTCCAAGAAGGTGCGTGGCAGACTCTGGTATCTCCTGGCTTGGAAGGGGTATGGGCCGGAGGAGAACTCGTGGGAACCGGCGTCGTCGCTCCACGCCGACCGTCTGGTGGCGGCTTTCCATCGCCGGTGTCCGAACAAACCTGGTCCCGCGCTCAGCGCCCCCTGAGGGGTGAGAGGGGATGTGCTGTCATGCTTCGCTCCCGGTAAGGCGCTGAGTGCCGGGTCCTTTGACCCCCGGGATGGATACAGGACAACCAATCCCGACCATGGACTACAATTCCCAGACCCCCCGGCTAACCCCGCTTCACGTGATGGGTCACGCGGCCATTAGACATATAAGCCGGACACACCCGCAAGAGGGCGCCGAATATTCCCGGATGTATCCCGTTCTGTGTTGGTTCGTGCAGAAGTCCTGTTTGGCGAGAAACCTGCATACCCTGAAGACCCGAGTCTCCGCAGCGGCTGTCCTGAAAGCCTCACCCGTTTTGAGTCCAGAGGAAAAAACCAACGGCTGCTTCGGCTGCACAGTCGCGCTTCTCCACTCCCGGCTCCTCCGCGAGTAGAGAGCGGCGGCTCGACCCCTTCATCCCCGACCCTCGGAGCTCCGTGCGGCTCCTCCTGTGATCGCGCTCCTCAGCCCCCGGCTTCACCGCGAGTGTTGGGTAGAAGCGCGAAGTGCAACCCTGCGCCCTCGGAATTTCGGGCTACTCCTTGTGGGGTTTCGCTCCTCTGCTCTGGGCTTCACCTGGGAGCATAGAGTGGCAGCGTACCCGCTCCGCCCAGGACTTTCCAGGCCTCAGCAATCCAGAGGTATCGCGCTCCTCGGCTCGAGGATTCCTGAGCCTGGAAGTAGCAGCGCCAACGAGATACCTGAATAAGACCGCCTCGTACTCGAGGCAAATTCATCCCGTAGGAGCGCCACGGGTCCGTGAGCCCACGGTTCCAAGCGACCTCCTACGATCCTCTCCGAACTTACGCAGAGGATTTCCTCACCAGCATTCCCCGTTGGGGTTGCACCACCTAGCTGAACCTCCTGGACTCCCCGTGGGGAGAGGCCCAGCCAGGCGCAACGCCCTTCCTTTTGCCCACCTCTCTTCATTTCCTTCAAAGAGGAGATTGATGCCACTTCCCAACCACAAGGCGGGAGGAGACGCCAGGTAAGCGAGCCACCCACATATGGGAACCCGGGGGATTGACAGAGCAGGCTATCGCTCATAGTGTGTTTGTTTCATTTCAGATCTCCCTCCCAGCCGTCCCTATCCTCCCTTCCCTCGCTCACCTGCCTCCTCCGTCCGTGTGTGTTACACATCCGCCGGACTAGGGGCAGATGGGAGGTGGACCCTTTACAGCATCAGCGTCATCCTGAGGAGAGGAAACCAGCGGGTACACGACAATGACTGTTCACAATACCCCGAAATAGAAATTGTGTCCACAACGTCGGTGGCAGAAGTAATCCCAAAGCTGGAAAAACTCATGGCAACAAACCGACTCTTCGGTGAGATTCATACTGACAATGACCCACCATTCACCAGCAGGGAGATGATGGACTATCTAGCGTCCAACAATGTCATGCACTGCTGGATAACCCCACGATGGCCTCAGGCTAATGGCGAAGTGGAACGCCTGATGAGAACCCTCAACAAAACCATTCAGATCACCCTAGAAGAGAACCGCAACCTAGAGCAAGCTCTGTACCAATTCTTACGAGAAAACCGGCTCACCCCGCACTGTACCACTAGTATTTCTCCGAGCAAACTGTGTTTCGGCTGAACTGTGACGGATACCATCCCATATCACCCTGTGTGGGAGAATGCACCTAACCCCCCAAATCAATCTGACTCAAGAAGAACTCATACCAATGAGAAAGCCTCCCAGAGAAGATGCGCTCGAGAATGCTCAATCCTTAAGGGGGGGCCGAGTATTCTTACAAGACTGCCATCCCAGAGGGAAGTTCCGATTACCGTTTGAACTAGACCCGTGGGTGGTAGTGAAAGTCAAAGGCACCAAAGTAACTGCTCGAAGAGGCCAAGAGAGCGTAACCTGCAACATCTCGCAGTTCAAAAAAATCCCAGAAGACAGGACTGAGGAGTTTCCAGCAGCCGGTTCACAGGAGGGTGAAATCACAGCGCACCCTCCAGGTGCCTATAGGGAATGTGACGAACCTCCCAATACGACAGCAGAAGACTCAGGGGCAACCCTTCCCTCGACACCTTCCAAGACTCGGAGCTGGAGCTCCCCGCTGTCAGAGATGTGTTAGAACCGGAAGTAGTGAAGACCTATCACCATCTTTGCTGACACCTTTGCTAAGAAGCAGCCAGAGTCGATATGAACTGTGGTCACACCCGAAGCCGTCCCAGAAGTACAAAGTCTTTGTGCCCTGCTGACCCAAGATGGCTGCTGAGTCAGTTGCTGTGGGTGAGTACCGGTTTCCTGTGACCAAGTAAGACTGTTCCATAAATGTTATGTTGTGACGGACATTAGCCTACAAGCTATAAGTGCATTCAAATGTTTATTTGTACAGTTGAAGTTTGTTCAGTTATTGTCATTTCCTGGTAAAGGAGGAATCTAATGTCTTTGACGTAAGGGCAAGACCACCTCCCCTAATTGTGTAGGGGAGAGATCATTTGGGACCCCCGTACGTCACCATGATGGGCTGGACTAGCGTACGCTAGGCCCAGTGTGAGAAGAAGTAATAAAGAGCTGGTGTTCTGGGCATGGTTCAGTTTACTGGCCACTACCTGACACGTTGTGTGCAGCCCATATTTCAGGTGTCCTGGTTAGGTCTACAGCCACGCAGAGCGACACCACAGGTGTGTGTGTGGGGCGGGGGTCCTGCGGAGGCTAGGCGTGGGACCGGCCCTGACCCCAATCCAACCCACCCCACTAACTTTTAGCCATACTGAACAGCAGCCACACTGGTGTACGAAATGGCTAAGACTCATTGCCAAAGTCATTAGCTCTGCGGGTTAGACCTATTGGCTTTGCCAATGCTTGTTTTCTTAACAATTCAGGAGTCCCCGTCTGAGGCAGGTTTACTTGCCTGTGTGCACGATTTGTCAAAGTTGTCGCACTAAAAGTAAGCCAAGGAATTGAGCAGACTAAGTCCCTGCAGTTTATTTTTACCAAGGACCATTAGAAACAGAAACCAGTGCCCCCAGGACTCCATGCCTTTCACAGTACCCCTGGGGTATCCTTAAGAGTGGAAAGTCGTTACTCCCTGCTTTCCTTCGTCTCCACCCGTACGCACCTGGCGACGTGACGTCGTGGGTGAGACCACGCCCCCTAGAGGGGAAAGATTGCCTGGGGCCAAGATGGCGAAGGACTGAGGCAAGTCTGCGAGGGTTTGAGGAGGTGGAAACAGGCGACCCAGGGCCCCTGACGACGGGAGCTAGGGGAGGACAGAGCCCCGCCCTCTGCAGCACGAAGAGTCTCCGGGAGCATACAAGGGCAGAGCACACGGTGAGTAGCGGGGCGAAGTGTGCGTGGTTAGCCTGGGATTGTGGCCAATGCAGCTCCGCCCTTGATATCAGGACCTCCCGCGGAGGAAGCAGCGCTGCCCCGCCCGGCACTGCACTCTCCGCTGACAGCTCTGCTCCCTACGGGGCTGTCAGCAGGTGTCGGTGCTCCTGGCTTTGCTGTCTCCAGCGCCTAGCAACCGCCAGCTAGCACTGCCCTCTACGGCACTGCTGCGTCCATCTGCACTGCCCCCTCAACCACTGCTGTCTACAGCACTGCAGCGTCCATCTGCAATACCCCGTCAACCACTGCCCTCTGCAGCACTACAGCATCCATCAGCACTGCCCCCCTAATCACTGCCCTCTACAGCACTGCAACGGCCATCAGCACTGCCCCCTCAACCACTGCCCTCTGCAGCACTACAGCATCCATCAGCACTGCCCCCCTAATCACTGCCCTCTACAGCACTGCAACGACCATCAGCACTGCCCCCTCAACAACTGCAGCGTCCATCTGCAGTGCCCCCTCAACCACTGCCCTCTGCAGCACCTGGCACTGCTGTCTCCAGTGCCTAGCGACCGCCACCTACCACTGCCCTCTGCAGCGTCCATCTGCACGGCCCCCTCAACCACTGCCGTCTACAGCCCTGCAGCACCTGGCACTGCTGTCTCCAGCGCCTAGCAACCGCCACCTACCACTGCCCTCTACAGCACTGCAGCGTCGACCTGCACTGCCCCCTCAACCACTGCCGTCTACAGCACTTCAGCACCTAGCACTGCGGTTTCCAGCGCCTAGCAACCGCCACCTACCACTGCAGTCTACAGCACTGAGGCATCCATCTGCACTGCTCCCTCAACCACTGCTGTTTACAGCACTGCAGCGTCCATCTGCACTGCCCCCTCAACCACTGCCGTCTACAGCACCGCAGCGTCCATGTACACTGCCCCCTCAACCACTACTGTCTACAGCACTGCAGCACCTTACACTGCTGTCTGCAGCGCCTAGCAACGCGCCACCTACCACTGCCCTCTACAGCACTGCAATGCAGGAGAGAGCAGGCCTCGACGCTGTGTAACCTGATACTGAACTCTCTAACACGTTGACATCTAGCACTGCTCACCGCGCAGAAAACTGCACCCATTAGCACAACTCTGTAGAGCACTGTACCCTTAACACTCTAGTGCAGTACTGCACCATATAACAGTTACTCTTTATACGGCACTGCACTGAACCACCTAACAGTGTCCTGTACAGCACTGCTCCTTTCTGCAGTGTCCCCTCAAGCACAGCAGCACTTAGCCCTGGTGTCTGTAGTATTGCACCACCTAGCCTTGCATTCTCCCGCATTACTATACCAAGCACTGCACCACCTGTCGTAGTTGTTCACAGCAATGCCCACCTACCACTGCTCTCTACTGTACTGCGCCACATACCACTGCTCACGAAAACACTGCACAACAGTCTTACTGCCATCTATGCTACAACACCACCTAACAGTGATTTCTACATCACTTCACCACCTAGCATTGTACAGCACTAAACCATCCAACACTGCTCTCTTAAATGCTATCACTAAACCACCTAATACTGGCCTTTTGTATCATTACTCTACCCACTGCAACTCTCTACAGCACTTCAAAACCTGGCACAGCAGCATTTGCACTGCTCTCTACAGCATATTTTTCTAAAGTGCTGACACTGAACCAGCTAACATTGATCCTGCCTGTGCTGTCGCCTCAAGCACACACCGGCGAGCCTTGCTCTCTATTGCATTGCAACTCCTATCACTTCCCTTTCCAGCACTGGCCAACTATCGCCCCACCACCTAATACTGTTGTGGGGACGTAAAAGTCCTCTGCATGCACCCCTAAGTGCCCCAACGTTACTGATGTATGGATCCCTACTGCTGATTTTTGTTGTTGTCATGGGCAAGCATGAACCATGTGTGTGCACCATGACATAGGCCTCTCTCACTGATTGCAGTCTCGTTAGACTCAAACGGGTGCCCAAAGTGCTAACCTCAGAGTGGGGAAAGGCTACTATCTTTACCATGAGTTAAGCAGCATGGGCACAGCGGTGGCAGCATATTGTGTAGATATCAGTAGAAGTGAACAGGTCCTTGTTAACCTGTGTCACTGGAGTGAGGCCTACAGGCTCATTCATTCAAAGTTCCGCTGCTGTGTGCTTAACTCACTCCTTGGCCTACATCCAGTTGTTTTGAAGTGCTGCTTAGTGCAGGAGTCGAGTACCTGCCCTGAGTGTATTGTGTGCCTGTGAGTGGTACAGTACATGAAGGATGTAGTTGTATGCAGTGTGTGCATGGTTAATGCATGTACTGGAAGTATGTTTGCCTGTGAGTGGTACAGTACATGAAGGGTATAGCGCTATGCAGTACATTCATGTTAAATGCATGTGCTGGATGTATACATGTCTGTAAATGGTACAGGAAGAATACAGCGGTGTGCAGTGTGTGTATATTAAATAAATGTACTGGGCTTATGTGTTCCTGTGAATGGCACAATACGTGGCAGACTACGGGTTCCATTTTGGGAGACCCAGGCTTGCATGGTGAAACGTGAGGAAGTAGAGGAATCCCCCTGCCCCCCAAATAGATTTGTGTATTGCTGCATTCCTGAAAGCTTGGTGGTACATATTGGATAGGGGAGATCCAGGCCTTCCCTGTACACTTCAAAGGGTGCTCTTTTATTCAGAGAGAGGTCACAAGGAAGGGATCTGGACACATTGCGGAAGTAGATGGGGCTGATAACGGAATCATAAAGAGTACGGCTGAGGCCTTGGGCTAACCTTTTGATACACACATTACTGTGGCTGACATCCAGGTGTGAGCTCTATTCACTCCGATGGCTGTGTTTTGGGAATATCAGATTTGGAGTTGCTCCTGCTGTGATAGATTGCGTTCAGGAGGCAGAGAGGGCAGAGGAGTGGGCACTTTAAAAATGAGCAGACCCTCAGCATAAATTGCAAACACTCAGACTCTAAGTAAAATTTGGTGTCTGGAAGTGGACTGTTAGGGGAGCTTGAGAAAATTGTCAACTTCAAGCAGCCAGACAGACTGTGCAAGGAAGAGAGACTTCAGCGTATGACTATGGGACCAATGCCTGCTAGTCTTCCGGCAGGGTTGGAGGACATCACCCAGGGAATCGAAGAACACCTGCCCTGGAGCACCAGCCCCTGCCCGCTTGCAGAAACCAGTGTGCCCTGTGCTGTCAAGGAGAGCTTTGGAAAGAGCAAGCTCCAGTGAGAAGTTCTGTTGAGTCGATTCCCTGTGCGAGGTGTATGTAACAGCTGCTGCACCGATCGTGTCTTTGTCCGTGTGGAGGAGGAAGTTGGTGACCCTCTGATGATGGGGAGAGAGAACGCTATGAAGTGAGCCCTGGATATTGCTGTGCCGTTTGGCTAGAAGCCCATGTGCGGTGAGGATTCAGTTACCTTTTATGCCTGGCGGGGCCGTTGTGGACGGATTACTGTGTGAAGTGGGCCATAGCCCTACTGATGTCAGGAGCCTGCGACCCCGTATGCTGTATCTGCTGTGCCGATCGGGTTGGCTCCCGTGTATAGCACAGGCGTGGTGACCCTGTGTCCCAGATGGGGTCACTGGAACTAGCAAGAAGTGCGACCTGATCTGAAGTGGGACCGTTATGGTATCCCCCTCACACCTACATTGGGACGCAAGACCAGCTTCATGAACTACGCATCACCTTCTCTCCATCGAGGTATGGACTGAAAGTCTTACCCTGCTTGGATGAGCCACAAGGGACCTCTGGTCGCTGTGGGGATGTGACCATGTGTGAGGAAATCATGGGTTACCGAGTGCAGCCCGCCTGAGATGCGTACCTTGAACTCACCTGACCAAGCTGCTGCCACTCTGGGGCCTGCAGAGGGGCACGCTGTGGAACTGGGGACTCTCCAATCATGCAGGTTGCGGGTACACTTTTGACTTTACCGTAGAGTAGGAGCGGACGCATGAGACTCAGCCTACTATTGGGGTTACGCTGGATGCTATCTAAAATGAATGGGGAATAATCAAGTTTGCTAGAGTAAAGCAGGAGTGGGACACAGGGAACTGCCTACAAAGCACTAGAGCCATGACTTCAGGGGGACTGTGCAGTTGTGTGTGAATGTCGTATTTACTGTTGTGTGATGGCAGTAAAATAAAATACTTCTCTTCTTTCTTGCAAAATGTATTGCAGCTGCTGAGCGTATTTTGAGTTGCGTGCCTGAGTTAGCTGCCCTGTATCTATCTCCTCACTGAAGGAGCCTTGGGCTGCTTGGACCACTCTTAACACTGAGCGTCAAGTGCTGAAGGTCACGGCTGGGCCCATTAACTCTTGCTTGCTCTGTGGCCATCTCAAAGGGGTTCTGACGGCTGCTCTCTACTCACTGCACTAACTGTTAATTACAGTGCAAAACCACAGACTACTCTACACCAACTACATCTTACATTGAACTTTACAGCACTCCACCACCCAGCACTACTTTCTGCAGAACTTCACCACCAAGCACTGATCTCTGCTGCATTACAGCGCTTAGAATTGTTACACATAGCCCCACTCTCTACTGCAATGCTCTCTGTAGCACTGCTTAACCTAGCACTGATCTCTACAGCTCTACACTGATCCTTATGACACTGCAACATTTTCTACTGCTCTCTACAGCAGTGACTCAGCAAAGGCTAATCTCTACAGCACCGACACTTGAACCACCTACCACTGATTTGGTACAGCACTTCACCACTACTTTGCTTTTGCTCCCTCCTTGGCCCTCACATTAAGCACTGTGACATCTATCGCTGCTCTCTACTGCTTTGAACCACCTAGTACATCTCTCTTAAATACTGCACCACGTAGTACTGCCCTGCAGCACTGCACCACCTGACTGTTCTCAATGCTGCACCACAGGCACTGCTCACTGCAGCTCTGAACTACCTAATAGAACCCTCTACAGCTCTGTTGCCGAACCACTTAACATTGATCTCCAGAGACCTGTGCACCAAATCATACCACACAGCACTTCATCACCTGGCACCGCTCTCTGCTGCACTGCAACATCTAGCACTGTTCTCTAGGGCAGTGCTGCACCTAGCACTACTCTCTAAGGCAGTGACCAACCTAACCACAATTCCTACAAAATTGACACAAACCACATAATACTGACCTGTGCAGCACTGCATCCCCACCTAGAACTGCTCCCTACTACTTGTGCACCTCATGCATTACACCATCTTAAGACTGCTCTCTGCAGCCCTGAACCGCCTAATGCTGATCACTTTACTACATCACTTGGCACTGCTCTCTCCTGACCACGCTAACACTGATCTCTGGGTCACTGGGTCACTGGGTCACTGCGACACTTAACACTGTTCTCCATGCTTGATACTGGCAGGCCTGCTCCATTCACTTCTGTCACCTGCGACACTGCACGACATAGCAAAGTTCTATTTGGCATTGTCACCTAATCTTGAGACGTGTGTCTTTATATGACCACTATGCCTCATCCAGTACCCTGCTCAGCGTTGCGTCCAGGGTTGTGCCACCCCCTCAGTGCCGTGTGCAGGGCTGCGCCACCCCCCCCCCTCCCTCAGCGCCCCATCTTGGCCTGCGCTATCCCCCCTCAGAGCCGCGTCCAGGACTGCGCAACTCCTGGGTGCTGCGTCCAGGGATGCGCACTCCCCCCTACCCCCTTCCTCCAGTGCTGGCGTCCTGCTCTCCAGTGTCATATCCAGGGCTGTACTCTTACTTTAGTGTTGCATACAGTAATGCACCCTCTCTTCAGTGTTGCATCCTGTCTCGCTCCCTCCCTCCAGTGCCATGTCCTGCACTGCACCCTCTGTGTTGCTTCTAGTACTGAGCCCTCCACTGTGTTGCTTTGAGCACTGTACTTTCGAATCACAGCATGGACTCTCACCCCATTCAGTAATACTGTTAAGCTATATCATATCGGGCTGCCATCTTCCCTGCTTCCCCCAGCGCTGCTTTCTGTTTGGCTGGATGGTGGGAGGGAGTTATTAATGATGTATAATAATAGACTGTTACCGTTGCAATGTGTGGCAACAAGTGTTTTGTTTTTTTAAACCGGTTCTCAGAGCCCGAATAACATGAAACTTGTGGGCAGCTGAACAGCGAGTAAGTGCATACTGTTCTCTGCACTGGTGGAATAAGGTGGCACCCTTACCCAATGCCAAACCCCATCTTGGCGTCTCCTGTTCCCACTCTGCCAGCACCAGGAGTCTGCTGTGATTGAGCAGCTATGCACACAAGCAGAGGTTGTCATGCATGTGCCCTGCTAGAGGACAATGTGAAAAAGGATAAACGTTTAACTGTATCCTAGATAAGAAATGAACATGCTTTAGTTGGTGTAGTCTTCAGTAAGCAGAGTGATGAGTTGGTGCTGTCAAGCAGAAGACGCAGGATTTAGTGGTCAGCGGAGGCTATGCAGGAGATGCTAACTTTCTTAGTAACCGGCAGAATATGCAGTGTTTGTTGATGAGAAGATGCAGCTTGCTGGTAAGTGTCAGAGAATGCTGTTTGGAGGTGGGAATTGGAAGATGCTGTATTTGGTTCGCTTCAGAGGTTGCTGTGTTTTCTAGGGTCAGAGGATACAGGATTTGGTTTAGGGTCAGAGAGTCTTGTGCTTGGTTGAGGGCCAGAGGATGCTGAAACCGTTCTGTAGACCTGTGGTGGCCCACATAATCACTGTGGTACGGTGATATGATTCTTGGAAAACTACAGACTGCTTGTTTGGGGGCCTTTTATTTAAGAGTTACTTGCCCATTGTTGAGGACAGTAACCGTTTTTAAAGGCACCCTAACTCATGTTTGCAGCTCAGGTCTACATGGAGTCGAGGGTCTTTAACAACCATTATTGCCCAAGTCAGAAAGGCTCCAAGGCTTTTAGAATAATCTGCCCTTTGATGTGAACATTCTACCAGCCCTTATGGGCTCTGAGTCACTTCAATGTCTTCAATAGGGTTCTGAACATGCCCGTGGTCTAATAATTATATGTGATGGTTCATTGAGCTAACCCTTCACTGCAGAGACTGGAGTTTAACTCAAAGAGCACAACAGGTTTCTATCCGGGTGGATCACTCTTATGAACTGCAATGTATCCCTTTGTAATGCATTAAGAGACTGAGCTGTCTTGCTAGTTGAAGGCTGTATTGGCGAAATGCTTCTATTTACTTAGCCTGACTTTTTGAAGGCCCTTCCGTAGACTCCGCACCTGTGGCTCCGACTCCTCTCCTGGCTGCTTTTCTAAGCGCTGTGCCACAAGCTTTGTTTCCCATCATTAGGTTGAAATGATCCCTCCAGTGTCTGCCTGTGTCTTGGGAGACAGGCTGGCAGCTGTCTTACAAACAGTACAATGGATTGTGACTGTTGTAACTTCTATTACTCTGCCAGATGTGGAGGGATTACATGCATGCTGGCAGGTGTTATGTGAAAGTGAGTAGTGGTTACTCATTTCAGACATGAACTCACAAGGATTTTTTTCCATTTTAATCGAGCACTGGGGACTTCATCCCATGCATGATACAACTCATGCAGCGGCTGAATTAGTGGACTTTTTTTTAATGGTTATTATCTTAACCTAAATGTGTTCTGTTTCACCATGTCGGTTGTCTTGCCTGCTAAATAGATATGGTTTTATAATCTCTGAGCTGAGTTGTGGACGGTTAATTCACTGTGATGAGTTCCTCTTCAACGAGTTCCGTCTGTAACTCTTTCCTACATTTGCGGTCTTTATGGATATGAGCCTGTTGTTCCAGATCCTGGGTGCATAGGTGGAAAAGGTCTCTGTTCCGTTCTTATGCTATCTACTTGTAATGATTCACATTCTCATACAACATTTCTTTAAAACCAGGCCTATTGGCATTGCCAATGCTTCTGTGCTAAGATTATGAGGGCCGAACAAGTAAAGCCAACGAAGTTCCCTCAGGATTGGCGTGGGTAGCTTTCATGCAAATCAGAAAAGTACAGACCCAAAACTAAACTTAGACCCAAAACTGAACCACAGACACATCACACAAAGTAAAAACTTGCTTAGCGGGGTCAGACGGTGCCATGTTTACTTGGGAGCCGGAGGATAAAGCATCATCTACTAAAATCATCAAAAGTGATATACTTTAAATATAGAAATTGCTTTTCAGATACTTCTTACACATAATAGGGTGATGAGAGAGGACGGATGATGGTGCTTTTTTTTAGAGCGCATTCCATAGAAAGCTATCAACAAATACTCATAGGAGGGAGGTGTTATCAAAATTATAGTGTCTGTGTCACTATGGTCTTTGCCTTTTCTTAAGGAAGCTTCATTTAATGGGTTGGATCTTCTGATCTTTCTTGCTGCCTTAAAGATGGTCAGAGTTCTGTGTATTCTGGGATGTGTAATAGGAAGACATTGTGATTTTTTTGTTTCATATTCGTTATCCCTTATTTTCTTGAAATATGCCTCAAGGAAAGCAGTACTTTTTTTCATGGTGTTGGGGAAGGCACATAGATGTTCTTCGCTGATTCCCGTCCCTTCTCTTAAGATTTCAAACAGCTTGCTAGTTTGTTTTCAGGTATCTGTTATTTGTATGGTGCGGCAGGCCTTTTGAGTCCCCTGTACTACCATGTGGTATTGCCTCCTGAGGAAGCCCTAGTGGGCTTATAAAGATTGATTCATTGCTTCCCTTCAGCTTTTTTTCAAGAGTTGACCTTCTTTCTTGTTTCTTGTTCTAATACATCTTTTTATTTGGTTTTGTTTGTATGCATGCAACAAGAATCCAATTACTATATATATTTAGTTTGTTCCTTGTCTTTCAGCAGTAGTCGCTGTGTGGGTCTCTAATCCATACAATCCTAGAAGAGTGGAATATGTAGCACTAAATATTATAACGGATATTCCTTGACTCGTAATGATCCACCCAATTTCCCCATACCGCTTGGTGTCTGTGAGGGCAGACCCTGGCCACGTATATTGTTTTGTTTTTTCCAATTGGCGGCATCTGCCCATTCCACGTTTCCATTATATCAAGCTGGCGGGTGCCTCTTGCCTTCAAATCTGAGCTACGTCTCTCTTGGCCAGTCTTAGCCTGAGTCGCAGTAGGATCTTCTCAGCTCTTGTGAAGCCCTCGTCCTTTAGTATGTTTGAAAGTGGTAGCTTCAGATTAGGATCTAAATGACATTTTGGTATTCCCTGAAATGTTGTAAAATTCTCCTCCCTGAAGGGCCTATGATAGGGACAGGTCCAGACTGTGAGGAGGAAGTCCCTTATCTCAGCACTGCACTGCAGATATTCTACTCCTAGGTCCCTTTGGAAGCCCCAGAGCCACTTGGGAGTTAAGTATACGCTGTATGTGTTTACTGTGTGCAAAGTGGTACCAGCAATGTGAGTTGGGCGCTTGATTATGTGAATAAATCCTAGGGGGCTCAGGTGTGAGCTCCGTCAAAGGCGTATTTGTTGTGAGGTGTATCCACTTAACCATTAAAATCTCCCATCAGGAGGATCTTCTGCTGCAGGGCTTGGGCCGGTCTTGGGGGTTGGAATGGTTCAGCAGATAAAATACTGTTCTATTTTCTTTCAGTTTGTCTATTCTATATATGTGATACCCATCATGTGGGATAATGTGCAAAAAATCATTAATACTTTTAATATCGGTGATATTATTCCAATTATTATTGGACATCCATAAATATTCAAGATTGATACTGTAGTGTTTTAGTCATCTTAACAATTATTTGTGCAAAATACATATGTATTATTTATCCAAAATCATTTAATACAAAGAGATTTCATATGCCCCCGTGGATGTACAGACACTTCCCCCATGCTTGATTTCTGTAAGAAATTAGCAGAGTGGTGGGGAAAGGGGGCGTGGCCTGCTATGACAGCTTCGCAATCCCGCTGTGTGGGATTTACTGGAGGTAATAGGAGGGGTAGTTGGCCCCCACAGTTGACCTGGGGGCCTACTACCCCTCCTGTTACATCCAGTAAGTCCTACACAGTCGGATTGCTAAGAGGTCTTCAGAGGCCATACTCACCTTTCTCCACCACTCTGCAAACGTGCATCCTGGCACAGTACTGGTTGGAGAATGAAGTCTATTTTACTCCTGAGGGACTTTTGCGGTCAAGTAGCCCTCCTGGTACCTCCTGTAAGTCCTACGCTGTGTAATTCCTGAGCGCTGGTCAGAGGCCCAGGCACTTTCTGCACCACTGTGCAAACACGACTACTACCTTATAGTTAGAAATTATTATTTTGAAAACCTTAGAAATTCACTGAAAAAAACATAGGTTTCAGGGACGTTATAGTTAGAAATTAGCATTTAAAAAACCTTGGACCAGTGATGTCATTTGAGATGTCATCAGTGATGTCACTGACCATGTCATGAGTGATGTAATTTATATGTGACGTCATCAGCAGTGCATTGCGGGGGTGCGAGTTATAGTTAGCTCAACTAACTTGAACGGCCTAATTTCTCTGGTTTTGTACGAGTGAAATGTCCAACTAACTATAACGTCCCTCAAACCTGTGTTATATATGTGTGTATACATATATATGTGTGTGCGTGTGTATATATATATATGTGTGTGTGTGTGTGTAATATTGGGATAGGGGCTGATGCACATCAGACCACACTCCTCCCTAGGACCCCCCCCCCCCCCCAACCATTCTTCCTCCTGGGAAAAGATGAGAGGATTGACACACATTGTGCCCCCCAGAGAGATGGGACAGCAATCCCACTGGATGCCAGGGATATATATTTTTTTCAAAATGATATGGCTCTGGTCGATGCTGACGTTAGGCCGCCTACTTCTGCCCCTCCCAGGTGCCTAGACCATCTCCCACAGCAAGAGAGAGGAAGTGGGTGCATTGGTACTGTGCTGAGAGTGCACATCCCTGCAGGAGGAGCATTGCTGCAGCATAAAACCAGCGTGCATTGTTTCTGAAGATCATGGGGAGGGGCCCAGGGAGCTGGCCATGATACAATCACTCACACACAAAGACCTCGTTGAAAAGCTCTGCTGGTTGCCATTGTTTCCCAGCTTCCACACGTCTCGTCGAGTGGATGGAGCAATTAGCAGCATAATGTGGCCTGCCTGGGCTTTGCTTGACCAGGACTCTTTGTGTACAGAGATGGCAGGGCTGGGCATCCGGCTGCGGACATTGGCCCTTCAGTGCTGAGTGTGGAGGGCTGTGCTCTTAATGGACCTCTTCAAAGGCGAGCAGAACAAATGAAGATAATGAACTCTGCTGGGTCATGGCAGCCTCCAGCCTCACAGACCGCACACTGCCTCCATTGTGGGGAGCACAGTTTCTGTAGTAAGTGGTCTTTGAATGGGCTGTCACGTGGAAGGCGAAAGCCCGGAGATGCCAGTCTGACCACAATCCTTTTAACTGAATACTGCAGCACTTAAGTCAGGACCACAGATCCTAATGGAGCACTTGCCTCACTTCTTGGAAATACTAGGCAGTAACACACCGCATTACTTAGGTGGGTTAAATGCATGCTGCACAGATCTTTGCATTCCACTGGGTCCTCCTCCAGATGTTTATCCGATGCAAGCATCAGCTATTGCTATCTCTTAGACCCCCCCCCCGCCCCCCCCCCCCACAACTCAGTGCTGTGTTTTTTTTTTTTTTTTAAATGTTTGGGGGACACAACTTCAATCCTGCCAAAGTTTATCAAGGCCAGATTTGTGTAATTTCTTTTCTCACATGTTTGGGTACTAAAGGGTCTCAGGGTGTGTTGACTCCCTTAAAGGGAACCAAGGAAATGGCCTAAATATTGGCAATTTGTTTTTTAGGGGGGAAAGGGGGTGACAAATGTTGTGCAAGAAAGTGTGTATTTTGTTCTAAAAAGTGTTATCAACAAGAGGTTTGCTGTCTGACATCACATCCTTCTGATGTATAGAAAATCATTACCATGGCATTGAAATGGTTAACAGTAAGCCCTAATCTTTGGCCCGGTGAAACATACAGTTAAAATGTGCCTTAAATTGTTTATTATTATTAATATATTATTATGTCTGGGCAATAAAGGGCACAGTCAGCAATTAGAGAATTTATTTCATATACTGCTAGAATTAAGTGAGACAGAACTCTTTTACTCATTTAATGAGTGACTAGTGAGGACTTCGGCACGCGTACACCGCCACCAGGTTGCCTTTTTTACTGGTCTCTAGACTCATTGGTTTGTTATCAGTTAAGCTCCTTAACGTAGACTTCCTGCTGTTGAGGTCCGCACCGCTCCCCTGCTTCAGCTGGCCAGGTAGACTCCTTTCCAAAGCAGCCCCTGGACTCTGCTCTAGCAAGTAGCTGCTCACTTTCAGGTGATGCCCCTCGCCTTTGGGAGGCTGGCTGTCAGTGACACTAGCCATGGAGATTAAGAGTTTCCCTGTTACCTTTACAGTCAGTGAGATATCCTGCAGTCTTTTGAGGACCTGTTGGCCTCTTTCGTCTAGTGCTATTCCAGATAGGACATATTGATTATTATTGATTATACTGGTCGGTGTTCTCAAACCAGATTGAGGCAGTTTGCTTAGCTTAGCTCACGTGTCCCTCCTTCACAGAGCAGACACACAGACTCCGAAGCACAATGAGGAGGGAATCCCTCACTCCTGACAGCCTTCAGCCTATGGGAGTAGTAAAAAGTAGACCCTGACAGAGGAGGTCATCCTGTGCTACAAAGCAGACCGCTGTCCCCACCTAACCACACACTTTGTCTATTCTTATGGGAAAGCTCAACAAGGAGCAATCAGACAGACCACTTCTGAAAGGTAACTGCTACATTTCTATTGGAAGCTCCGTCTCTATTCTTCACAGCCCAGTGCAAAGTCCTGCTAACATTTAAGAATCCCTGTTCTGATTTGTGCTTGACTTTGAACCAGCACTACTAGCCTTTTGGGGTGGTCATTGCATGTGAGTGACACTTCCCCTGCTTTTAATTGGTAGAGGAGAGATAGAACTGATACTCCTTCGACCTTGGTACTGAGAGTGCCATACATAAGAGGGGACCATTTGGCTGCTATGTGAATGACTGTTTCCTAGTCCTTCCACCCTCCAATTGGCTGGTAGGAAGAGGCAGTACAACATGCCTTACCCATTTTCTGTTACAATGGCAGTAAAGGCTTTTAAAGTACTGAAGAAATGAAACTCCATTTCCATGTTTTTCCTTGATAGAATTGATTCCTTTATTGTCCGTGGTGGCATCACCGTGCTTGACTAATGTAATGATGCACTTGCCAGTGTGAGCCCTAGACTTTCGGGCCATAGGAAACTGCAGCACCAAATTTGGATTCATGATAGTAAGTGATTTTGCAGTTTCCTCCAACAAAATCGTAAGTGCATGTAGGGTGCTGTCTGTTAGTACTTATTCATCGGGATACATTGGGAGCGGTTGGACTTTTCCTTTCGTGGGTTCTTGAGATATCTTCTGAACCTTTTACCAGAACATAGATTGAGAAGGGACGAGTGAGAGTCCATGGTTGCCTCTTCTTTACTGCGCTGACCTGGAGTCCCAAACCCTGATGGGTTCAGGTTCCTCCATATGAATTCCTGATTGTAAGTCTTACTTACACAGTTGTGTGATGCACTTTGACCCATATCCTTTTCCTGCGAAGAGTGTCCAAAGCTTTGCTGTTGCCCATGAAAGCCAGATACAGCAACCGGTCGTCTCGCAACAGAGAGGTGAGACAAGGAGCTCATTGATTCTAGCACTGTTAAATTACCTTCCTTTCGCCAATCTTGGAGACCTAGCAATATTTCGGCATATTTTTCTGATCAATATCAATTCGGCTTATGGGACGATAATTCTTTTTTCAGCTCCTGCACGCTGCTTTTATTTTTTTAATCTGTGTGTGCACAGCTTCTCTCTGGTGAAATTCCTGCTTCTTGTGGTTTTTTTTTAATACATTATGTGTTTGTGCATGTCTCAGTATGTGCTCTACGTCCATATTCTAGCCCTTTGGTGGTTGTTGCCCAAGTGCGACATTGGGAAACGTGTGACAAGTTCTACCCAGATAGCATCGTTTGAATCACAAAAACGTGACCAAAGGGCACAAAATGAAGAAGTGGCTGCCCAGCAGCGTTATTGCATTCGCCTCTGTACCATGTGGCGCTCTCTCAGAGAGTGTCCTTGTAGCTGGTATAATTAAAAGGCATAATCAGTCTGTGGTTAGTGACAATCCGTAACTGCATCAACCGTGCAACTCCGTGTTTCAGGAAGGTGCTGATCTGAGAGCCCTCTGCACCAGACCCAACTAAGATGACATCCTACATGCCCCGTCTACACTCCAGCTCTTCCCAGACTGATTGATAAGGCGGCTTGTGTTGTGCTGTTCCCACCACAAAGCACCGATGGGAGATGCACTGAAGAAAAGCGAGACTACCTACAAACATTAAACTGTGCAGGTCCCAGAAGAATGGAAGGCTGCTTATTCCGGACCTTTAAGGAGGATTAGAAAGCTGCTGCTCTGGCCCCAGATTGCTAACTTTCTACTTGTGGTCTAACAGATAAGCTCTCTCTACCCAAAGCCCTGGGCCCAGTGACCCTAAGAACCAGAAGGTCTGTATGCGTAGTGAGAGGAGGGTGAACAAAGGTCCATTTGAAGTCTCTTCAGTGCCACCCAAGTACAGATAATTTCTAGGTCGTCCTCCGCAAACGGTGGTGGTTAAAAAGACCAGGGCACGAGCTAAAATGAGTGAAGTGCCCGCCGCCCTCTGGGGTAGTCATCCAGAAGAATAAGTAGGTGCGTGCCGTGGCAGATATTGGATTTAAGGATCGAGACATTCCATGGCTCGGGGCTCACTAGCATCATCTTCTAGTTAAGGTGATCATGGTTAGCACATCATGAGTTTCCTCCCGGGAGCTTCATTTGGTTCCCCATGGCAACCGTTGCTATAAATATGTGCCCTACTTTTGGCTCTGCTTGTCACCTATTGCCATTGATACCCAGTATATACTCTTATGGTCCATTCATTATAGACTGTTGTGAGAACAAGAAGCGGCGTGGTCATATTTGGACGTTCAGCAAATTGGTTAAAATAAATAAGGGTGCAATGGTCTCAGCAAAACTTTAGATGTTTTCAACGCCAGCAGGCTTTCGAATGGTATTGCAAACACTTTCTGGCTACTACCAAAATTTCATTACAGTAGTCATCATTTTTTTCTTCTTTTTTCTAGTATGCATTATTTTAAAATCTTGTTTTTCTCTGCATGATGTTCGTATAACGTCAATAGTTGTCCATAATATCTTTGTGTAGATGGTGACAAAGTCAACTTGAAAATATTTGGTTTGTCTAAATTGCTTATTTTACAGAATGGCATAAATGTGGTCCATTAGTTAACTCTGTCTCAATTTGAATTCACAGCTGTTTAGAATTATTAGACTTTAAGCCACTTACTTCTCTCAAATCCCCAGCAACTATATATTTGTTGTAGTGCGCTCAGAGACCCACTGTGCAGCTGCAGGCTGGATTGAAGACAGATTAGTAATTCTGTCAGATGTGCTTTGCTTGGGAGAGACTGAGCTGGAAGAAACCGCCGCTGTAAATTGATGAAATACTGATGGAGGAATACAGATGAGACGAGTATGTACGATTGGGGTCTCGGAGAATAGGTCACTCCATGACTTCTGCAAATCTATCAAATCCCGCAATTCTACCTTCCCCAGGGGATTCACCTACCAGTGTTGCCCGAAAATATAAACGGGCTATGAATGGTGTACAGACCCCTTTGAAATCACGGAAGGAAAGGTTCTGACTTTTGTCGTGGAATGGCCGGAAGATAGGAGATGAATGGGTCCAACTTATGGGAGAGGGCATTCCTTGGCGTAGACCAAAGAAGGTCTGATGTCCTTGTGTGCTTGTCAGGCTGCACACCAAAGCACAGACAGACTTGGCCCCAAATGTATTGCTGGTTGATCAGGCAGTGTTTTGAAGGGACAATTCAGAGGTACAGGCACCCTCCTATTCTTGTGTGCTTTGAATGTGTGGGATAAAGAAGGGGAAACAGGACGGAGTATCTGTTTTGCTTCCTGGTTTTGTGACACTGTTTTAATGGGCAGTGGCGAGACCATAGCCTTAAATGGTAACAGCAAGCTTCCGACTGTGAGCCCTCTCAAAGTCCAAGTCATTGACTTTAGTTCCTCTTCCACGCTCTCCAGAGCCCACTAATGATCATCAGTTTGAGTCTTCCCACTCTGCCTGAAACTTTTTGCCCCTATTAGCTGGTTCTGTATGATGGACTCGGGTCATCAGCATTGTCCTTTCTAAGGACCAGGTTGTACGTGCTGCAGAGGCTAAAACGTTGAGAGAGTACTGCAAAGGCTGAACTTGCTCTGGATACGTCTAGGGAAAGCAGCTCAATCCCATGCTGAAGCATCGGCTGAAAGTGAAGGGTCAGCGGTAAAGGAACCTTTGTGGTCACAAACCCAGAGAAGGCCCAGTTGACTCATCAGGATCATGGTGAACACAGTGGGAAGATTACCTTTCATCATCTCGGTCACCACTGTCATAAGGTACCTGGCAGTGACATTCCTCTTTGTCTTCTTGAAACATCCAGTCTCCACATTGTTGTGGTATTGCTTCCTCATCACCATGGCCTGCTTAGGGATGTACTATCCATTCTCCCAGAAACAGTTGTTTTGGGAGTAAGATCTGGCTGTCAGGACGGCATCCAGCTCCACTTTATCTTCACAATGCAGTATCTGGGTTCTGTAGTGTCGGCTAAGTTCCACAAAAAAGGTAATGAAGACTATAGGCAACACCACTCTGAGCCACATACTGGAGTGCAGGATCAGTTTGACGGCCACCATTTATTTATTTGAAAAGTTTTATAAAGCGCGAATAAGACCCAGATCGGGTATCAGAGCGCTGTACAAAGAGGACAATTAGCGTTGCCCTGAGGAGACTGTAAAAGTACAATGCAAAAAAGGTAGCATAGGGGGAACCAGGTGAAGGCCCTACTAGACGAGGCTGTGCAGTTTAAGCTGCGCACTATGCCCCAAGAACAATACAGTACATTTCGAATCGAGTACATATTTCAAAACATATAGAGAAAATGATTGTCAGGCATACATTACAACTCACAAAGTAAAAATGTATTGTCAAGCACTCGAGGAAAGTGATTATCACATGACATAGAAGCTATTGCTGCTGAAGTTCTTCCAAAAGTAGCCATTTGACTTGTTTCTTGAATGAAGCAGTTGAGGGGTTGGCTCTGATTTCCGTCGGTAGGGCATTCCAGAATCTTGGAGCCAGCCCTGAGAAGGAGCGATTGTAACTTTTTTTTTTTTTTTTTTATTTGGGTGGTTTCAGGAGTAAGGTATTGGAGCTTCTTAAATTTTCGACTGGAATCAGAGAGATCGAGTTTCTTTGCCAGGTAAATGGGGCTATTGCGATGGATAGCTTTATGTGTCAGACATGCTATCTTGAAGCGGATCCTTGCTTCAATGGGAAACCAGTTAAGTTGAGTTAGGTCAGGTGTAATAAGATCATGTTTTCTGGAGCCAGTGATTAGTCTGGCAGAAGCATTCAGAGAAGCTCTTAGAGAAGCTAACCTTGCTTTAGGAAGCCCTGCTAGGTTTACCAAGCCATATTCTACTTGCGAGATAACAAGGGATTGGACTGCTGACTGGATGTACTCAGGAGGTAGGAAAGGTTTGATTTTCCTGAGCATGTTGAGCTGATGATTGGCACTCTTAGTAGTGGCACTGATGTGTCCTTGCATGTTTAGATATTTGTCTATGATGACACCTAAAGAGCGGGTGGAGTCCACCACGTGCGGGTCGCAGTTGAGTGCAGAGATATTTTTGATCCAATTTTGCAATGGGGTCTCTTGTTTGCGGGGTGTAATCGGGAGAAATTCTGTTTTGAGGGAGTTTAGTAACAGATGGTTATGTGTTAGCCATTGTTGAGTTTTTTGGAGCGCTCCATTAAGAGTTTTAATGTCATCTGGAGAGGAGATCTTCAAATACAGTTGAGTATCGTCCGTGTACATATGGTATTGAATATTTGACCCATTCAGAATAGCAGTCAGCGGTTCCATGAAGAGATTGAAGAGCGTAGGCGAGAGTGCGGATCACTGAGGTAGCCCAATAGTGACCGGGGTGCTTGCAGCCAAAGATAGGTTGACTTTGATTCTCTGTGCTCGGTTGTGCAGGAAGGAGGAGAACCAGTTTAAAACAGGGCCAGATAGTTCCATCCTATATTGCAGAAGATTAATCAAGTTATGTTTAATAGTGTCAAAAGCAGAGGACAAGTCCAGAAGAATTAAGACAAGGCGTATCTTGGTCTAGAGCTCTCAAGGCGTCATCCACAATGTGCGTTAGGGCTGTTTCTGTACTATGACCTGGTCTAAAGCCTGACTGATGTCAGTCTATCAGCTGAAACTTCTTGATGTGTTTGCATAGCTGTGTGTGAACGCATTTCTTGAGCAACTTCGCTAAAGACATGATGCTGGTGATCGGCCGGTAGTTATTAGGGTCTGTTAGGTCTGCATTGGGCTTCATGGGGATAGGTGTAACTTGCCCCATTTTAAGGCAGTCGGGAATCCTCCCCTGTAAGAGAGATTGTTGGATGATCTTGGACCAGAGAGGCAGAATGGCTGGGTTGAGGTCTTTGAGTAGCATAGCGGGGAGTGGATCACTGAAATGGTTGGATGGTTTAAGAGATGCCGATGAATGTGATACCTCCTCCAAGTCCGGGAGTATGAAGGTGTTCCAGTAGGCATTGTTTTTGTGTGTGTACTCAGTGGGGTAAGGCAGAGCACTCACTGCTTCAGGTACTGTCAAACCCAGGGAGCTCATCGACAGCGGGTTAGCGGCGGCACGTTGCAGCTCCCGATCAATACTCCTAGACTTTTCTGAAAAGTGCGCTGAGAAGTCTTCTTCACTGGAACCAGTGGTTTTTATTGCAGAAGTAAGATTAGCCTGTTGTTTGATGATATCAAACTGTTTTTAGGACAGTTTTTAGCGCTGTCAAGCTGAGCTCTGAAATAATCTGATTTAACAATGCGAATGTGTTTGTTATAAGAGCTTCTCTTCTTCCTTAACTGTTTGAGACTAGAAGTGGAGGGGGCATTTTTCGAATGTCTCTCAGAGAGCCTTAAATTGCGTCTTTCATCATTAAGGGCACCATTGAACCAAGGTTTGGATTGTTTGCAAGGAATCCTTTTGAGTTGCTTCGGGGCTGCAGAGTCTAGAATGTTTGTCATTGAGTTGACGTAGTCATCTGTCAACTCTTCCATGATCCCTTTTCACTCAACTGCTACCATTGGACTATACAGCAATCGTCACAGTCTGCATCCTAGTACTGGAAGCAATAAACTTTACCACTGCCCTTTTACCCTGATGATGGCCCCATCCCAAGTGACTCGCACAATAATGCACTAAACGTGGGCAGTTACAGCTGTTGTGCCACCGCCCTTGGCCCCTTGGTTTTGTTAGAATGGATTTATCCCTTTTCAGCTTCTTTAGGGTGACAACTACCCTTTTCTCCCTCTGCAACTTCCCTGCACTTGCCTTTATTTTTTTATGGACAAGGATTATCCCTGTGTCGTCCGTTGTTCTTGTCTTCTTTCCTCTGTCTGCCTCCTCCATGTTCGCTCCCACGTCCTTCTCCATTTAAACCGCTTGTGTCAAGGATTTTCTTTCTCTTTTACTACCAGCTCTATAGCAGTAACGCTTACTGTCTTCCCGCAGTGTCTTTTTCTAACATCTACACTCCTTGCATCTGTCTTGTGGCTCCTGCCCTGTTCTTCCTTGCTGCGCAAGTAACCGTAGAAATAGGAATCAGATCACTGTAACCCATTCCTTTTGGCCTATCTAGTCGATTTTCCTTTTCCATTTCTTAATTTAGTTTCACAGACCTCCAAATACATTTTTGTGTTGATCAGAAGTTTTATGTACATTTTACTGAATTTTAGTTTGAATCCAGACAAAGAATTCTATATTTTTTTGGGTCCAGTCAAATGTGACTTTTCCTCGGGTACCGCCTCAGTCTGCCTTGTCCCACCAACTGCAGTCTTTATCATTTAAATAAACTAGTGACCCTCACTGACCCGCTTCAGTATCAGTTCTGCCCTTGGTACATGAATGTTCCGGTGCTGTCCCTCATGTCAGTCCCACAGCCAGCGATTTGTAGTATGGGAACATCAGCTGGGGACCTTTAGCAATAGCTCTTGTTCCGTCAGTAAGATGGTAGGGTACTAGTATCCACTTGCAGTCTGTTTTAAACTCTGAAGATAATGCATTCTGGTGTTTCCTTTCTTGTATTTGTTTTGCTGGCCCCTATATAACACACCTATAAAAGCAAAAAAGTGATGGGTGGAATGCTTTAATTAATCTCAACCATTGGTAATTACGTGGGCCGCGCTCGTGTCAATCAGGGTTTTTACCCACTTATTAGTTTATGACACTGTATTCCATTAGGTACAGTCCAGCTTGAGCTGCTGGGCCCCACCCCTCTACAAGAGAACACAATCGACCACCAACATAATGTAGCAAAACCAGGTCTGCATATAACTGGTCTCTGCTTAGAGTGACACAGTGGGTAGAAAAAAAGTTAGACCCGAATGCAGTTCAGAGCGATCTCTAGTGGCAGAGATGTAGTCCAACATTCATTGTATTACTTTGTTGCTTGTTGTATTACATTTAGCAGAAACCAATAGTCTGAGAAATCTCCTGTCATTACTGGGGCTCAGATTGGTTGCACCTCAAACCTTTCAAATCACCAAGCTGCTTAAATTGTGGTGGCCAGACTAAGCTTAACACTCATGTATCGAAGGGTGGAGAGATCAGGGATTGTAGTTCAGAATAGGTAGAAACTAAAATCATAAAAAATGACAGTTAATTTAAAAAAAAAGAAGAAAAAAACGAATTTAACTGGGTTGTTTTATTTGAGCAAACCTGGGATCAGAAATATGGTGGATGATATATGCATGCATTGAAATCCATAAAACTTTAACATAAAAAAAGGTCTAATTGGTGAGCTGCCATTGTTGGTGACATTGCTGCCTGTGGGTTACCCCAGGTTAGGCTGGGCCACTTGCTCTGATTGTGGTGTCTGCACTGTACACTATTGTTCCTTTCAGTCCAGGTCCAGACACAGGTTTCCTTCTCCACTGTAATTGGTTATTCTCTGCTCCTTTGTTTCGGGAGTAAAAAGCTAGATAATTTCTGAAAAGAATGAAAGGCGTTAATGGTGAAGCGGTCCTCCTCATACCTCCCACGTACTACATACCTGTCGGCACCTGTTCGGGGGTCACGGGTTTGGCAGAGGTTTCTGGGTCCCAACTGTTGTTGAACACCTTTTACCGCTGCTGTCTGAGACCTGGCTTATTATGATCCTGCTGACTGAATACCAAGTTCATTCCTAGCATGTGACCATAAGTGGTAGCAAGGCAAGCAGTCCAAGGCTTCTCTGGGAGGTAGTGTTGTGCAGACACTCGGAACTCAACAGTTATGCAGCCAACACAATAACTATTGTCCATCCCAATGCTTCTTTTTGTGAAACAGAGAAGTACCTTAATGCACAATGGTACACAAAGACCCAATCCAGGCATAAGGCTTTACACATGCTCTACTGGGATTTTGAGACTGAACGAATCGGGCATATCGTAAGTTCTGGTGCAGGCCCACTGTGAAATGCGTCAGTAGATTACTTGGTTCTGTCACCCCTAGGTAGGTCAGTCCTTACAAATGTCCCAGCGCTGAGTCTTCAAAGTTATGGCTTTGTCCCAACCCAGTTTAGTGCATGAGGCACTTGTGAGACGTCAGCAGTTCCTGGCTTTACATGGGAATTGATTCTTGGATGTGATGAGCGTGTGTCTGGGGTTCTAGAGTTGGATGTAGGGCAGCCCGCCTTCTTCACTTCTCTCACCTCGCCATGCATTGATAGGCAGCTCTAATGGCCGCTTTTGTTCTACCTCGGTACTCCGCTGGCGTGGGGGCATGTTGTGTGGACAACCTGCAGGTCGCCAATCAGCACCAGGCACTTGGCAATGATGTCGCATGGAGGGGGATCAGAGCGGTTTCTCTTAACCTGTTGATGTTAGTGGTCATGGTTACTCCAAACTGTAGATGTCTCTGGTCTTAGTCGCGTGTACCTATAGATCTTTCTGGTCACAGTCGCTTACTGCTGCAGGTGCTCCGGATAAAGGCGCTCTTCGCTGCAGAATATTCAGGCGGATCGCCACATCCGCGGTCTCATGATGAACAGGTTACTTGAGGTTAGGTTGGGGAGGCTTGAAGACCCTTTCCAAGTCTGTGCTGGTGACACTCCCCATCACAGTCTGCAGTGCCTGAGGAAGCTACTGTGCTGTTCGACACAGCGGCTGGCCAGCTTCATGTTGCTTCACTATTGGGTCTTGTGCTCCTTCCCTCCTTTCAGCAGGCCAACCGCTCCAAGGTCTCAGACAGACCAACAGCTCCTCTCAGAAATATTTCAGGCTTCATGTAGTGTGATGATGTGTCCCCTCTTCTGGGAGACTGGCTGTATTACACAGCAGCCTTAAATCTCAGGAGGTGTTTTTGAGTGTAACAGCAATGAAAAAACTGAAATCAATTGGGAAACTTTAGCCCTCACTTTTTAAATCCTCTTTCAGACCGGGGATGCTGATTCCACTCTCAAACTGTCTATTCCTGCTCCATAGAACAGACTTTTGGCCTGATTTAGAAGTCTGCGGAGGGAATACTCCGTCACTAACGTGATGGATATTCCGTCCGGCCTATTACGATGCCCATAAGATAGAATGTGATCGTAAGATGGCAGATGGAGTATCCGTCGCGTCTGTTACGGTGTGTTCCCCTCCGCCGACTTCTAAATTCGGCCCTTAATATTGGTATCTGGTATGGGTCTTCTCAGCAAGATTTGACAAGAGGCGCCTCCACTGGAGCATCCACAACACAACCAGCAGCACAATCGTGTGTAGCTCTGCACCGGTCTGTTGGCACTTTTGGGTGGAGCAGTTGGGGAAGACAAAAGGTTTGAATGTTTATGAACTATACACAACGCACAGTGGCAAAAAGTACAAAGTACATACAAAAACTAGCCCCACTATATTCCAATCAGAAATCTCACGTGAGCTACCAGATCACCAAGAGGATTTCCAATTGAGTACTAACACTTGGAGGCTGATGTGGAACACTCTGACCCTGACCTTGAGGGCACCACTCGTCTATGGGTGCATCTGAAAACTGGAACAACTCTGACTAGGATATGACTGGATCTCAGAATTATTGGAGGAGAGTGAAAAATATTGGCCATGGTTCAGACTTCGTAGTCACGTGTGATCCTTGTAAGCCATAAATTGTGAAGGAGCCATAAAGCAGCACACAGCACTTTGTAAAACATCTAAATATTTAAAGAGAGAAGCACATATAACTGGACATAATCTGATATGGTGTGTCGCAAACAGACCAGACTAGGCTGTGAGGGTGGTAGGAAAGGGAAGCATTGCCCCCTGGGAATTGGAGGTGTAGGTGGCGCTGTGCTCACACGGTGCTGCCAGATATCTGCAAAGTGGAGGTAGTACGTGCAAACCAAACACAAACAAGCGGTACTCTGCAGATAGGTCTAAGAGCTCTTGAGGGCTGTTCCAGATGAGATCAGCCCGGTGCCGGATATACAATTGGCACAAATGCTTCGACCTGGGAGAGCCATTCTAGATAGAACATTGCTTTAGCTGAGCTTTTAGTTGAGTGGAAAGGCAACGATTGCTCATCTATGCAGCAATCCCTCGTTTCTGGTAACTGAGAAGAGCCGCATCCTCGGGCAACGAGCCACAGCTTTTCAAAAATAGTCAGCAGCAGCGGGATGCTGCCCTGGCATGTTGTTCCAGACGAGTGGTAGGCTCAAAATAAAGCCACATGGAACAGAGTTAGTAAACAGTGACGGTGTCTGGCTCCCGCCAAAAGCTCTGACTCAAAAACTGGCTCCACAACAGCTGTTCGTATAGCTGCACAACAGCCAATACATTTTTTCTGCACAGCTTGAGAGATGGGGGGGGCCCAGAATCCTACAGGGAAACGTATACTGGGGTCAAGCAAGGCTCCCTTCCTCGTCTTTTTGTGGCTTTGTGTTTAACTCTGCACCTAGTTTCTTGTAAGTGCAGCTTTCCGCAAATATTCTAGGGCAGTTTGTAAACTAGCCTCAGATCCTAGTTTCTGGAGATTGATGCTGTCTCCAAATTTTCGAGAATTGTGGTTGAAATGGTAAATTAGCCTTGGAGGAAATGTACCTGTTCCCTAAATAGTCTATGGCTGGAGTTAAGTAGTACATTTGCCTCACATCCTACTTTGTGGAAACTTGCACTTTGCCCAAATAGCCTCATGTTGGGAAATGTACAAAATCCTGTTCATCGTTTTCCATTCTACTGGAGGACAGAGCAGCAGCGTCCAGGTTTGTACTAAAACTTCAATGTAGTTGAGTCTATGATTGCTTCTTTGGTGGGATGGTTCGCTCTACTCAGAGGTTCTTCCAGAGTTTCTGTTAGATGCACAGCCCTGTGGCAACCTGTTGCTGTTGTGAACCCTCCAGCTGTTGACATATCTTGCCTGTCTACAGCGGACATGGTCTTTGCCACCTAGAGTGGTTTCCATCAACACTTGGATTCTAAGTCAATAGAGATGCTATGCTGATGATGCACGTTTTTTGTCTGCACCTTACGTGGCCTCTTGCTTCTCTAAATTAACCCTCCTTCATTCGTTTGTCATCATTGTGAGGTCCGCTGATTGTTTTTTTTATTAGAGCGGGCCTCTTTTAAATATAAATGTATGTTTCACTGCTTTGGAAGGCTTGTTAGAAATGTAGCATTAAGCTACATTTTCTGTCTTCTGTTTCTCTGCTGAGATCAACTTGATAATTGTTGCTAAATATTCAGCAATGCTTTTAATTTAGAGATTATGGGCCAGATGTACAAACATTATGAATACCGATTTCCAAATTGCCATTCTCTTCGAATCGCAATTAGGAAATCGGTATTTCTGAGTATGAAATTCTCTTGAGTTTAATTAGCGATTCCTAGTGGGTCGCGTATGTACCTACCTCATGCATATTAAAGAGGTGGGTCGCCCATTAGGAATCGCAGCCATCACAGGGATGGCGGCCTGCTGAGGTCAGCAGACCACCATGCCTATTATTGCTTTTTAATGAAGCAATCTTTTTCTTTTTAAAATGGAGCCTGTTTTCCTTAAATGAAAACATCATGCGTTGAAAAAGACAAAAAAATGAAACTTTGCAGTTTCATTTTTTTAACATTCTCAAAGTAGGAGGGGTCCCCAAAGGGAATCGGTATTTGGTAGCAAACTCAAAATTCGATTAGCTAACAAGTTACCAAATCACAATTTGCCTTTTGTACATTGTAAAAGCTTTATTGCAAATGGGCCGTTTGCGACCACATAGAAGATTTGTACACCTGGCTGTGTATCTTCAGTCACTACAAAAAAAATTAAAAATATGTACGAGTGCACTGACTAGAAAACATGCCTGGGGAGGTATGCCTACTCTGATTGCATTCAGACCCCAAGCGACAGGGTACACCTCCACAGCAGACCCCAGTTTGGGCAGTTGGTTAGAAGACAAACGCACCCACTCACTAGACCCTGCAGAGACAACCCATGTACATATCAGCCTCACTTGCATTTATATGACTCATCACAAGGGTCTGTAGGGTAGAGCCTGCTACACTCCTTCATGCCCACAACATCCCCCCAAGGAGCCCCTCCCGTTTGGACAAGCATGAACCGCAAACCAACGGTGCCCAAAGCGGAAAGAAACCATGTGGGATAAGTTAACATTATGTGCATCAGATAAATGCCTGTATACCACTTTTTAAAATGTAGGCTGCCTCCTGTTCCATTACGTGGTGCCCCGTGCTCTGGATAGTTGGTGTCCCTATCTGCTAAGCATGTTTGTGTGTTCCTGTTCCTGGGGTGCTGTCTTGATGAGAGTGAAGGCAAATTGTCATTGTTCCTTAGCTACCCGAATAGAATAGATGAACTGTCAGCAGGGCTTTTTGCCTTTTGAAGAATGTGATGTTAGTGGCATTAGCAGCAACTGTTACCTGTGATCATGCCTCCTGTATATAACCATCTCTGGAGTCCCTGGTTGCGTGATATTAGCGGCATTAGCTGCTATGTTGAGTGTGTTCCGCCTTGTATAAATACCTCCTCTAGAGTCGCTGGTTAAGTGATGTTAGTGGCATTAGCTGTTGGCTGTGTTCATGCCTCATGTGCATTACCACCCCTGGAGTCCCTGGTTACTTGATGTTAGCGCCATTAGATGTTTCTGTTGGCTATGTTCTTGCCTTGTGTACATTACTACCTCTGGAATCCCTGGTTACGGATGTTTTAGGCCCCACAGGGTTCGGACCATGGCAACCCGTCTGGCGTCAGGATGCTGCCTCCTCATTACTATATAAGGTCTTCTCCAAGATCTGTGCAGCCTACATTGAGGAGATATCCAGTTCACCTAATTGTGTGTATTTATGTCCGTAACCGCAGCCCTACTACCCACTCCTGAATGTATAAGACAAAGTATATACAGTTAATATTCCTTGGAATGTAAAACGTAAGTGACCAAACCGTAAATGTAAAATGTAGAACATTCTAATGTGTGTCGAGGGCAGTCTAGACAAGGGATGGATTCAAAAGAGCAGGTTTTCTCATCAGAGTAGGTCTCCTGTTCCTGAGCAGCAGGGTAACTACATAGAGCACAGGTAGAGAGGCATGTACCCCGCTGCTGGGGCAGGCCTGGATTGCTGGACAGTGTCCGTGGTGGGCACTGTTCTTACCACCGGTGTGCCAGGGCCTCGGGTGTCTTTGGCGCTCCAGTTGGTTCACCAAGTTACTCCCTTTGTACACTTGACTCTCAAGAGACAACGCCACCAGACAAGGTTTGGTTCCTTACACACTGTATGATATCACACTCCCAATCCAGTCAGAAATATATCTTTTCAAAATAGGGATTTTATTAACATGTTTGAAGGATCCTCAGTGAAATAGTAAGAAACCACACAAACAGACTCTCCTAGCTCCTTCTGGGACTGATATACAATCTCAAATGATAGCGCTAAAACACTATAATTTGTGTATCTTTTGTGTTATCCTAATGGCTCTTGCACCATCCTGCACTTGCAGGATGTTCAGAAGTGGCCAGTAGGACTGCGATTACGTACATAAATGCATACAGTGCAGTGAGCATGAGCTCTATGTATCCTTGTCTGGGGCATCCAACGAGAAGAATAAAGCGCCACCTTTCTCATCCTCCAGAATTGTGTCGTGTGTGCGATTGCTTTAATTAATCCGTGCGAGTGCTGCCTGGAGGCAAGGTCTTGGAGCAGAGACATGCAGCAGGGAATGGAGTCTGCATGCAGCAGGTCATGGCTGGCACCTCGTAGTGTGATTGTGCCGGACCCTCACCAATGACGAGAGAAGCTGATGATGCATTGAGGGCAGTGTAGCTTCATTCTCCCCTGCATACTGCCAGACTTTAAGTAACCATATGCTATTTCCCTGCCATTTGCAATAATAAATGTGTAAATATTGCCAATTTTGCCTAGGTCCGTCTTAATTATTGTAAGGAAAGGATCTTTATTGCATGATCACCCTTTCTCCCCCCCCACTGTTTTTAGGTCTCGCCTGACTTAGGCTGCGCACATGCGCAGTCTCGCTGGCGAGATTGAATGATTTAGGGTATTTCTGTAAAGGGCATTAAGCCCCGCCCCTCTTTTCCATTGGCTGGCGTCACCGTTTATGCTAAACGGTGGCCAGCCATTGGAAAAGAGCTGTTGGTGACGTATTTGCTCGGCTTTCTGAGCCGTCCCATTTGGACGGGCTCGTCTGCCTTCCTTACGTCGTGAAAGCTTTCTTATCTTTATGGGGCCATGTGTTTCAAACACATGGCCCCATAAAGACAAGAAAGCTTTCACTACGGGCGAAAGTGAAAGCGGACCGTGCTTGTTCTTATTTTGTCTGTGTTTCACGTCTTGGTCTCTGATTTCCGTCTTCTGCAGCCCACACACTCGGTGCTCACGTTCTAAAACTGCACTGTCTTCACTTCCACCTTGTCCCCAATTCTAGTTTATCCTACACCCTTTTACATCATTGTGTATGTGCCCTGGGCCATTTCACCGAGGGTCACTGACCGACGCAAAGGCATGTTTTGCGTCGCTGTCTAGCCCGCCACGCTTTAACTGTGTGCAATTTCCTCTGCCTTACCATCTTACCTACGTTTGGATCGTTCTTCGATTCTCGCTGAAAGAAAGGTGGAGAACGGCTCGGGCCACCTGGACTTGGGTGATGGGTGGCAGGCCGCAACCCGGAAGGATTTATTTTCCCGGTGTTCCCCCGTCTGTCGATGCCTCCGGAAGTGCCTCTGGAAACACCGCTCATTTCCGTGTCCGCTCCGCACCGCGAAATTTCACTTCATGGCAGATGCAAACGGTTAAAAAACAGGAACATTAGACTTGGGGACGCGGGGTTCCCTTTTTTGCCCCCCACACCAACAAAAGGAGAAAAGGGACGTAAACAATCAAAAACACTCGCAAAAGCGCGGCGGTCTGCAACGGATGGTGTTCCGCGGCAAAGGCACTTGTGTTTTGGACCTATTGTGCCATTATTTGCCAACCATTTCTCAGGGTTTTGCACAGGTTTGGAAAACATTTTGCAGTTTTCCGGCCACGAACGATGCCATCTATTTCCAGAACCTCGGGTAGAAAAGAACATTTAACCCTTAAACAGAAAAAAACAAGAAATGGTGTGAAGTAACATACATGCTAATAGACACGATTCCGGCTGGAGACTCCCGTTTTAAGAAGGCGAAGTAGCTTTATTTTATCTGTCTTCCGCCGCCTGAAATTGCCTCTGCTTCAGTGGCAGTCAATGGGAAACATTAATTCCCCCGATTTTATATTTTGAAAATCCTCCACCTTCTAGAAATTTTGGCATGTATGATATTAATTACGTGAATGAACATTGCTTGTTTACAGAAAGCATGCAGCAACTATCCCACCCACCGTCGTAAAATGTCACATCACAAGCATGTCGATGCCTTGTCAGGGGTAGTAAGCGCTATGTATATGCAATTACATTTACGGCGCATAGCTCTCATGCACACACAAAGGGGAAAAGAAAGGGCAGCAAAATGAATACGGGAAACACATATATATGCAGGTACTACATATTTTCCCTCCTTTTGAAATAAATGAATGCACCACATAGTACTTAAATCTTGAAGGAGATGCAGCATTCCTATTGGCACGGCTAGAACCAGCGGAAACCAAGGTATTACAACGATCACGTTCACTCAGATCAGATCTAGCATCAGAAACAGTGATACTGGCATTAGAACTCGGGTAGATATTATAGGCATTGCTGATATGAGGGGAATCGTATACCTGGGAGGATGATGTATCACCAGAGGAACACAATAATTTTTTGCATCTTAGGAATTTCAATACCATAACAGTGGAGTTATTCCACCACTATCCATTTTCCACAAGAATAGCTGTACCCCCTTGCTTGACCACCCTACCTGGCTCACTGAATTTACTGATATTGTTTATTTTCCGATAATATTTAATCCTAACTTGGTCACCAAATTGGACCTATGAGTCTTTAACTCTATCCATGTTGTCATAAATGTGCTTCAATTTGTACTGCTTTTCCTCCGCCCCCTCGTGAAATTGGACCTTGGTCTTGGGTGTTGTTCTCCCATTTTCTTCCACATCTTGGAACAGTAGGGTAATAACTGGGTAATGGAAAGTCTACCACGATGGAGCAAATCCAAAAGGAGTCTTGCCAGTCACGGCCCGTGCAGGTAAGCACAGGGAGGGGGCTGACGGTGGGGGGTGGGGGGGGGGAGGTGCAAGTGACAAACAACGGATTAGGAAAATTAAAAGAAATAAAAACACTTACTATGTGCTCGCCGAGTCGGCGAGCGCAAGGTAAGTGGTTTTATTAGGTCTCGCTGAGTCAGCGCGCATGCGCTGCTCGGAGAGACTTTAGTAGGTGAGTTTTCAAAGTGCTGCTGACTGCCGACAAGCTTGCGTTCACATGAGCGTGCACGCGCGAACCGCCAGCCTTCAGCAGCACTTTGAAAACTCACGTTTCCCCTCTACGTTTCTATATTATACCGAGGCACATCTCTTTACCAGGCACATGCACTTTTGTTACTTAGGGAGCATGCAGTACCGAGCAGGGCGTTTGCAATGCGTATGTTTGTTTGTTTGTTGCTGGGATATAACTGCGTGTTAAAGAGTCAGAAACACGGGTGAGTGCACATGAGATTTGTGTGTATCAGTGTTGCCGGTGAATGTAGGAGTGGCCATTAAAAATAGAGACAGAGGAGCATCGGTGTGTGAGGGCTTACGTGCAATGTGTCTCTGTGTAGATTGCTTCTAAGTGTACAATGTATACGAGCCTGTGTATGACTGTCTACGTCTGTAAAATGTGTATTTCTTTGTATTCTATATGTGTGCTTGCATAGAGGAGCATGTTTTTCTGGGTGTACCCCACTGCATGTTGCTTGTGCACGAGTCATTGTGAATGTAAATGCTCATGAGTGTTTGCTTGTGCAACAAATGTGTACTCTAACACCTATAAGGTCCCAAAGGCGAGACCTATTGGCTATGCCAATGCTTGTTTAACCAATGCTGTTGTGCTTTTGTCTCTGAAGTGCACTGGGCTCTGCTGACCAGGCCCTAGTGTATGTGCTCTGACCCCTAAAAACAATATGTGCACTCCCTATTACCTGATTGACATATTAAACTTACCTATAAGTCCCTAGTATGTGGTACAATGTATACCCAGGACGAGTAAGTTAAATGCCACCAGTGGGCTGCAGCGCTTTTTGTGCCACCACTGCAGTGACAAGGTGAGAACATGACTCTAGCTCTGCCGTTGCAACCTAGTTGGGCAGCTTTAAACTGCCAATTCGACCTGGCCAAAGAAACCCTTTTGCCAAGTCTAATCCTTTGTTTTTAATATTTGAGTCACCCCCTAGGGAAGGTCTTGGTCGCTCATTAGGCAGGGTGCTAAATATTAAAAGCAAGAATGTATTTCTTTTATATTTTACACATCCTGACAGCGAACACTTACAATTGTAATTTTCATAGTTGCAAAGCTGTTGGCTTCATTAGCTAATATGGGGTTTCACTAGACCACACACTAAGTTCTAACTTCCATTTGGGACCACTGAATATACTAACTACAAGGAATCCAATTAATTGTAATATTAAACCCTACTCATTGCTGAAGTCCGATTTAAAGTTACTTTTAGTGCAAAGGTGAATTTAGAAAGTCACCACTTTCTTGCCCCAAAGTTCTAGTAGCATTTCTGATAAACTACAACAGTTGTCGCCTGTGACAGCCTGCTGGCCTCCTGCCAACAGGTGTGATGTGCTCCCGTGAATGGGGAACAAAAGGACTATTGGTGGGAGGAGGTGTGACCTCTTCCAGCAGAATTGCTGGGGGCTGTGATGGTCCAGCTTCAATGGGGAAATCGCCTCGGAGAGGCAAATGCAGCCTGCCCTTCCGTTTGTACAGGTAGACAGGCTGAGTGAAAATCCATTGCTGAAGCAGTTTTTCCAGGATGCGTGGCTGATTATACTGGAAATACATTAGGGGTATACCTGTGGCTACGTCCCAGGGATGAAGGGTCTTGACATTTTGGATTTGGGCACTGTGGGATTGTTTAGTGCCAACCTCACAGGAAACTATGTAAAAGTAGGTAGAGTTGCCCTGTGAGAATTGTAGACCCATTGACTAGTGAGTCCTCCCCACCCACAAACTCAAAAGTGGCACCCCTGGCTTCCAGACCCAAAACACCACTGGACTTGAAAAGAACATGCACCTGCTGAACTTGTGGACCATCAGAAAGAAGGGCTGCTCCAAGGAAGACTGCACCTGTTGCACCAAGCCTTGAATGACTGCTATTGAACCCAATTAATGACACCTCAAAAGCTGGACCTGCTCCCACTTGTGGAAAGGACCAGTGAGTGCGTTCCAAGTGCCAGTTGGCTAGGCTTCTGTTATGCTTCATAGAAACATAACCTAAGGAAGCCCTGCGCCTCCAAAGAGCCTAGCTGACTTGTTCACCCTGGGCTTGCTCTGGACACTGCTGGTGTATCCCGAAAAATTGAGTCTAACCCCAAAGAGGTGCCTCTCAGGTCCTGGACCCTTGGTTAGCGCTAGAGTGCACTCTTTCTTGCCATAGAACTGCAACATGTGAGCCAAAGTCAAAATATAACCGTTTTTGAACACAGAGTCCCGGACTTCTAGACTGCCATTGCTTGTGGGTTTGTGGTTGCCTCAAACTCTGTCAAAAAGCAAGGTTTCACCAGAAACCTGGACTTTGCCTTCCTGTCGACATTGAAACCAAAGCTGAATTCAAACTGCAGAGAACCCTGCTGCCCCCACCATCGACGAGAAATAGAACCAGAAAAGTTTCTAAGATAATATCTTTATGGGACCACCCCGTCGCCCGTGTCCAACCCCCAAGTTCCATCGTGGTCCGCCTGAAACGTTGACTTTTTTTTGTGCTTATTTACATAGCGCAAACTCGAACCAAAGGTATTGGAGCACTTTACGTGAGCACCAGTTACGTTACACAAGGACACATTCATTTTTTGGTTCGCACAGGGAAGGAGATTAAGTAATTTGTCCAGAATCACAGGATGTTGAGCTGACCCCGAGACTCAAACCTGGTTCCCCAGCCCCAAAGTCAGCAGCTCTGGCTGTTACACCACATCCTGCACCAGACCCGTACGTTTGAGACGTATAGACTACCACGAAAAGTCAAAGCAGTGATTTACCAACTTTTAAAAACTTTTCAAAATATTTTGGAGGGCACAACAGTGACTCATGAAAACTTTGCAAAAATTATAATTTTTATTGTGTTGTGTTTCTTACTCGCTGACTGTTTTGGTACTGAGAAATGCTTTACAACTGTTTTCCTTTAAGTTAAGTCTGGCTGCTCTTTGGCACCGCCACCCAGGACTGGGCTATGGTTTTGGTTTAAGAACCCTAACTTGACCTGACACAGACCAGGGCATTAATATTTGGTGTGATCTCACCACCACCCCAACTAATAATCCACTTTTCTCACATTTATCATCTGTGAATGGCCATACACTTGTAGATAAGTCTTGTGTGTCTCACACACCTTTTGATAGCCCCAAAGAAGTAACCATCACAGGAATAGCATCTGGCAAAAGATCCTTTGCTTCATGGTTGTTGCTGCACCCCTGAATCTGTGCGTGGTTTTGACTGTGGAAGAGGTTGACTCTTGAAACACACCCTTGCATTGAGAAATGCACTGAGATGACTTGAAGTGGAACAGCGCCTTCTTGGGAAGTAATTTCTGATCACAGAAAATTGCCCTAATTCAGTAGATTGCATTATGGGCTACATGTAAAAAGCAACCTGCATTATGGGCTACATGTAAAAAGCAACCTGAATTTCACAGCGACATTTTCAACCTATCTCCGGTTTAGCGATGCGCCCTATTCTTTTTGATGAGACCGAGAGAGATTACCTCGTCTCCTGATTTATGTACTTCTGGGCCTACTCATAATGGCCATTAAAATTGCGCTGAATCCTTGAGACTTGTTCTGCTCTATTTAACCTTTAATCCAAGTATTCGTCCTCCTCTGCGCTCGCAGGCACAGTTTGGTTTTGTGTCTAGGCTCGCTGCTCCGTTCTGATCATTGCAGCAATACTCACATTTTGATTACTAAATTAGAGCAGGAAGCCCGTAGACATCTCTAAGGTCCCCTCCAATTCTCGCTCAACTCTGTGCCCAGGTTGCTAAGGAACTCGCTGGCTGCCTCACTGAAGCACTAGGTACATGTGCTTTACTCCCTGAAAGTATCGCCGCTTCTCTGACTACTGGTCCTCCGTTACGCCCTAACGGGACAATACCTCTCTCACCTCCCTCCCTTATGGTGCTCTGTTTACCCCTTATTCCTCTCCTCCCCCTACTGTCACCCCCCTTCTGCAACGCGTTAAGTGCGCTCTTGCGAGCTGGCACCTCCCCTCTTCTACTTAAAAGGGCCCCCCTATTGGGACTACCGGGCCCCTCCTCTCTCCTATAGCACTACCCGGAACCCATCTATTTCCTTAACCTCACCTTTTGCGCGATACACTCATCATGGCCCAACACACTTATCACTCCCCGGACTTACTAGCCCAAACAGGATGGAACTCCTGTAAGATTATCGAAAAATGCGAAGAAGTCCTTCAAACACAATCTCCTCAAGCAATGGCCTGAAACACTTATTTCGGACACGTATATTTCCAGTAAGGGTAGGGTAGTGACAGTCCTCATCTTCTACACTAACAGAAGAGCGCAGTGGAGAAAGTCCCTATCTTCTGAACTTCGCTCCAAATAGCTGACCAAAACTCCTCACGAGATCCGTTTAACCACGCTACCTCCCCCTGCCCTTAAGGCGGAGCTGACCGTCTCATTATACAATAATGGGAACGTCCTTATTCAAGCTTTGGACCTATACCTCAAGCGTTTTGATTATCTTTTTGAGGATTAAGAACACCTTAACTAACTCTAACCCGACCTCACTGCATCAGAGTGGTTCACCCACTGTCTGCTCCCGCGGTGACATATGCCTCTTCCTCCCCCTTTACTCTGTCCCAATCTGTAACCACTCACCGCGCTGACCTATCCACCAACACGGAGGATGTGTTTATTAACCATGCCCTTATCCCTGACAATCCTACTCTACCTTTTGCAAATTGTGATTTATCCGACCTGAGTTATGCTCCCCCAGCTACTCACCCCACCACGTCCCCCTCCTTTTCTGCCCCCTCCTTCTTACCTTCCGTCCCCCTCACCACCTTCTGTGCACTCCTATAACTGGGTTGGTGGACACCACTCCAACATTAAGAACCAGAATATCAATGGCCCTCTACCCTTAAAATCAGGATCTTCCATCTCTAGGGATAGGGATCCAGCTGTTGTCTCTAGTCCGCTGAACAATAACCTGCACTCACCCTCCCTCATCCTACATGCTACACCTACTGCCCCGCTTATATCCTTTCCGCCTGCCACTACTCTTACCCCGGGCTCAGTTTCCAATCGCAATCATGACTTTATCTCCCTGGTAACTGTGGTAAGGGTCCTACTCAACCCTCCTTTACCCCTCTCGCTGCTGGGTCAGTCCAAGCATCGCTTGCGGGTACTGCGGAAAAGGGCATTACCAGGCCCTGTCTGGAGGAGGAGATTGCTGAGCTCAAACAGGATCTCTTGGCTGTTAAAGAGATAGAACTACAGTATGCTTTGCACTACCTGAAGATGGAGAAGCGCTGGAGTGCTCCCACCGCCCAGAGAAGAGATGATGACACTCAGTATTTGATCTATGCTCCTAACGACCCCTCCCCGGCCCACTCCGCTCTTAGGTGGAGCTCTAGGCCTCTACCTAACCACCACTCTAGGCCCCATAGACTCTTGCCCCTGCTATTGGAGGAGGACATTCTCTCCCTCCTACTCTCTTACACTGACTCGAGGTCTGTCTCCTCCCCTTACCCTACTCTCAACACCCCCTCCATCATCTCGAACCCTGACAGAGAACCTAGTCTTAAGCACAGATCGGTGGTCAAAGAAAACCTACTCCACATAACCACCTCTCATTATGAAGTGATCACCTCCAACCGGCACGTCAAATTGATGTTACTCAACTGCAGATCAGCTGTGAAACATGCAGCGGATATTTGAGAACTCATCATTGCACAAACTTCGACCTACTGATTCTCACTGAAACTTGGCTCAACGATACCTCCTCCCCAATTCTTGACATCCTAATCCCCCCCGGACTACGCCATTATCAGAAGCGATCGACCTGTTAAAACTGGGGGAGCATTGCTTACATTCATCGGTCCAACCTCACCTTTAAACAATCTGTGTTGTGTGTTAGACTCCTGTGAACAACTGGTCTCAGAAATCTGGAATAAAGGCAAGAAGGTTTGTGTACTGCACTCCATCTATCATCCTCTGGGTGACAGTCTGGTCTTCATAGAGCAAATCATGGAGGTCATTACCTCGAGCTCGGAGCAACTCTGCCACATCTTCCTCAGAGACTTTAACCTTCACTGGAATGACACAAATGATCCTATAGTCTGCTCCTTTAAGTCTTTTCTCTCTGGCCTTAACCTCTTACAGCTATGCAAAGGCCCTACACACAACAAGGGCGCTACTCTCGACCTGATAATTGCTAAAGACAATAGCATACAACTGGGTGACATCCTACCCTGTGACTGGTTAGATCATTATCAAATTCCCTTCCTCATCTGGGATAAGGGCCTGGGTAGACAAGGACAATCCCTCAAAGCTAAGCAACTGATTCGTAATATGAGAGACCTCAGCATCAATACGCTAACCTCAATCACCAAAAATAGACTACTACCCCTCCAACATGACCAACCTTGACGATCTCTCCGATCACTACATTAAGACGGTGTCTAACATTCTTGATACTATTGCACTGAAGCCACTCAAAAGGATTCCCGTCAAACAATCCAAACTCTGGTTTAATGGTGCCTTAAATGATGATCTGCGCAACCTTAGACTCTCAGAGAGACTCTGGAGAAACACGCTCTCTACCACTAGTCTCAACCAACTTAGGAAAGTGAGAAGTACTTACAATAAGCACATCTGCATGGCTAAAATAGACCACTTCAGGTCTCAATTGGATGGAGCTAAAAATAGACCTAAGAAACTCTTTGAAATCATCAAGGAACAAGCCAACCATTCTTCCATCCCTATCACTGCTCCGGTTTCCCTGCTGCCTAGCGGTGATGATTTCACTGTTCACTTTTCTGAAAAAACTATGAAAATCGAGCTTGAGCTACGTCATGACACTCCAACGGCTCAGAATCCCTCCATTTTTCCAGTTGAGCGGGTAGAATCCTTAAAAATATCATCGCCCCGGGGATGTTCTCTTAAGAATAACGCCTCTTGGAACCCCTTTCACCTCCCTGATGCCAAGGAGCTTCAACACAACATGACATCCCTTAAACCCTCCAATCATTTTAGTGATCCTTTACCTGCCAAGCTTTTTAAAGAGCTTAATTCAGCCATTCTCCCTCTTTGGTCCAGGATCATTCATGAATCCCTCTTACAGGGAAAGATACCGGACTGCCTCACAGTTGGGCAAGTGACTCCCATCCCTAAGAAACCCAACGTGGACCTGTCGAATCCTAACAACTTCAGACCTATCACCTGCAATATGACTCTTGCTAAGCTGCTCGAAAAATGCGTCCACTTGCAGCTATGCAAACACATTGAGAACTATCAACTCCTTCACCCTCATCAGTCAGGTTTCCGATCAGGCCACAGTACTGAAACGGCACTAACCCACATTGTAGATGACGCCCTGAGATTCCTTGACCAAAATGTCCTTCGTCTCCTGCTCCTTCTGGACCGGTCTTCAGCCTTTGATACCGTCAAACATGAGAACCTGATTGATCTTCAACATAGGATGGGTCTCGGGCCCGGTCCTAAATTGGTTCGCCTCTTTCCTGCATAACCGCACACAAAGGATCTAAATCAAGCAGTCCCTGGCTTCCAGTACCCCGGTCACGATAGGAGTACCTCAAGGATCTGCTCTCTCACTGTTAGAAACGGGGTTTCTAGTTTGCCGGGGTATGTAACCTAGTCCAAGTAGGGACCACCACTTCCGACAGGGTAGCTAGGCGCAGAGCTGGAAGGCTAAACGCAGGAGGCAATGTGTAAAGTATTTGTGCAACACTCCCCAACAGTAACTCAGTAAATCAAACACACAAAAGGACACCACACCCGTTTTCATAAAGATATATGCACCTTTATCTATATCTCAGGCAAGACATGTAAGGAGTTCCCATATGCCAACAAAAAGCTTCCTCTTGTAATACTTTCTAGATGTTTCTTATAACAGAGGAAGGGCCGGAAGTCTCTTGGAACAATGTTCACGAAGGTCCAAGAATACAGTCTTAGGGACTATAGAGGAAAGTCCTGTGGGAAATCAAATTGGGGCTCAGGGTATTGCCGTAGGCAGTCTATACCAAAAATGAAGCAAAACCAAGGGGATATTGGACGGAGTGTTGAACATTGCAAGCACTCACCCCCAGTCAACTGATCTGGGTTTAATCCATCATCATTCTTTAGCTCACTCCGCCACCCCAGATCAGACATGGCCATATGCAAATCAGTCTGACCCTGTGCCTCATGGGAGCAGTCCAGCCCGAACTTCCAAGCCATGTCTTCCATGGACCGGAAACAAGCATCCTGGGACCAGTTTCGGGCTCACAACCCTAGTCAGCCAGGCTATCTTGAATCCAGTGGCAAAGTGAGCAAGGGACCCACGTCTGGGCATACCCTGACAACTTAGGGCGAACAAAGCAAAACCAAAGGCGATGATGGACGAAGTGTTGAACTTTGCAAGCACTCACCCCCAGTCAACTGATCTGGGTTTAATCCATCATCATTCTTTAGCTCACTCTGCCAGGGTATTGCCGTAGGCAGTCTATACCAAAAATGCCCAGATCGAGAGGTTAGTAGGGCGTGTTACTCTTTTCACTGTTCCTCGGTAGGAGCGCGTGTTTAATGACTTGGGCACGAAATGCAGAGTTAATAAGCCCCAGCGGCTTGCTAGCGTGGAGCTCAGGCCCAATATGCACCACAGTTCTTCACATATGGGGAAATTGCGGCACTTAGGGATGCGCGATGGCCAGGTCCCAACCAAGGTACGGGCCGAAATGCCAGGAAGCAGAGAAGGGACCCCCTTGCGGACTCTGAGGCCAGCAAATACAGGTGGGGGCCGTGAGCTCGGTCCCACGCTTCCCCCTCGCCCCACACACGCTCCCCGGCTGGGCAGTTACCTGGGGGATACAGACACTCCTTCTTGGTCACTGGCAACAGCGAAATCCGGGGACGGAGGGATGCCTTGCGCTTCTCTGCTCTCTGCACGGCTTCCCTAACGACGCTCCCTATTGCTGGGTGACTCCCTGGCTGGAGCCAATCCGAGCGCGGCCCTCGCGAAGATGCTCTCCTTGCTGGGGCAGCCCCGGCGCCTCCACCAATCCCAGCGCGGCCCTGCTCTGACGTCAGCGGAGCAGCGCACGGGTTTCCCGGGCCGGCGGCGGTGATCACGGCAGCACTTTTCAGGTCTCGGGCCCGTGCCGGTGAAGGGGACCTTGCGGTGCGTTTCTCTTTAGCTCTTCTCGTCCCCAAAGCAGCGTGAGCAGGGTGCGGTGTTAGGTGCCCGGGCCGGCCGCGGTGATTTTGGGTGTAACAGCGTTCTTCCTCACAGCGCTCCCTGTCTCAGCGCAACACAGCACAGTTCGGTCCTTGGCAGAGGCGGTGATTTAGGGGTGAGAGAATTAACCCCACATGCCCAGTGTTACAGAGGCAGATCAGGCAAGGAAGACAGTGTGGTGGTCCTTATGAATTTCCCTTCCAGGTAGGGGAGCAGTCAGCAGTTTGTAATGGAGACACTCTGGGGGTGTTGTTTAAAGTCCCCTCTGACAGGGCAAGATCAGCAGGCAGGCAGGGCAACTCGGCTAGCTTGGGGCAGCAGTTCCTTGGAGCAGTCAGCCTCAGCCGTGTAGCAATCCTCCTGGCACTGCAGTCTCCACTCCTGCAGAGAGTTATGCTGGTCCAGTAGTGTAACAGAGATGTGTGGCCAGAACCCTCCCTATTATACCCTAATGTCAGGTGAGGCTGCACCTTTTTGAAGAATCTAGGGGTTGGAAATCTCTGGAAAATCCAGGAGGCTCTGGGATGTTCCCTTTCCTACCTGTCTGTCAACCAGGGACAAAAGGCAACAGTTGCAAAAAGTCTCAGACTATGCAGACTACAAGTAAGCAAATGAAGGGTAGACCTCACTGCAGTAGCAGGGCCTGTAGCTGATACTCAAGTGTCTCTATGCTTTTTAAGGGAGAGCACCTGCACCTCAGCACTGTTTAGCAGTGGTAAGGGGCCCAGAGTCCTATGTCCAACAAAAATGTGTGGTCCAGTGGGAGGCAAAGGGGGCAAAAAATGTGGGGGAAGACCACCCTAGGGCTGACAGGTCTAACACGTGTCGCCCCTTCCCCCCCCCCCCCCCCCCCCCCCCCCCCAGCTGAAAGTGGGGAGAACTACCCACTCTCTAGGGAGCTCTCGTCACTAAGGCGGAAGAACCTAGAGAGACCATCAGCATTGGCATGGTCTACTCCGGGTCGATGTTCCACCCTGAAGTCCATACCCTGTAGTGAAATGGACCAACTCAACAATTTAGGATTTTCGCCTCTCATTTGCATGAGCCACCGGAAGGGCCGGTGGTCGGCCTGAATTAGGAAGTGGGAGCCAAATAGGTATGGCCGCAGCTTCTTCAGAGCCCAGACCACCGCAAAAGCTTCTCTTTCTATTACACTCCACTGTTGTTCCCGGGGAAGTAGCCTCCTGGAGATGAAAGCCACTGGTTGGTCCAGGCCCCCCTCATTGAGTTGCGAGAGTACTGCCCCTATGCCATGTTCAGCAGCGTTTGTTTGAACGATGAACTCTTTAGAGAAGTCTTTGGCCCTAAGCACAGGAGCTGTGCACAAAGCCTGCTTCAGGGAATCAAAGGCTTTCTGGCAAGCCTCGGTCCAGATTACTTTCCTAGGGTGTTTCTTGGAGGTGAGCTCAGTCAAGGGAGCCACAATGGTGCCATTACCCTTGACAAATCGGCGGTAGTAACCAGTGAGGCCCAGGAAAGCCCTGACCTCAGTGTGGGTTTTGGGGGGCTCCCAGGCTAGGATGGTTTCTGTCTTGGCCTGTAGGGGCTGCACCTTACCGCCACCCACCAGGTGTCCTAGGTATACTACGGACCCCTGTCCGATCTGGCATTTGCTGGCCTTCATGGTCAGGCCCGCCTGCTGCAGGTTCTGAAGCACCTCCCGAAGGTGACACAGATGCTCTTCCCAATTGTCGCTGAAGACTGCTATGTCGTCCAGGTAGGCAGCGGAAAAGGCCTCTAGACTGGAGAGTACCTGGTTCACCAGCCGCTGAACTGTGGCAGGGGCATTTTTCAGTCCGAAGGGCATCACCCGAAACTGGTAATGGCCCTCTGGGTTGGAAAAAGCGGACTTCTCCTTTGCTCCCTCCGTCAGGGCGATCTGCCAGTACCCGGACGCAAGGTCAAAGGTACTCAAATATCGGGCAGCTCCCAGCCGGTCAATGAGCTCATCCGCTCTAGGGATGGGATGAGCATCTGTCTTGGTCACAGAATTTAGCCCTCTGTAGTCCACACAGAACCTAAGTTCAGGTGTGGTGCCCGGTGGGGCCGCCTTGGGTACCAGGACCACCGGACTGGACCAGGGGCTGTTGGAGGGCTCTATCACCCCCAACTCCAGCATCTTGGTGACCTCACTCCGGATGCTGGCCTTCACCTTATCCGACAGCCGGTAAGACTTGCTTTTGACAGGGGGCTGTCTCCTGTGTCCACATCATGGGTACACAGGTGGGTGATCCCAGGGATAAGGGAGAACAACGAGGAGTACTGCTCTAAGACTTGGCGGCAGTCTCTCTGCTGCTCCAGCGTCAAGGATGATGAGAGGACCACTCCCTCTACCGATCCCTCCTTTTCTTGGCAAGAAAAGAGGTCAGGGAGAGACTCACTTTCCTCTTCCTCTGCCCCATCAGTCACCATTAGCAAGGTGAGCTCAGACCTCTCATGGTGGGGTTTGAGGCGGTTGGCATGCAGCACCCTGTGGGGTTGCCTAGGGGTCTTAAGATCCACCACGTAAGTGGCTTTACCCTTCTTCTCCAGTACTTCGTAAGGGCCAGTCCAACGGTCCTGGAGGGCACTTAGCTCTCCGGGCTCCATGACCCACTCCCTCTTTCCAGACTCCAACTCCACAGGGTGAGAATTCTGCTCCTACCATTCCTTCATGACCGCCTGGCTAGCCTCTAAGTTGTCAGAGGCCTGTTTCCACAGCTTAGCCATTTGGCTGCGGAACGCCAACATGTAGCTCACTACATCTTAGGGTAGTATCCTAGAAGTCTTCTCCCACCCCTCCTTCACCAGACTGAGAGGTCCCCTAACAGTGTGTCCGTACAGAAGCTCAAAGGGGCTGAAGCCCACCCCCTTCTGCGGCACCTTCCTGTAGGAAAACAATATGCAGGGCAAGAGGATGTCCCACTTTTTCCTCAGGCAGACTCCGGATCATGCCTTTCAGGGTCTTTCAACAAGCCCCTTGGTCTGGGGTGGTGAGGGGTGGAGAACTTGTAAGTCACCCCACACTCCTTCCACATGGCCAGCATGAAGTTGGTGCCCCTGTCCGACACCACTTCCTTGGGGAAGCCTACACGGGTAAATATCCCCATCAGGGCCCGAGCCACCGCAGGTGCAGTGATGGTCCTCAGAGTGATAGCCTCTGGGTACCGGGTGGCGTGGTCCACCAGAACCAGGATGAACCGGTGACCAGAAGAGGTCGGCGGATCCATCGGGCCGACAATGTCGATGCCCACCCTTTCAAAGGTGGTGCCAATGACTGGTAGTGGTTCCAGGGGGGCCTTCAATTTGGACCCTGTCTTCCCACTAGCTTGACATGTCACACAGGTCCTGCAAAAGGTAACAGAGGAAATCCTCATCCTGGGCCAATAGAAATGTGGGACTAGTCTAGCAAAAGTTTTGTCTTGGCCCAAGTATCCCGCCAAGGGGATCTCATGAGCCAACTCAACAGAAAGGCCCTGTAGCATTGAGGAACCACTAAGACCCTAGATGACCCATGCACAGGAGCCTTGGGCTCACTGTAGAGGAGGCCGTCCTCCCGGTAAATGTGGTAGTTTCCAGAAACACATCCTGCTGCCTAGGCTTCGGCCTGTCGCCGCATGCCCTCGAGGGTGGGGCACTCCTTCTGTGACCGACAAAACTCCTCCCGGGTAGGCCCTCCTTCCACCTGCCACTCTGCAGGGGTAGGCAAGTCCCCCAAGGGAACATCACCCTCCATGGACTCCGGTGCGACCGCGGCAGGTGCCCCATCCATCTCACAGGGTGCGCTCTCCTGAGCGGGTTTCCCACGCCCTCTGGTTTTTCCCTTGTTAGCAGCTGGTTGGGCCATTGTTCCAGGCTCCAGCCTTTGTTGACTCCCTTCCCGGGCAGCCATAGACTGTGTGGTAGCGCTGGTCCACTCTGGTAATCCCAGCATCTCCGCGTGTGCTTTGAGCTCTACCTCCTTCCAGGCAGTGTGCTCTAGGTCATTGCCCAATAGGCAGTCGATTAGCATGGCAGGGCTTGCAGCAACTCTCAGAAGGCCTGAAACCCCTCCCCACTCAAAGGGAACCTGAGCCACCGGATAGTGGACCTCCCTGTTGTCAGCCATCACAAATGGGTGGAATGCATTGGGCACCACTTGCTCCGGGGACACCAGCTGACTCCTCACCATAGTCATGCTGGCACCTGTGTCCCTCTGAGCCTCCACCCCCTGACCATTGATGTTGACCCACTGCCGATACTTGGTGGTATTTGAGGGCACATGGATCTTTGGGACCATCTCGATGTCCCCCAGGGATACTACGGTCAGTCCTTCCCACTCACTCCTATTATCTAAGGACAACTCCTTCCCTAGCGCTACACTAGCCACCCCTGGGTTTTTGCCTCCCGTGGGAGGTGGTGCTCTCTTCCGACACTGGGGATCCCCCTTATAGTGTGCAATGTCACCACACTCCAAGCACCGGACAGTTTTGGGCTGCTGACCTTTGTCAGGATAAGTGGGCTTCTGGTGGCCAGATTGGGGCTGGGATCCAAACCCTCTCCCTTGCGATCTGTTTTGGGGGCCTTTGGAGAACTCCTTCATTTTATTTCCCCCCTCTTTCTTCTGGTTGAAACTCTGTCCACCCTTTTGCTGTCCCCCACAGATCCCTTATTGGACACCCTAGTACTGGCCCAGGTGTCCGCCTACTCCGCAAACTCCCTAGGATCGGTCAACCATGTGTTGGCGCAGCTCTGGAAAACATTTCTCTAGAAGGTGCTCTCTTAAGAACACATTATACAACCCTTCATAATCAATTACCTCGCTGCCCCGCACCCAACCCTCCAATGCTTTACTAGCGTAATCCAGGAAATCTACCCAGTTCTGTGAGAGAAGTTTGTGGCTATTCCTAAACTTCTGCCTATACTTTTCAGGTATAAGGCCAAACTTTGTGACTAACGCTTCCCTCATATTAGGATAGTTGGTCTGGTCTGCCTTGTCTAATGTAAGGAGTGTGTCCCTCCCCACTGGAGGGATGTACCTGTATAGGCAACCCCCCCAGTAACTCTCGGGGACCCCATGGGCTCTTAAGGACACCTCATAGGCTGCTAACCCCTTGTCAATATTATCCCCCACATTAAAACTTGCCACAACATCTTTAGGCATATAAAACTTGGACTCACGTGAAGCTTCAGGAGGTACGCTGCCACCTTTTGTGTCGCCATTAGCCCCTATTTGTAGGGCTTTGATTTCCAGCTCCTTCAGGCTGAGCTCATGGGTCAGTTTCCTTTGCTCCATGGCCAGCCTATTTTCTTCACGCTCCTTCTCTAACTTGGCGAGCTCCAATTTAAACAGTCTCTCCTCTCTCCTGTCCGCCAATTCCTCTGAGGACAGGCTCCTTGCTGAGACACTACTGCCTGCCCTGGAGCGTATTCCTGTCCCTGGCAATAAATTGATGCCGTTATCTGTAGGCAGTAGGTCCAGATCTCCTGTGGCGTCATGCTCTGATCCCTGCCCGGCCCCTTCTCATTCGGGATGGGCCGTTACCCATGCTCTCAAGGCTTTCTGAAGCTCTGCCATCTTGGCGCTTCGCTTGAAGGGCACCCCTTTCTCCTCGCAGAATTCCTTGAGCTGCGCCACCGTGTAAGCTTCTAGGTTGGCCAGCTCAAATTCCATCTTGCTAGGTAGGACCTCAGACATTTGTAGAGAAAACCAATGGGACTTGGCAAAAAGGACTTTGAAAAAGAGCAGCCTGTCAGGGAGAATTTAAAAATAAAAATGTCAATTGGAGAGGGTAGACGGGGTTGTGGTGTACACTGAGTCACTGTGTGGTGTTACACAGGCACAAGTTCTTATCCCACCAGCAGGAAGGCTAAACGTAGGAGGCAATGTGTAAAGTATTAGTGCTACACTCCCCAACAGTAACTCAGTAAATCAAACACACAAAAGGACACCACACCGGTTTTCATAAAGATATATCCACCTTTATCTATATCTCAGGCAAGACATGTAAGGAGTTCACATATGCCAACAAAAAGCTTCCTCTTGTAATACTTTCTAGAGAGGAAGGGCCGGAAGTCTCTTGGAACAATGTTTACGAGGGTCCAACAATACAGTCTTAGGGTCTATAGAGGAAAGTCCTGTGGGAACACATTGGGGCTCAGGGTATTGCCGTAGGCAGTCTATACCAAAAATGCCCAGATCGAGAGGTTAGTAGGGCATGTCACTCTTTTCACTGTTCCTCAGTAGGAGCGCGTGTTTAATGACTTGGGCGAGAAATGCAGAGTTAATAAGCCCCAGCGGCCTGCTAGCGTAGAGCTTCAGGCCCAATATGCACCACAGTTCTTCACATCAGGGGAAATTGCGGCACTTAGGGATGCACGATGGCCAGGTCCCAACCTAGGTACGGGCTGAAATGCCAGGAAGCGGAGAGAGGACCCCCTTGCGGACTCTGAGGCCATCAAATACAGGTGGGGGCCGTGAGCTTGGTCCCACACCTCCCCCTCGTCCCACACACTCCCTGGCTGGGCAGTTACCTAGGGGGTACAGACACTCCTTCTTGGTCACTGGCAACAGCCGAATCCGGGGACGGAGGGACGCCTTGCGCTCCTCTGCTCTCAGCACGGCTTCCCTAACGATGCTCCCCGTTGCTGGGTGACTCTCCGGCTGGAGCCAATCCGAGCACGGCCCTCTCAATGATGCTCTCCTTGCTGGGGCAGCCCCGGCACCTCCACCAATCCCAGCGCGGCCCTGCTCTGATGTCAGCGGAGCAGCGCACGGGTTTCCCGGGCCTCCTGGGCCGGCGGGTGGTGTTCACGGCAGCACTTTTCAGGTCTCAGAGCCCGCGGCGGTGAAGGGACCTTGCGGCGTGTTTCTCTTTAGCGCTTCTCGTCCCCCAAGCAGCGTGAGCAGGGCAGTGTTGTTAGGTGCCCGGGCCGGCCGCGGTGATTTTGGGTGTAACAGCGTTCTTCCTCACAGCGTTTCCCGTCTCAGCGCTACACAGCACAGTTCGGCCCTTGGCAGTGGCGGTGATTTAGGGGTGAGAGAAATAACCCCACACGCCCAGTGCTACAGAGGCAGATCAGGCAAGGAAGACAGTGTGGTGGTCCTTATGAATTTCCCCACCAGGTAGGGGAGCAGTCCGTGTTTGTAATGGAGACACTCTGGAGGTGTTGTTTCCAGTCCCCTCTGGCAGGGCAAGTTCAGCAGGCAGGCAGGGCAACTCGGGTAGCTTGGGGCCCCCCTCCTGAAGACATTAAGCCGGCGGTTCAATCCTTGGTGATCTCTAGGTTGAAATATGGTCTGGTGACCCTTGCTGTACTTCCCAAAGCTAGTTTGGCCACACTCCGAGCTACCCTGAACGCATCGATAGACTCATCACGGGCTCCAGAAAGCATGACCATATCTCCCCGGACCTTATGCAACTAAATTGGCTATCTATTGAAGCCAGAATCCGATTCAAGATAGCTTGCCTGGCCCATAAAGCCATACATTATAACACTCCGATCTACCTGGCAAATAAGCTTGAACTCTCAGGCTCTGCTCGGAACCTTAGAAGTATGTCCACCCTACTCTTAAAACCACCAAGATTCAAAAAGGAAAAATCCTACAATTGTACTTTCTCCGGACTGGCTCCAAGAATCTGGAACTCCCTGCCTCCTGAGAGCAGATCCAATCCCTCCTCAATATCTTTCAAGAAACTTGTCAAATGGCTACTCTTGAACGGTCTTGAACAACATCAACTGACTCATGCTCTTGTCTGTTAATATTTTGATTCTTACTGTTCTACACAATTGCGCTTTATTGTATGCTGGTATGTTAATCTGTTTTTGTGCTCTATGATACCTAGGATACCACCTACTCGTTACAGGCTCGGTTTTCCCTCACTGTTGTAACCTCACTTACTGTTCCCATTGAGTTTGTTAACCTCGTTTTTGCCTTGTTAGGTCTCGCCTGATCCAGCGCATGCGCTGCTCTGGCGAGACATTTAGTAGGTGGGTTTAAAGAAAGTGCTACCCACCTTTTTGTGCTGGTGACAAGCTACAGTGCACGATGGCGTGCACGCGCACAGCTGCTCCCCGCATTCCGCCCCCTTCTCACCCAGCCATCCTGCGCCAGCCTTCTGCACCATACCCCTCCCCCCCGCTGCTGTGCGCGCATCCCTAGTGTGCGTCATCGTGATCGCGATCACTTTCGCTTTTACAGTGATCGCGATCGCGATGAGGGATTGTCAGTGTGAGACCTCACGCCAGCTCACCACCCACCATGCTCCTTCTTCCGCCGATGCTCCACATATTCCTCCTGTTCTGTTACACCACCTCAAACAAACATATACAAACTGCACAATTAACATATTTAGTAACCTATTCATCCAACTCACAGCTAAACCACCCGCCAACCTTCCCTGTCTTAATTGTATTCCCGTGTTCCCACCACACTTAACCTAAACGTTCGTTAACCCTGGGTGTTGTCAGCAACCTCTTGGTACCCCGCAGTAAAGCCATCGCAGGCTCCGAGTCCGCAATCAACCTGATGCCCAGGGCACCGCGTACGAGGATTTTTCCACCCTGACCTCACGCTAAGGAGGCAGCCATGTTGTGAGGCATCGCGCTTGCGGTTCACTTGCAGCACTGGCGTCCATCTCTCAGAGGTAAACGCATCACTGTGAAGCCATCATAACTGCGCGGGGAGTTCGGGGAAAGTCAACAGAAACGTTTAACTTTTCCTTTCGTAGAAAAATACACATATTTGAAAAAAAGATTTTTGAGGAATTAATTTTAACAATGTTTTGTGCGAAGTAATGATATAGCTTTTGATGTGAAGTTTTTGTTTGTCCATTTATAATTTGTTCTCGTTAATGGTTCAACATTGCCATGTCTCCACGCTGTTGGTCAACGGCAGTAACATGTGCCCCTTTCCCCATGAACACATTTCCTCCGGAAAGCAGCATCGTTGTTGAAAGTCAACCTCAATTAAATCATCGTTCGTTTAAATACATTTAAAGATGACGGGTATATAGTGCATTCATTTAGACACACTCGACCATTAAAAAAACCAAGCATTGGCATAGCCAATAGGTCTAGCTTTTGGAACTTTATGTAAGTGTTTAGCCATGCAACAGTGGATGTTGTTGCACCAAGGATATTGTGCTGCATAACTAAATACGTATAAGGTCCCAAAAGCAAGACCTATTGGCTATGCCAATGCTTGTCTGTACAGTTCTCCGATACCCGTATGGGTCTTGTTTGCGCTTTATAAAACTTTTCAAATAGATAAAATAAATCAAAAAATATGAAAGCGGAACAAATAGGGTCATCTACATAGAATGCAGCTTGCCAGGTCAAAGGAGGTACAAGGTGAACAGGGTGGATGCTCGTGAGACATTCAGTTCAGCAACAGTTCACACTAGCCATGGAGTGAAACGGGCACCAGTAACCTCTTCCAGGAGCACAAGTGAACAAAGGCCTGCTGCGTGAACGTTGAGTAGGGCGCTGAGGCAAAGAAGCGATCAGTGGCCAGGGCACAGTCTGCTATAACCAGGGTACCCTCGTGTTGGTATCCCGCTAACTGTACTGGTATCAAACGCCCAGAAATTAGGTAATGGCGAATGCATGAAACATCATTCACTATGTCTGGAGGAGTCATAGAAGAAAGAGCGATTAAACTGAGTAGGGAAAAACAAAAATAATGTAAAAAAATAAAAAATGGAAACCCTATAGTTAACATGGTAGAAATAATATGGATTATAAGATAAATTAAATGAAAAACAAACTTGAGAGCAGACAGTCGAAGAGACCTAAAAATCGCTTATAAGGGCATAGATAGACCTAACAGTAGTGCATGTAATTGAAAACATTGTTTCCATAAAAATGGTTAATGCGACCAAGCAAACTGGAATGATCAAATGGTAATAAGGGACCATGAAAACAAATTAAAAATGAAAAATGAAAATAACAAACTGGATGGAACATATACCACTGAGAGAAAGGTACACAAACCCTTTGCGACTTCAGGGTAAAATTCTAAAAAGGTTCAATGAAGAAAGTCGCCCTCCTCGCTTTTTAATTAAATGTCACTGTTCAGGTAATCAATAGCACCATTTTGGATACAGATACATCACTGAATCCATCTTCAATTGTCGACACAAAGGGTTATTAGCTTACAATTTCATGTGTTGATGTCTATGAACATTTAATTGAATAGTCTAACCCTAACTTCTTTGGCCACTTGTTCCCCTTTTTCTGTGAACATACGTCTTTTCATGGCCTCTCACTTCACCTTGTGATCACTGAGCACCTTTACCTGATGGACTTCTTCATTTTCAAATACATGATAATATTGGGAGAGGATGTGGCATAATGGTCAGAGCCACCGACTTTAAAACTGGGAACCAGGTTTGAGTCTCTGCGTTTTCTCAACATCCTGTGATTCTGGACAAATCACTTAATCGCTCTGTGCCTTAAAAAAACAAAAATGTATGTGTCCTTGTGTAATGTAACTGGTGATAATGCAAAGCACTACAATACCTTCGGGTCAGGTTTGTGCTATATCAAACTGCAAAAAAAATCTCCTCTATATGACAGAGTGGCATGATATATTAAATTGTGATAATCCGTTATGATCTCTCAGAATCAGTGATTGTTTATCCTGATTATACTATTTTAAGCCTTGTTGTGAGTCTTCTTCCCTCAGTGATGGTGGACCAAGAGAGGTTGCCTTGCTAGGTAGAGCAGACCACATCCATGTGTTTGCATTCTCAAATGGTTGCCCGAGACGTGCAGCTCCTGCGAGTCTATTGTTCTTAAACAAAAAACTTAAAAGAGGTGAGAGCCTGCCTGTTGCTTACCATTGGTTGGCTTCAACAGCCCTCGCATTTCCTTGCTTCTCTTTGGTTAACACCACCTGGTTTCACTTACTCTTCATCTGGGGTCCATTTTATGGAGCATGGACCAAGTACAGCTTCCTGTCCACTGCCAGAGTCCTTCCACTGGCCGCATTCGTCTGGCGGTACTTTTTTCAAAAAATGTGACGTGTTACACTCCATAAGAGTGCATGTTTGCGCAGTCTGTCCCCATCCCACCATCCATCAGCAGTCTGGGTGTTGCTTGCCCTGTACCGTCCTCTGTGGTGCTTGTCCGTCATCCTCCCCACTCTATTTCCCCAATTTTGCTTGCTCCCTCCCACCCTCCTCCAGCTGTCCGTGGTGTTTCTTCCTCCTCCCCCCTCTCCTCTCCTTCTGCTGTTTGTGGTGGTGCTGCTTGCTTCCTCCCTCCCTCCTCACAGGGATTTTTTTTCCTTTACATTCAGCCACGTTGCACAGCAGCCATGCAATTCAATTTATTTATTTTGTTATGGAACTCCTATGGAGGTCCGCAAAAACACACCATCAGATAAAAAAAATGATTTGCAGCTGGCACAATTCACAAATTATCTTCTCTCTAGGTGTTTTATCCCAGATACCAGTGACATTTCTTAGAGGCAGCAAATTAAATCTCAGTAGAAGTATCCGCCTTCTAATCCTGTGAGGGATATTCCAAGTTAAATAAGGCTGTGGTTTATTCCTCAAAGCACTCCCTCTGACCGCCTCATTACTGGACCTGGACTGGCTTGAGGCCGCGTCTCTCGCCAAACTGATAGGGGATCTAGACTTCTTAGAAATTGTTTCAGTACAGATTTGGACATAGGAGAGGCGGAATTCAAACTAAGACCGAATGTATTATTTGCACATACAAAGTACCTAAAAAACGTTGACTGTTCTTTTAGCGTGTCAAAACGGCAGCCCTAAGTGTACCCTCCTCCCCCAAAAGGAGGGAGTTACCCCACCTAAGAACCACAGCCAGGGATGGGGTGAAGGATCAGAATAATCCAAATTCGAGGCGCAGTACATGGGGGGGGGGGGGCTGCCAAAGGGTTGAAATTGCAAATTAGACGCAGGATTCTCCCTTCCGCCTTATCGAAAAAAAGCCAAATTTACTTCATGTCCAGCACCTCGGCAGCATATATTAACGAGGGAGGGATTTTGACCTTAAAAACAGATAAAACATGGCCAAAATGGCGTCTCCGGCAAGTTTTATAGAATCTGTTTAGTGCACTTGCCTGGGAGACAGCTTTACTAACACAGTGTTTAATATGCTTCAAATCTCAGCCAGTTTTGTAAAAAACCTTCCCTAGATATAGGTACGAATCAACCCAGTTCCAGTTTTTCATAACCAAGCATCCATCTTAGATATCTCCTTATTCTAAGTCCCTTCTTGCGAAATACCAAAATCTTGCTTTTTGCAATATTAATTTTCAAGAAGTTGTGGCCATGCTATTGTGCATGTTAACTGAAAACACATGAACATGGGTGATCTCGTATAGGTAAGACATTTTGGCTTTGCTAATGCTTTTTTTTTTTTTTTTTTTAAAGCAACCCATGGTTCTTAAAGGAACTGGTGTACCTTCAAAAAAAAAATCACATTTGACAATACATGACGAGCAGGCAGTTGTCCTCTGGACACTATCTGCTCCTCCCTCCCCCAAAAGGAACTGCCTTCACACCAAGGCTACCTGAAAGTATTCACCTGCCCCTCTGCCAATCAGTTACCACCTGGTTTATGGGTATTGGTAGCAGATCAATGGTTTGTGACTGCAATTGCTGTAACAAACTATTGATTCATTCCATTAAAACCTGCAATTGGGAGGGATCGCCACTTTCATGCTCTGTTCTAATTGTGATTTGGATTGGATCAGGAAACTCATTTTGTGAGCCGTAAAGGCTTTTCTGACTCGCAAATTGAGTTTCGTAAAAAGAAAAAAAGGTAATCTTGCATTCCAAACCCTGTCATTATGCAAACTGCAGGTTTCAATCACACAATGGTTTTGTACATCTTGACCTAAATTCCTGAACATGTAAGGGCCTTGTTCTGCACTTGCACCCATCTTTAAAGAAAATAACTGAAGTTGGGATCGCACCCTCTCTCCCCCTCTATCACTTTGTCTTGAGCTTTATCCATGAAGCTTTTAGGGCTTTGCAACCTTAATGGGCACTGTGACCATCCAACAAAAAGACCGTCATCCAGGCAGTCCTGACCTTGGCCACGGTGGTCAGCAGGGTAGACCTCTGACTTGTGCCAGTGGGTGTCATTGACGCTCACAGCTTCCCTCCGTAGAGCTTTTCAGGGCCCCAAAATGCCCAACAAGTAGCATGTTTTATTCTACCCTGACTCCTAAGTAATGGTTGAATCTTGCCTTCTAATCTCGACATCCCACTCGTCCATGTGCTCTGATCCTGGGCAGACCACCAGTAGTGTAATCAGGGGAATATTCGGAAGACTTTGAGAGGGCTGACTGCCCATATTGAGCTGCATGTGGGTAGTGTGCGCTTCACTTATTCGCGGTGTGCTTGGTTGAGAGGTTTCCATGCGAGTGTCATAGAGTCCGCAGAAGAAGGTTCGTCGGTATCCCCGGGTGTCCACTAAAGCAGACCACATTTTGGAAGTGTTATATGTTTCTGGTATTATTCATTAACCCACCTAGTAACCTTGGATTAGATCTGTTGGCAGTAAATGGTATTGATGTCCACAGCTCATTATTGAAAAGACTGAATTGCTTCTGGGTCAGTGAATTCGCTTCCAATACTGAATTGGTTCCAGATCAAAATGTTAATTCGTTGCAGCTGCACTTCCTGCTCCGGATTGAAGTGTTACTTTTGCAGTGTTTGGCAGCTCTTCGGTGTTAGTGATCTGTATCTCTTTAACTGTCCTGTTTTGTTGAGTCTGCAGCGGCCGGTGTAGAATGTGCTGCCTCCTTCACACTGCCCACCGCCCATTCATTGCTCGTGGTGAGAGAAGCTGATATTTTTTTGCTTTAGGAGCACTCTGTACCATCCCCATTTGATGTCTTGAGGAGTACACTAGGATTCTATCGACTCATTTCTCCCAAGACAGTGGACACCACTTCCTGTCCCAGGGACTGAACAGGAAGTGTAGGAAGTGGCAGGGCATTCCAGTGTGGTTGTCTCCACCCAGGCAAAGACAGCCTGGGGGAGACAGACTCCCCAGAAGTGCAATAACAAGTCACAGAGAGGGCTCCTAAAGAGGAGGGTAGAGCCACAATGTGTATCCATATATTTAGTCCACCATACACTCCATACACAGCACAAAGTGGGGTCCAGTCCTTAACCAGTGGTGCATCAGAGGACAGACTGGGCCACGAGATCCACCAGAACTGTGGGGTGCCGTGGACCGCCCCATACCCTGTGCTTGGAGAGACCAGCCAGAGAACCGGCTGACACCCATTGCTGTTCCCGTGAACGCGAGCGGGTCCAAAGCTGTAACCGGAAGAGACTATGCCTTTTACCACTTGGTGTAACTCATCCGTATAAATCAACTCCGTGCGCCCATCTCTGTGCACCCCTTAAACCTGCCTAGTCGCGGAGCTGGCACTATGCCAGGCACCTTTTGGGACGAGTCTACCTGGGGACGCTATAGAGGGGGGTTGCACGTCACTTTGACATGAGACCATTATGCCCACGAAGCTGGTGGCGAGAGCTGTTCCTGTACAACTTTATTTAGCGGGTTAGCACCAGAAGCTTGAGCTGTGCCTGCCTGCGACACTGGTCCTGGTGGTCAGTGTGGTGCCTGCCCCTCTGGAGGTCAGTTCAGACAGACCTCCATGAATGCATGAAGTGGATGAGTGCTAGGGATGCAGCGGCACCCCAGTGCTCCAAGGCCTCGACATGCACATTGTGCAGCTCTTGTGCATCTGTTTGAGAGTACAGCTCTGCATAAACTGTATCCCATGCTGTGCAGCAGACCTGAGTATTCAGAGATGCACACAGATATGGTTGACAGAGCTTCTAAGCACTGCTCTGGGTGATGTTATTAAGCCATCATGTAATGACATTGTGCATTAATCTGAAAGCATTGCTGCTTTATACACAGCCTCAGTCACTCCATCCCCTCTGCTGCAACCACTCACGGGCCCGAGCCGTAGGTGAAATGGTAGTCCTATGGTCATAACCGACCAAATACCTCACATAACCCACCTTTGGGCGTCTCTGTCCAGGTAAGGTGCTCACCTCTTCCATGCAGCTTTTGTGTGTAATTAGATGCAAGCTCAGCTCTGGGTTGATGTTGAATCATTTTTATCTCTTTAGTTGTTAGTGACTCTTTGCTTTGCGTCTGAGTCGTGTTTGGTTTTAAGCACAGCTCTGGTGGATGCCTATAGTTTGTATTTGGTTGTAAGCCGAGCTCTGGGTGAGGCCTGTAGTATGTGTTCTGTTGTAAGCTCAACTTTGGGGAATGCCTGTAGTTTGTATTTGGTTGCAAGCCGAGCTCTGGGTGAGGCCTGTAGTATGTGTTCTGTTGTAAGCACAACTTTGGGTGATGCCTGTAGTTTGTATTTGGTGTAAGCACAGCTTTGGGTGATGCCTGTAGTTGGTTTTAGGGATACAATAGGTCAATGGGGCAGTTAGTCCTATATAAGCATCTAGAGGAGCGGACCTCTTCATAAGGAATTACTTATTTGTATTTTTACATTTAGAGCCTAGGGTTACCAATTAAGTTTAGACAGGCAAGTATAATGCAGGTCAACAAACATTGATTTATTTGCAATTATTTTATTCATTAATTTTATTCATTGCAGCATTGTCTCTTTTTTGTCACTTTTTTAATGATGATTATCACGATCCAGTGCTCACACAAAAGTGATAAAGTGCTTGAGTGGGTGAAGAAACATTCAAACATGCATCTAAAAAACAAAACACTAAGCTCCTTTCGTAATTTTATATAATGAAGTAAAGAGCCACGGTGGGTCGACGGTGGGTCATTGAGTTGACCACCTGGAATCTTCGAGAGGGGCCAGGGCCATAGTTTATCTGAGTCAAGTCGATGGGTGCAGAATGTTTTGGATGATGCGTGGAGTGTGTCGGTGGTGCACAGCACAAATGACAGCTGGCTGCTCATATATACTCGTCAGTGAGCTGAAAACCGGTTTCCATACTGAATGTTGCGTCGCATTGTATAAGGTGCCTCGTGTAGCGGCGTACGAAATTAGCCGAAAAGAATCTCAATCCTTGGTTATGGGTTGCGTAATTTCAAATGTGTTGTTGGGAATTGAGTGAGTTTAAGGACCCCCGAAGTGGAGTTTTCGAGTGCTTAATTTATTTTTTAAGGTTAGGATTTAGGTGAAGTAATTTCCTTAGTCCGGTTGTGCCGTCGCTCCGAAGGCTGGAAACTGAAGCTGCATTCATATGTAGTTGGTTGTAAGCACAGCTCTGGGTAATGCCTGTAGTTTGTATTTGGTTTTAAGCACAACTCTGGGTGATGCCTGTAGTTTGTATTTGGTTGTAAGCACAACTCTGGGAGATGCCTGTAGTTTGTATTTGGTTTTAAGCACAACTTTGGGTGATGCCTGTAGTTTGTATTTGGTTGTAAGCACAGCTCTGGGTGATGCCTGTAGTTTGTGTTCTGCTGTAAACACAGCTCTGGGTGATGCCTCTAATTTGTATTCTGTTGTAAGCACAGCTCTGGGTGATGCCTGCAGTTTGTGTTCTGTTGTAAGCACAGCTCTCGGCAATGCTTTTAATTTGTGTTCTGTTGTAAGCACATCTCTGGGTAATGCTTTTACTTTGTGTCTGTACGCACAGCTCTGGATGATGCTTTTAATTTGTGTTCTGTTGTATGCACGTCTCAAGTAATGCTTTTAGTTTGTGTTCTGTTGTAAGCACAGTTCTGGGTGATGCCTGCAGTTTGTGTTGGGTTGTAAGCACAGCTCTGGGGATGTTTGTAGTTTGTATTTGGTTGTAAGCACAGCTCTGGGAGATGCCTGTAGTTTGTATTTGGTTGTAAGCACAGCTCTGGGAGATGCCTGTAGTTTGTATTCTGCTGTAAGCACAGCTCTGGGTGATGCCTGTAATTTGTATGTGATCGTAAGCACAGCTCTTGATGAGGCCTGTAGTTTATCGTAAGCACAGCCCTGGGTGATGCTTATAGTTTGTATGTGATCGTAAGCACAGCTCTGGGTTATGCTTATAGTTTGTATGTTATCGTAAGCACAGCTCCGGGTGAAGCCTTTAGTTTGTATTTGGTTGTGAGCACAGCTCCGGGTGATGCCTGTAGTTTGTATTTGGTTTTAAGCACAGCTCTGGGTGATGCCTGTAGTTTGTATGTTATCGTAAGCACAGCTCTGGGTGATGCCTGTAGTTTGTATGTTATCGTAAGCACAGCTGTCTGGGTGATGCCTGTAGTTTGTATTTGGTTGTAAGCACAGCTCTCTGGGCGATGCCTGTAGTTTGTATTTGGTTTTAAGCACAGCTCTGGGTGATGCATGTAGTTTGTATTTAATCGTAATCACAGTTCTGGGTGATGCCTCTAGTTTGTATTTGGTTGTAAGCACAGCTCTGGGAGATGCCTGTAGTTTGTATTTGGTTGTAAGCACAGCTCTGGGTGATGCCTGTAGTTTGCATTTGGTTTTAAGCACAGCTCTGGGTGATGCCTGTAGTTTGTATTTGGTTGTAAGCACAGCTCTGGGAGATGCCTGTAGTTTGTATTTGGTTGTAAGCACAGCTCTGGGTGCTGCCTGTAGTTTTGTATTTGGTTGTAAGCACAACTCTGGGTGCTGCCTGTAGTTTGTATTTGGTTGTAAGCACAACTTTGGGAGATGCCTGTAGTTTGTATGTTATCATAATCACAGTTCTGGGTGATGCCTGTAGTTTGTGTTCTGTTGTAAGCACAGCTCTGAGTGATGTGCTCGTCATGCTGAGTACCCTTCAGTGGCGAGCTCAGCTCTGATTGTGCCATGGTTGTGTGGAAGCAGTCAGTGCATGTGTCTTCTGGTTCTCTGTGCCACCTGCTGCTGCTTGTGGCAGCTGCAGTATCAAATGTCCGAGTCTCTGAGGCTGGCACTGTACGTTTTATGATTGCTCTGGATGGCCTCAGGCCTCGCATCACACGGAGCGTCCAAATGGTCCGCTGCCTCTGGGGGCTGCATTGATCGGCCTGTAAACACAGTGCTATTTATAGCTGCTTCAGTCAAGCACAGCCAGAGGGTCAGTCACTCTCAGGGGGTGACATACGAGCTGGTGTCCTGCACAGTGGGTGCGGCGAGCCCTCCTCCCCGGGGTGCTAGTCACTCACAGGGAGTGACGTGCGAGCGGGTGAGGCGAGCCCTCCTCCTCCCCGGAGTGTCAGTCACTCACAGGGGGTGACGTGCGAGCGGGTATCTTACACAGAGGGTGAGGCTAGCCCTCCTCCCCGGGATGTCAGTCACTCACAGGGGGTGAGTGGGAGCTGGTGTCCTGGACAGTGGGTGAGGTGAGCCCTCCTCCCCGGGGTGTCACTCACAGGGAGTGACGTGCGAGCGGGTGTCTTGCACAGAGGGTGAGGCGAGCCCTCCTCCCCGGGGTGTCTCCCACTCACAGGGTGTGACGCTCGAGCTGGTGTCCTGGACAGAGGGTGAGGCGAGCCCTCCTCCCTGGGGTGTCACTCACTCACAGGGAGTGACGTGTGAGCTATGCTGATAACTCTACGCTGACTTCCTATTGAAGCTAGGTCCGTATATGACAGCTTGTATTACCCATAAAGCCATTCATTATATAGCTAAGAAACTCGACCTTTCAGGTGGATTAAGGCTCTCACGTAATGGTAAAACTTACTGCTCGAACCTCAGACTTTCAAAAGGGAAAGACTTATGGTGCCATCTTTCTCCAGTAGTGCGACCAGAATTTGGAAGTCACTTCCTCCATACTTCCGCACTTCCACTTCTTTCCGCATCTAAATAAATGACCTTAACCTTTACCTTCTTGTTCTTGGAAGGATGAGAGACCGCGTTGTAGTGTCCACATTATTTACTGTCACACATTACGGTAGAATGTTATGCGTCTTCTGGGGTTCTATGTTCTACTCTTGACGGTTTGGTGAATCTCTGTGAACCGTCTGGAAGTGGTTGTTCAAGCTGTCTTCTCCACACTGAATAAATATACATGAAACCTACAACTTGCTCACCTACGTGCTTACTTCATGTTGGCGACGAGCGGGAGTCAAGGAGAGGACAGCGCTCACTTTGATGAATTATTCGGAAGGTATTTCTGCTCTAATTTATGCGTCTAAGTGCGTGAACGCACCGGCGGCTGCACGAAAGAGATGTGTTTTGATTGCACCCACGGCTGAACTAAATGCTTATCCTGTATAGCTGCATGCTAGTGGCAGAGCCCTAAAAAGCAACGTAACGGTAGGCAGAAGAAATAGTGTGGATGCGGTTTGTCGCTTTTGGATAAGGATAAGGATAACCCCTTTTGCCGCTTTCGAAATACCGCGCCCGCGGTAACTTTCAAATATTTGTTTTTGATCTGAAAGATTTCTTCATCCTTTGCTGTTTGATCGTGCATTGCGGTACATTGACAGAACATTCAAAAGGAAACCAGAATTTACTTCACCTACATCAGAATTCGATCTCAACGTTCGCACCTCCTCGCATTCTCACACAAGAGGAAGACGGGAATTGGAATGCTGTAGTGCATGCTGAGAGCATGATGACATCACGCACTCCCGGCGGCCATCTTAGGTGTTTGTTTTGTGAAACTTTATTGGTGGCATCATTTCCTTCGTTATTTTGGGATCATTCTCCTTTTTTGCTTCTCTTGCATTTCTTTAGAGAAAAATATACGCAGGCTGCGAACATTACTTCGGTGATTCGCACACCTCTCAAGTAAGGAAAAGATTGATAATATGTTTTTTTTTCTTTTCTTCTTGGAACTATTTACTAGTTGTATCATTTCTTTATATAGGATTCTGTTATACGTGACTTACATCGGTAATGTAACGTAAACACCACATATACTAAACAAGGCAAGGAAAGTTCTGGGTATTTAAAACCTTGGATTACATGTGAAAAGCATAGTATTTAGATAATTCTGGTACTACTGTTGAATTTGTTTTATTTGTACATCCACAATGTCCAATATTTCAGCACCTCCACATTTTTTACCCTCTGCTGGTGAACCTAAGATGGAATGGGATTTGTGGTACCCCATGTTTCTAGCTTACGTGGAAGTTTTAGAGGAGGATGGTTGTTCTCCCAAAAGGAAATTGGATCTCTTGAGACATTGGTTAGGTGGTCAAGCCATTAAGGAATTTGATAATTTGCCTCCTCTTGAGCGTACAGAAGGAGTAAATGTATTTGAAGTCTCTGTCAAGAAAATGAGTATCAGATTTGGGAAGAAAATAAATGTGGTAATGGAAAGATTCAAATTTTACTCTCGCGCTCAGAGAAGATGAATCAATCGAGAATTATGTATCTGCTTTACGTTCTTTAGCGGGTTCATGTGCATTTGATACCATTAACTATGAGCAGGTACTAAGAGACCAAATAATGATGAAGACAAAGAGTAAGAAGATACAAGAAAGGTTGTGGTTAGGCACGGAATAGTCATTAAGCGCTGTGGTTAACATTGCCAAAGGCATCTAACAATCCGAAAAGTTTGTTAGCGAGATCAGAGGTCAACCTCAAACATTTAGTGCAAAGGTGCAAGACCCTGTAGCTGAAGTATCACTAGTAAAGAATCAATTCACGCCCAAAAGACCTCCACTTGTCAATAGGAAAGACTCTGGTTTTAAAGACAATAAATTTAGTAATAGACAAAATCCTGTGATCTGCTACAGATGTGGCAGTTTTGGTCACGTAGGTAATTACAAAGGGTGTCCTGCATGGAATAAAATTTGTATTAAATACAAGAAAGCAGGTCATTTTGGGAAAATGTGTAGGTCATTACAGAAAGTCAACTGCGTTACTTGTGAAGAGGATGAAATATCTATACAGAATTTAATTAATTCAATTGTATTTCTTGTGTATGGGAGAACAATTGTAAAGGTTTTCCATCTGGTATAATATTGGTTGATGGGAAAGAAGTGTCAATGATGATCGATTCTTGTGCTTGGTATTCTATCATTGGCAAGGATGTATTTAAAAAATTGTGGGATAGCAAAGAATTATTACCTCCAGATATCAGACCTGGTAGTTATTCAGGCACAAAATTGACTTGGAGGGATTCATTTGGGTAGATTTTGTTTTCAAAGGAAAAAAAATGAATGGTAAATTGTATGTTGCGACCAAAGGAGTATCCATATTAGGATGGCCACACCAACAAGAGTTGGGTATAAAATTGGTTCCTAATGCCTCGCCGCCTGTGTATAGTGTTTCTACAGACGATGAGGCATTTGTACTAAACATAAAAAACATGTATCCTGGTGTATTTAATGATACTCTTGGGAAATATGTAGATTTCAAACATAAGACTATCCTCAAAGATTCTGCTGTTTCTGTGAGGCATAAAGTCCGCAATGTACCTTTTGCTTACCGCACCAAATTGAAAGACATGTTAGCAGACCTAGTTTCTCAGAACGTGATTGAACCTATAGAATCTTCCCCATGGGTTTCTCCGGTGGTTCTTTCCCTCAAAAGTAACGGGGATCTTCGTTTGTGTGTTGATCTACTTAGTTTGAATAAAGAGATCTGATTGACAGACACCCCTTACCCAATATACACTAATTGATCTCAACTCTCTCTGGTGCCTGTGTGTTTTCCACTGTGGATCTAGCTAGTGCATACCACCAAATTATGTTACATGAGGAATCTAAATGGCCAACAGCGTTTATTACACCGGAAAGTATGTTCCAATTCTTACGGATGCCTTTTGGGTTAGCTAGTGCGGCCTCAGTGTTTCAGAGGCTTATGAAGGATGTGTTGGAAGGCTGTTCTGGTGCAATTGCCTTCCAAGACGACCTCTTAATTTTTGGAAAAGATTTTGAAGAACATGACTCAAATCTAAAAAAGGTTTAGATAGTATACAAAGGAAAGGCTTAACGCTCAAATTTTCTAAATGTAAATTCAGGAAGGATAGTGTTGAATATCTAGGACATGAAATATCAAGTGATGGTATCAAACTGAAGTTAGACCATGTAATTAGTATTTCTAAGGCACCTGCACCTACCACAAAAGAGTAATTAATTTCCTTTTTAGGTCTAGCTGAATTCTATAGTAAGTTTGTGAAGAATTATTCTTCAAAAGTATTCCCTCTACGTATACTATTGAAATTAAACGCTAAATTTATCTGGTGTGAGGAGCAAAAATTAGCTTTTAAAGCACTAAAAAAGGATATCAGCTCTACCCCCTTTTTGAGTCCTTTCAGTATCTGAAGAGAATGCATAGTAGCAGTGGATGCTAGCAGCACGGGTCTAGGTGCGGTGCTTATGCAAAAGAATTTCGGAGAAGAGTTCGTAGTGTCTTATGCTTCCAGGTCACTGCGTGGTGCGGAATATAATTATTCCACGATTGAGAGGGAATTGCTTGAATGCACTTGGGCTGCTCAACACTTCAGACAATTTTTGTGGGGCACGAAGTTTCAATTGAGGACAGATCATAACCCCTTAATTAACATGTTAGCAGCTGGGGTGGCAGAACAGTTACGGCTCGTTTGGCGAGATTAGCTGCCAAACTGCAAGAGTATCAATGCTCAGTTGTATACATCCCTGGCCGCATGAATGTGCATGCCGATTGCATGTCTCGACTTTCTTTGCCCGATGCTCCAAAGCTTGATCAGGATACAGAGGAATGCGATATAGCGTATACCATAGAAGATGTTAATTATAGTGTAAACTCGGAAACCATTTCAGAGGAAATGTGGGCAAAGGCCATGTCTGATGATGTAATCCTGAAAAGTGTTGTAAAACACTTACAAGTTGGATGGCCTGAAGAGAGGAAGTTCTATGGAGAAATTAGTTCATTCTTTAAAATCAGGGACGAACTTATGTTTTCACACGGATTTGTAACCAGAGGTGATAAAATTGTTCCTCCTCAAAAAATCAGGGAGAAATAGATCAATTTGTCCCATGAAGGACATTTGGGTATGTCGTGCACCAAGCGACGCTTGAGGGAATTCTATTGGTGGCCCTGCATTGATAGCATGGTGTACAGGTGGGTTGGAGAATGAGCCCAATGTTCTAAGAGTGACAAGTCAGTCAAACCTTTATCTGCGGATACCTCTCCTATTGAATATTCGCAAGGGCCATGGAGGAAACTGGTGGTTGACATAATTGGTCCTTTGTGTCTTTCCTCTGTCAAACACGTTTTTGCTCTAGTCTTGGTAGATTATTTTTCAAAATGGCCAGAAGTCAAAGTTGTAGACAAAATCACCTCAACTCAAGTTATAGAATTTTTGGATAATGTATTCAGCCGGGAAGGTCTTCCCGCTGAACTTGTTTCCGACAATGGTCAACAATTCATTAGTAAAGAGCTAGAGATGTTTTTAAATAAATGTGGTATTATTCATAAAAGAGTTTCTAATTATAATCCTATGGCCAATGGTCAAGTTGAACGCTTCAACAGGGTGGTAAAAGAATCCATACAACTGGCTTTTAAGAGTAACCTTGATTGGAGGAAAGCTTTGCGAGCCACTTTACTTGCGTATCGTACATCCCCTAACTCATTTACTGGCTGTTCTCCATTTGAAATGTTAAGGTGAAGGAAACCTAGTTCGAAGCTCATGCCTTGGTGATTGAAAACAAATAATCTTCATGACCCAATTTTGGATTTTAAATTAGTCAGAGAACGTGTACAAAAATATCAAGACAAAATGCGAAGAGATACTTGCAAAAATCGTCCGTTGAATCGGAAAATTAGAGTGGGTAAATTGGTACATGTTAAATTTGGTAGTCCTGACAAAAAATGGTCCAAATGGTCTGACCCTGTCAGAGTAACTGAGGTGTTTAGCAAAGCAGTCAGAGTACAAGGTGGGAAAATTTGGAATTTCAGACGGGTATCTATGTACAGGTCTAATGATGTTGTTAGTAAACCACTTGTTATTCCACAAAAAGATACGGTAATTAATAAGGACAAGGAAGATTTTCAGAATTTTCTAGACACCTTTGATTGTTTTGATTTTGGACCTGATGTCTCTCTTCCATCTTCTAATACTCACGGCCTTGGTACTCATGATACTATTGTAAAAACAACCCTGATTCCGGATACTGCTGTGGCACCAAGCACTGTTCCCATTGTGAATCAAAATGTTATTCCTGTGGAATGCTCACCTATTCAGTATGAAGAAATATCTGTTCCAAGGAAAAGTTCTCGCATTAGGAAACTACCTGTTAAGATGAATGATTTTGTTAGATTTTAATTCTCATTCATGAGTAGACTACTTTGTAATTCTTTTTCTTTCTCTTTCAAAGGGGGAAGGTGTGTAGTGTCCACATTATTTACTGTCACACATTACGGTAGAATGTTAGGAGTCTTCTGGGGTTCTATGTTCTACTCTTGCCGGTTTGGTGAATCTCTGTGAACCATCTGGAAGTGGTTGTTCAAGCTGTCTTCTCCACACTGAATAAATATATACATGAAACCTACAACTTGCTCACCTACGTGCTTACTTCAAGCGTGATCTTCTAAGTTCTAACCTGAGGGTTACGCCCACATCTCTGAAGTGTTTGTCTATTTATTTTTGTGTTTTAGCCATGTTGGCCACTGCCCCTTAAACTCAAGTTTGATATAATGAACCAGTCGGGCCTCTGGAAGTTTTTAACACCCTCCCCTCCTCCAAAGTACACATCTGCCAAAATACCTTCTAAGTGGTCTCCAGAGGGGTTTTAAATCCAGTGGCGACCAGCACGGATCTCTTCGCCACTCGCCTCTCACATATTCTCTTGTCGGTCGGCCGTCCAGGAAGCAACCAGGTTCCCCTGAGCCTATCACAATGCTGCAATGCAGCGTTGTGATTGGCTCTCCTAAACCAGTCACACTGCTGCGATTGGTCTGAGTACTTTAATTCGGCACTCAGACTGGGACAGGGGGCCTGTGCATGTTCTCCACCCAGGCTGTAATGAAACCTGGGTGCAGAACATGCTAAGTGAGCATGACTGTTTGGTCGGCCCGAGACGGCTGGCCAAAGTGTCATGCGCACTTCAGTGTGCCCACCACTCCTCCCCTGCCCTACTCTGTGAGCAGAGCAGCCCCGCCCCATGTTCCCAAAGCAGGAAGGAACAAATAAAATGAGAATAACATCAAGTTATCATTTTTTTTTTCCTTTCCTTCAGTGCTGCAGCGCAGTGGGGCACGCTCCTCCACTTTAGCGGAGGAGCTTGTAATCTTGTAGAGATAAATAAATAGTACAAGGAATGAAGTAGATTGTAAAGGAGTTATTTGTGGAATTTATTCAAGTGCCACTGTATCAACTCCTAGGTTGTGAGTTGAATGGAAGTGGCTCGGTAGGACAGCCAGTCTTTGGAAGACCTCGATATGGAACTGAGGTGCTCTCTACATGTCCAGGTAACACCAGCCGCCAGCTTCAAGCGGTAGCTCCGGGCAGGGGCAACAGATTGACAGAGGATGGCCCCAGGCGGCAGGGAGAGGCGAGCCAGTGCAGCGTATGCATCAGCCGGACATTTTGGGCACAAGGCGCACAGTGGAGTAAGGCCTCTCAGGGCAGGCGGTGGGAGGAGGCTTTACCTTGGTGTGCCTTTCTGGGAGGTGGTGGGATGAGTGTGCTCTTTATGTGCCCCAGCAAGCCTTTGTGAGTACTGGACAGGCAGAGAGATGAGTCAGATGGGTAAGGCCTCTGAGGGCACACTGTGGAATGGGTGCCATGTAAGGCCTCTCTGGCAGGCTGTGGGATGAGTCAGTGCTGTGTAAGGACTCTCTGGGCTGGCGGTGGGATGGGTCAGTGCTGTGTAAGGCCTCTCTGGCAGGAGGTGGGATGAACCCGTACTGTGAAGGGCCTCTCTGGCAGGCGGTGGGATGAGCCTGTGCTGTGTAAGGTATCCCTGGTATGCGGTGGGATGAGTTGGTGCTGTGCAGTGCCTCTCTGGCAGGCGGTGGGATGAGACAGTGCTGTGTAAGGCCTCTCTGGCAGGCGGTGGGATGAGTCCGTGCTGTGTAAAGCCTCTCTGGGCAGGCAGTGGGATGAGACAGTGCTGTGTAAGGCCTCTCTGGCAGGCGGTGGGATGATTCCGTGCTGTGTAAGGCATCCCTGGCAGGCAGTGGTACGAGTCTGTGCTGTGTGAGGCATCCCTGGAAGGCGGTGGGATGAGTCAGTGCTGTGTAAGGCCTCTCCAGCAGGAGGTGGGATGAGTCCGTGCTGTGTAAGGCCTCTCTGGCAGGCGGTGGGATGAGTCAGTGCTGTGTAAGGCCTCTCTGGGCAGGCAGTGGGATGAGACAGTGCTGTGTAAAGCCTCTCTGGCAGGCGGTGGGATGAGTCTGTGCTGTGTAAGGCCTCTGCCTCTCTGGGCAGACAGTGGGTTGAGTCAGTGCTGTGTAAGACCTCTCTGGGCAGGCAGTGGGATGAGAGAGTGCTGTGTAAGGCCTCTCTGGCAGGCGGTGGGATGAGTCAGTGCTGTGTAAGGCATCCCTGGCAGGCAGTGGGACGAGTCTGTGCTGTGTAAAGCCTACCTGGCAGGCGGTGTGATGAGTCCGTGCTGTGTAATGCCTCTCTGGGCAGGCAGTGGGATTAGACTGTGCTTTGTAAGGCCTCTCTGGCAGGCGGTGGGATGAGTCCGTGCTGTGTAAAGCCTCTCTGGGCAGGCAGTGGGATGAGACAGTGCTGTGTAAGGCCTCTCTGGGCAGACAGTGGGTTGAGTCCGTGTTGTGTAAGGCCTCTCTGGCAGGCGGTGGGATGAGTCAGTGCTGTGTAAGGCCTCTCCAGCAGGAGGTGGGATGAGTCCGTGCTGTGTAAGGCCTCTTTGGCAGGCGGTGGGATGAGTCAGTGCTGTGTAAGGCCTCTCTGGGCAGGCGGTGGGATGACAGTGCTGTGTAAGGCCTCTCTGGCAGGCGGTGGGATGAGACAGTGCTGTGTAAGGCATCCCTGGCAGGCGGTGGGACGAGTCTGTGCTGTGTGAGGCATTCCTGGAAGGCGGTGGGATGAGTCGGTGCTGTGTAAGGCCTCTCTGGGCTGGCGGGGGGATGAGTCAGTGCCATGTAAGGGGATGCCATGTTTGTGCAATCCTCGCTTCCGGATTGCCACTCCCCAGTCCAGGGTGCAGGCAGAGCATGGCATCGGCTCCGCCTTTTGTGTGGGTGAAGTCTACGTTTGGACTCTGGGCCGCAGTGACGAGGTCAGACCGGACAGAAGAGGGCTGCACACCCATCCAGAAGGGGAGGCAGGAGGGCACGGTTCAGGTACTGACTGACACCCCCAGCCCCCATGACGCCCTTCCTCCTGTGGGTATCGCGCATAATAGAGGTTGTGGGGGGCTTCGAGCAGGGACTGCTGTGTGCTTCTGCCTGTTCTGTGACGTGTTCTGTGACGTGCTGTGGGCATGAAAGTAGTTTGTTAAAAGCAGTTTGTCTGCTGCTATTCGTGAACCAGTCACCAAGACGCTTTGGCTGCTTTTTTATATTACAAAATTGACTTAGACGAATTCATGTATCACAGACTTTTTCAAACCTCTCATATGTAGAATTCACAAGCTGCGCTCATATCTTGGTTTCGTGTACAAAAGTGTAAGAATGTACTGAAAGTGGTCATCGACAAGAGACAATAACAATGATCTATAGCGCTTTATGGCTGGACTAGGCTTGCTTAAAGATACTGTAATTATGACACTTTTGCATGGAAAGCAATATGTGCAGGACTCTGTCCTAGTCGCATATTGGATAATAACCCATCAGGATATTGATTCAGTACAAAGAGGTGTCCCCGTGTCTGCGTGCTCCTTCCTTTACTTGTCTTTTATAGCGCCATTCAGTGCTTAATTTGTAAAAGAAAAATACGTGCCAGGGCCCTCATCAGGAGGCCACTGCGCTGGCACCAGACACTGCCCCGCCAGCGCTGCCGATGAAACTGCCAACACAACTATTAACCGGCACACCCCTACAGTTGTGACCATTCAGACTATTCCAGGCCCCAAAGCTAGAAGATTGAGTTGGGCGGCAGGTAATAGTCATTTTTAATGTATATTGAATTAATAATTGACTGTTCTTGTGGCCCTCTCTAAAATTGCCAGACAGCGCCACCATGTGGCAGGCTGCCACAAGCACCGGTGTTGACAATTAGGTGCCAGTGCTGAGCACCACCGGCTTAAATTAAACACTGCCGGCAGGTAATTCTTCAGTCTCCTCTGAACACTTGAGATCTGAAGCTCCTATCACCAAGGTCTGTAGTCCCCCTCTGTTCATCTTTCAGAAGATAGATATGGTATCATGGAGCCCTGGCCTAGCGCACCTGTTAGATACAGTATCATGGAGCCCTGCCCCAGCGCACCTGTTGGATGTGGTGTAATGGACGCCTGGCCCAGCGCACCTGTTAGATACGGTATCATGGAGCCCTGCCCCTGCGCACCTGTTAGATACGGTATCATGGAGCCCTGCCCCAGCGCACCTGTTAGATGTGGTGTCATGGAGCCCTGCCCCAGCGCACCTGTTAGATGTGGTGTCATGGAGCCCTGGCCCAGCGCACCTGTTAGATACAGTTTCATGGAGCCCTGGCCCAGCACACCTGTTAGATACAGTTTCATGGAGCCCTGCTGCAGCACATATGTTGGATATAGTATCCTAGAGCCCTCGCCTAGTGCACCCATTAGATGCGTTATGATCGAGTCCTGCACTATCCCACCCCATCCATATTGCATCTTAGAGCCCTGCACCATCGCATCCGTTGCATACTGGATTCTAGAGCCATGCTCCAGCGTATCAATTGGATACAGTATCCCTTCCCGAACTCTACAATACCGCAAACTATCCTGTTGAATTTAGCTGATTTTCGAATCAAGGAGAGAATATTGATGAAAGCTATTCAGCAGAGACAGTTTTTTGTTGACGCAACTTCAAAGTGTCGTATATTTGCAGACAGGACTGCCTCCGCAGCACGAAGAAGGAAGGAATTTGTAAAGCTCCTCCAGTTATTTAAAGCCCATGGAGCCCAAGCCTCAATAGCATAGCAATCAAAATTAAGAGTGTTAGTTAAGGGCAAGTTCTTTATTTTCTCAGATCTGGAGGAGGCCCAGGCGTTATTAAAGGAGATTTCACAGGGTTAATAATTTGAAGAGAAACCTCCCGTTATAAAGGAAAGGAGAGAAGTAGGGAAGGGGTAGAAATAGGGAGGGGGAGGTGAGAAAAGAGGGTAAAAAGAAAGGCACAATGGCATTTTATAAATCTTTTTTTATTTTTCTCTTTATGGTTTTGAGGCTTTTTGGGGGGGTTCATAGGGGTAGCAGGGTCACTAGGGTGTAGCACCATGACACCCATGAATAAAGAAGGGAGGGGGGGAATGTGGTTGGCGTGGTTGGGGTGGGTGTATCCACATTTCAAGGAAAGGAGCAGGAGTAAACGACATGGAAATTACATTATTTGAAACTTAAGGTCATCTGTAATTAGAAATCTAAATGAATTTTAGCAATTGCAAAATCTTATCAGTCAATGCCAATGGTATGTTAAATAAGCAAAAGTATGGCGCTCTCATAAAATGGTTAATATCATCCGACCCCCAAATGGTATATTTTCAAGAGACTCACCTAAATTCAAATTTTCCCAAACTTTTTTTTACCTAGATTTTTCTCCCACGCTTTTTTTGCATCAGCTGGTTTGGCTCAGAGGGGAGTCGCAATTTATCTTTCTAGAAAAATACCTTGGGAAATCCTACAAGTCCAGAGAGACATATAGGGGAGATGGATATGGGTAATGGTTAAATTGCAGGGGAAAATTATAAACCTGGTCAATTATTATGCTCCGGTTACGGATGAGATTGAGAGCCTGATCAAAATTCACAAGCTTTTGAGGGGAGTACCAGGGCAGATTATAGTAGGAGGGGATTTTAATTTTATGCAAGATTTGAAGAAAGATACATCAAATAAAAATAAAAAACTACTAAAACCAAATACTTTAAGAATTGTGGAGGCCCTCAAAAAAGAATATCAATTGGTAGATCCTTGGCTACTTAGGAATCCTGAAGAAACAAAGTTTACTTGTTATTCATATCGCTTTTCAACTGCATCTCAAATCGATTTTTATCTCATATCAAGATCCCTTCAAATTCTAAAAATTGATAGTGGGTGTAATCCTTTTTCTGATCACGCTAGAATTGAACTCACGATTGTATTAGATGGTGGGAAAGGGGAGCGGCTGAGGTGGCAGCTCGACCGCACTCTCCTCCAAAATCAGGACTGGGTAAAGGATTTTAGGGAATTGATCTTGGAATTTTTTAAGTTAAATGAAAACACCGCTGATGTGTTTTCGGTTTGGGGTGGGTTTAAAGCTGCTGCCCATGGTCAGATTATCGCCTATACGGCGGCCCAGGCAAGAGTAAGATCGCTCAAAATAACCCAACTTCATGTTGCAGTTGAAAAAGAATATATTCTTCGGGACCGGAAATGTCCCAATGAATTTGAACAGGCAAAAACCGTCTTGCGGGATTTTTTCGTTTTAGAAGAGATTTGTAGCTCTAAAATGTACCAGCAAAAGGTTTATGAAGAAAACCAGTTAATAGGCAAATTGCTAGCAAATACAACAAGGAAAAAACAGGAGTCAGCATTCATTTTAAAGATACAAGACCCTCAGTCTGGCCGAGACGAAGTTGATAGGAAAGGATCTCACAGATTTTTGTTGAACATTATCACAGTATTTACTCAACGGAGTTTTTAACAGGTGACGATATGATTTCTAACTATTTTTCTAACGTGGCAATTCCTAAACTTTCTGAGAGTCGGTTTTCCCAACTCGAATTAGAGATTGAAACAGCAGAAATATCAACCTCTGTTAAAGAAACAGCCGGGGGGAAAGCATGTGGGCAAGATGGATTTCCCATCAAATTTTATAAACTATTTTTAAAAGAACTGCTGACTCCTTTGAAACGATTATTTAATCACATCAAAGAGGGAGGTCATATACCAGCAACGTTTAAAGAGGCGAAAATCGTATCATTCGTAAAGAAAGACGGAAATCCCGAAGATATTAATTCCTACCAGCCCATAAATCTTTTAAACTCTGACTATAAAATTTTAATGAAAATATGGGCCAAACGTTTTACATTTGTGGCTCAAGAGGTGATTAATAGTGACCAGACCGGATTCATAGCCGGTAGATCCATGGCAGCAAACACAGAGTTCCTAATACAAGCTTTAGATTATTTTAATACTAACTCAACTCCGGCATGTATTGTTATGGTAGATGCCGAAAAAGCTTTTGACTTAGTTAATTGGAATACCCTGTTTTTTACTCTAGGAAAATTCGGATTCCCTGCCCAGATTGTTGATATGTTACGTAACATTTATCAAGGTGCCTCGGCCCAGGTTTTTATTAATACGAAAACAGCTGGCTCAATAAAAATTAATAGAGGGACTAGGCAGGGATGCCCTCTCTCGCCGTTGCTTTTTACCTTTTTTATCGAACATTTAGTAATTAAGATCAGAAACAATGCTGCTATTCGATCCCCGGTTCACCGAATGTCCAAAATAAAATTGTTTGCCGACGACATTATTTTATATTTGATGCCCAATAAAGAAAATATAGAGAGTGTGTTGAGAGAATTTAGAGAATTTGAGAAAATTGGTGGCTATAAAATAAATTCTAATAAAACAGAAATACTCGCATTAAATACCGATCTAAATTGTCTTCCATCTGGCTTGAGGACACAAGCAGCCAACAAAGATCCGATTAGGTATTTAGAAATCTACATCAACTCTCAATACCATCAGTTGTATGAATTAAATTACATCAGAATGAAAGATAAAATCAAGAAACTTTTTGATCAATGGCTTTTACTACCACTTTCAATTGTGGGCAGGGTATCCCTAATCAAAATGTCGATACTACCGTTGCTCATATTTCTATTTAGTAATATCCCTATAAAAATCAAGTTCTCCTTTTTTAAAGAAATAGAGACGATGTTTAGAAGTTTTGTATGGGGGAGAACATTTTCCAGGGTTAAATTGCCTATAGTACAACTATGTACTGCACAGGGAGGCCTGGCCCTACCAGATGTGAAAATATATTATGAGGCCGCCTTTTTAGACATAGTGGCGGGACTGATGGGTTCGACATATAAGCGAGACAGTTTCTTTTTGGATAAAATGCTACAGGAAAACGGCTCTAACTTACAAGTGTTTCTAAAAACTTCCAAATACCCCAAAAAACCAGATATAAGACTTTAAGGGAATATTCTTTTAGACTTCAGTTTTTTTTTAAAAAAGTAGACTCCTCCGGCATGCAATTTCTGAGTTTGAGGGAATGTTTCGATCTCTGTCTCCAATTGAACAAAAATCATCTAATTAAGTGGGAAAAGTGTGGGCTAAAAGAATTAAGACACTTTTTTATTCTGAATTAGAATGATTTTGTGGCAAGAGGTGATGACCAGAGCAAATAGCCCGAATAGACCTACTTTTTTTGAATATCTACAAATTGTATATTTTATAAGGAAAATACATGGCCTTTTTAATTCTCCATCTGAACTAGCGGTAGCCCTATATGGGGTCAAAACAATGGGCATAGGGAATTGGTATAGGCTGCTACATCGACAGAAACAAATGCCATTGGTTTAAGAAAAATAGGCCACGTGACACAATGCAGTCTTTTATGTAAGGATTGGGAAATGATTTGTCATCTAGGTAATAAAGCATTGTGAGCGGCTAACTTTAAAAGGATGGCCTTTTTATCACGTTGGTTAGCCTATCTGACTCCGGAGGCCCTGGGGAAAAGATACCCGGAAGTTGAAAATAAGTGTTTTAGATGTCTTGCTAATGGTCAGGGTGGCTGGCATCATATTTTCTTTTCCTGCCCGAAACTAGAATTATTCTGGAATACAATTTTTGCGGATTTAGGAAGGGCATTGGGCAAGAATATGCAGCCCGAGGCCGAATTGGCTTTGTTTGGCATCTCTAAAAATAGAACAATATCCAGCAGGGCTGAAGAGACCTTTGTATTTATTTCTTGTACGGTTGCCCGTTCCTTAATCCTACAGAATTGAAAGTCTACCGATGCTCCCTCTCACTTGAAGTGGTGTATGAAAATGAGAAGAACTTGTAATTTTGAAAAAGCATATGCAAGCCGGGTGGGGGCTATTAAGAAATTTGAGAAAAACTGGAAGTATTTTAGAGATCTTGAAAAAGATAAAGGAAATTGAACAATGTCTTGGTTGTGTTGTTGAAATTGTAGTAGCTTTTACAATTAAGAGCCCTAGCACTTTTAAAAAAAAAATTTGGGGGGGATAATACTCATGAAATGTCAATACTTCTGTTTAGTTTTCCTGCGATGTTTGCACATCATTAACAGATTTTAAATACATTGCTGTGGCATTTTAGGGTAAAGCATAGGAAATTGAATTATATCTTGTTGTAAATCACAGTAGTCTCTGTAAATGGATGCACTAGCACTTTTTTCTAAGTGACTATACTTGAGAAGCACCAGCACTTTCTTTTATGCAATTGCTGCACACTATTACAGATATTATATCTTTCCCTATAACACTTTATTGCTGTTGTTTAGTACATCATGTCCCTTCTTAAACATGGTTGAGATCTCTGATTATTACTTTTAGTAATAAAAGGAAGGAAGGAACATTGATGGGAAGGTTATTTAATATTTTTTAGAGGTTTCAATAACTATTTTTGTAATTGTAATGCCTTGTCAACATAAATTGTATATTGTATATTGTATATGGATGTTATGTCGTTGCTCTGCTCTGCTCTGCTTAATAAAAAAAATAAAATAAAATTGGATACAGTATCATAAAGACATACCCCAGCACACCCATTAGCTTTGGTATTATATAGCCCTGAACCAGCGCACCCGATTGACGTAGTATAGAGTCTTGATGCACGGCAACCTTGGATACAGTGTCATGGAGCCCTGTCCTAGCACACCAGTTATTTAATGGTTCATATAGCCCTCCTTTATTGCATCCATTGGATACAGTATCCTAAACCTCTGTCCCAGGGTCTCTTTGGATATAGGGCTTTCCCTTTAGCACTCTTGTTGGATATAGTCTCACAGAGCCGTCGTGGAGTACATCCGTTGGATATGGTAGCATAGAGCCCCCTCTTAGCCTACCTGTTGGATACGGTATCATAGAGCCCTCCCTCAGTGCACCCTTTGAATACATATCCTAGAGCCTTCCCTTAGCACACCTTTGTATATGGTATCATACAGCCCTGCCTCAGTAAACCTGTTGGATATGATATCATAGAGCCCTCCCCCAGCGTACCTGTTGGATATGGTATACTAGAGCCCTCTCTTAGCACCCCTTTGGCAATCACAGAGCCCTTCCTCGGCACACCTGTTGGATATGATATCATAGAGCCCTTCTTCGGCACACACGTTGGATATGATATCATAGAGCCCTCCCTTAGCCCACCCGTTGGATATGATATCATAGAGGCCTCCCTCAACGCGCCTGTTGGATATGGTATCAAAGAGCCCTCTCTTAGCACCCCTTTGGCAATCATAGAGCCCTGCCTCGGCACACCAGTTGGATTTGATATCATAGAGCCCTCCCTCAGCACACCTGTTGGATATGATATCATAGAGCCCTCCCTCAGCACACCCGTTGGATATGATATCATAGAGCCCTCCCTCAGTGCATCTGTTGGATATGATATCATAGAGCTCTCCCTCAGCGTACCCATTCAATATGATATCATAGAGCTCTCCCTCCGCACACCTGTTGGATATGGTATCCTAGAGCCTTCCCTTAGCGCACCTTTGGCTATAATAGAGCCCTCCTTTAGCACACCAGTTGGATACAATATGATAGAACTCTCCCTCAGCACACCCGTTGGATATGGTAGCATAGAGCTATCCCTCTGCATATCCGTTGAATACGAGAGCCCTCCCTCAGGGTACCAGTTGGGTATATCATAGAGCCCTCCTTCAGCCCACCTGTGATGTATGGTATCATAGAGCCCTTCCTCAGCACACTCGTTGGGTATCATATCATAGAGCTCTACCTCAGCGTAACTGTTGGATATGAGAGCCCTCCCTCAGTGTACCAGTTGGATATATCATAGAGCCCTCCCTCAGCACACCAGTTGAATGCGGTATCTTTCTTAGGGCCTCTTTGAATACGGTATCCTAAATCTCTGTCCCAAGGGCCTCCTTTGCATATAGTTTTTTGCCTTGTTTTAGCACACCTTTTGAATGCAGTCTCATTCAGTCCTGTGAAACTAAACAACAATAACATTGCGTATGTTTGTTACAGCTGAACATGCGAGCGGCTCTCTGTAATCTATAAAGAGAAATTATCTAAATCAATAACACGTATAAGAAAAGATCAATAGAAGAAAAGGGTAGAGGGAGAGTAAGAAGTAAGATAGACATATAGAGATGAGGCCAGGCCTTGTTTTATTCAGTATGTTTCCCTTGGTATTACATGCACACTGGTCACTGAGAGAAGGTCACCCAGATCTCATCAGATTTTTTGAGTAAGATGGACATGCAAAGCTTGTAGCAGTAGAGTAGTTTCTTCCAATCACAAAATACATTTCAGATGACTGGATGTTTGATATGTCAGCGTGATCAAGATTTTCACCTATGCTGGTTGTCAGAAGATGACCGTCTGTAGCTGTCCTGGTGACACGATGTGTCACATAGATACGATGTTGAACTACCATCCACACAAGATGCATACTAGACCCAATAATTCCAACGTATCAATTAAATTAAGGGGTAATACGAATACAGTAATTGGTTGTAATCCTCTTTTCAGCATTAAAGACTTTTTACTGATACAGGCTCAACCCTACTAATGAGGACGCCGCATTCCACTTCCAGCAAGGGATCCGATATTTCCATGTCCCTCTACTGGAGAGGTCTGTCCAGTGCGAGATGACTATGGTAGAACAGCCTCTGCTAGAACAGTTGTACACCAGTTTCTGGAGCGCATTAATGGATTATCATGGACCATTGTGCTAAGTGGCTTCATGTAGCGATTGAAGAAACGGGACGAAGGGATTGAGCCTTGAGGTACTGACTGACGTGCTCAGCTGTTTGCATTTGGAAGAATTATCATAATTCATACCTTTTGTGTGGCCCATTTAGGAAACTGTTTGGTTGTGAGGCATCATTTCTTTGGTTGTGTCTAAAATTAGGTGTTCCTTTTTTCCTGACTTTGAAGTGTGAGGCTGAAATTGGTGGAACACAATGAAGAATCTGCTGCAAAGAAAGGGGCACTTCCCTTTGCTACTGGTTGTCCGAGTGGAGCTCGCTCTGATGGCTGTTTGTCTGTATTACTTCAGCTCCATGGTGTCTGTCGGATTAGTGTTGAACTCTACGTCGGGGGGGAATGCTCCCACCCTCTCACTTCTCCATTAAGACTTGAAATCCTATGAGATCAGAAAGGCTTGTAGGCACTTCAGGACTGCTTACAATTACTTCTCAGCCCTCACAGACCCACATTACCTTAAATTGTACTAAGCCACTCAAAGCAAGGTGTTGAGACGGGATTACTGGGCACTGAACGTTAACCCCCTGAGGTTGCAAACAGCATGGTCTTCATCTCAAATCCTCTTTATCCGAGCTCATCGGCTTTAGGCCAGAGAGGGGGAGAGTATTTCAATGCCGCCAGTGATAGAAGACATGCAAATAGAAGCACCGTCTGCTATAGTTCTGTTTCCCTTTCGCTGCCATTAAACAAGTAAGGCTATTGTAGGGTGGATATCCGGAAGCTCTCATCTGCTGTGCAAAAAGACACCAAGCATCGTGGAAACTGTGTCGCCTGCTGTGGACATCATTTGCACTGTGGAATCCCTGATCCAACCCTAGCCTGTTGTGCGACTTTGCGAGAAGACACCGAGCATCTTGGGAACCATGTCACCCTCTTAGAAGCCTTTGCAGTGTGGGTTCCCTTATCCAACCCTCGTCTGCTGTGCGAGAAGACACTGAGCATCTTAGGAACCATATCACCCTCTTAGAAGCCTTTGCAGTGTGGGAACACTGATCCAACCTTTGTCTGCTGTGAGAGAAGAGACAGAGCATCTTGGGAACCATATCACCCTTTTAGAAGCCTTTGCAGTGTGGGATCCCTGATCCAACCCTCGTCTGCTGTGCGAGAAGACACCGAGCATCTTGGAGACCATATCACCCTCTTAGAAGCCTTTGCAGTTCAGGATCCCTGATCCAACCCTGGTCTGCTGTGCGAGAAGACACAGAGCATCTTGGAAACCATGTCGCCCTCTGCAGTAAGTCTTTGCACTGTGGGATCCCTCGTCCTGGAAAGGGATTGACATTGAAAAGTGACCAGTGCCCTTGAGGGATGAATATTGCTGCCCTCAGTGGGTGAGTTGAGCAGTCAAGGCCCGGTGCTGTAATTGCCTTTGCTTAAAACCCTGCATCTTGCCCCTCCAACTAATGTGGTAGCAGTGCTCACCCACCACTCTGCATTGGACACATTACTGTTCTCAGTCAAACTCAGTGAGCATCTCACAGACATTGTACATCTGACATTGATGTTTCAGCAGTTGAAGGGCATGGATGCACCACAAGTGGTGACATTCAGAAGAAATAATGATAAACCATATTTGAGCAAAACTAATGTATGGGGCTAATAGGGTGATAATTAACTTTGTTCTTGCTTATCTGGTTGTAATAAACTAAACCAGCACTGGCAAAGTCAATAGGTTTCGCCTTGAAAAACTATTACCCTTGCTGATGCTTTTTGTCAATGCTGCACAGCATCAGAAAAAAAAAAAGTGATGACATAAACACATGCACGGTTCGGTAACTGTCATGACCACTGGCGTCAGTATCATTCCATGATGACATGCATGGCTGCATCACCACGCAAGCATGCACCTACAGTATGATCCAGGCACTATTGTATTTATTTATTTCATTTGCAATTCCAGGATGGCAAATGAAGCAGTGAATCAAAGATTTTTTTGGGGGGAATGGGGTTTTTGAAAAGGGAGCAGCCACTGAAAAATTGGTGGAAAAAATAGCATCCGAATGAGCGGCATGGGGGTGGGAACAATTGAGAAGTGGGCAAGGAAGCAAGGGAGCAGCATGAGGTGAGTGCGGTGGGGAGAAAAATAATTTAAGAAAAAAAAAATCTCATGTCAAGGAAGAAATGGACCCACCGGCTGGGGTGTAGACGTAGCAAGACTGAATGGATGGGGTTTGATATGTGAGGGGAGAAAGCAGGAAGCCAGGAGAACAGGATAACACATGCACGCTCATGAAGCGCTTAAAGAAAAAAGTAGCTCCACAAAATTGAAAGGTGGAAGGATACAAGTCATCCAGTTAAAAGGATGGTAAAGAAGCTGTGGTCCATGGGAAAAATGAGCACAAGAGGAAGGAAAATCATCCTATAAATAAAAACAAAATCAGGGTGTCAAGAAAGTCAACCAATGATGAACAGTGTCCTGTAAGGTTCTAGCATAGTCCACGAGAGTTATTTAAAAAGTGTAATGTAAAAGAACACTAAAAAGATATTGTTTTGGAAGGCGAGGGAGACTTCAGTGTAGCCCACCTTTTGTTTCAATGAACAAGGAGGCATATAAAAGAGGGTGCCGGCAGGCGGACAGAGAGGTTAGAGAAAACGGAGCATGGGCAGAAGGGAGATATGGGCAGGTGAGGTGAATGAGAAGCGCACAAGGGAAGACTGGTCTGGCGAAAGGAAGCTACGACAGGGTGGCGGGGGAGGGAAACAAGAGTGTACATTGCAAGGTGGGAGTGGCAGGAGGGAACAGAGGGGAAGAACAGAGCGAGCCAAACAGGGAGGTGCTATCAGCTTTGGACATAGAAGGCAATAGTTGTAAGGTAGTCCCTCATACAGTTCAGTGCAAGCACTTGAGGGAAGGTGGAAGCTAAGCCCGCATGGTCAGTAGCATTAAGTGATAGCTAAGAATTCCACTAGGCTGAACCAAAACAGAATTTGAAAAAGTCTCAAGCTATTTTCTGAAAGATTTTGGTTAAAGAAACTCAATGATTTGAAAGAGGTGGTACCAAATTCCACTATATATATATATATATATCTATATATATTGTAAACAATAGGTCTGTTTGACTGCTGCACAGGCATTAGAACAGACTCAAAATAAATGTATGCTTGTACATGTGCTTGGATCTGAATCGATCCCATCTACTGTCTATAGCTGAACGAAGTGCTTTATGCGATATAGGTATGAAAATCATTCAGACGCCTGAAGACCCTTTCTGCGCAGGCTTCCAGGTATCTCCATGTGGGCCTTGTTTTTCATTTACGTGCTTAGTTTCTTGATGAGTGGGCCAATTGGCTACTGCAAGATTCCTGAATGTCTGATCACCTGAATTCTTCTGTCAGTGCCGGCTGCTGCCAGACCATGTCTTTTTCTTACTCTCCTAATGGACTAAAGGTGGAGCCGCTTTCCTTGCGTGCAGGGCCCATGGCCACACCACTGGGATCTGGAGGGGCAAGGGTTTTGGAGAGTCGAGCAATGCATGTCCATGTAAATTTGAGAATGGCCAAGAGAGGCGCTATATATTTTGGATATTCCGTCTGTAATGGGAATGTAACTTTAGCACAGAAATGTTTGTTTTGTTTCAATGACTCTCCTGCGTCCTACTTCACATACTTTATTTCATTAGTGGTATGCTTGTTCGCTGAATATAACGGTTTACCTTTTACCATGTGTACCTTGGATATTGTCTTGATGTCTTGTATGCATCACCCTAAGTTCACGGTGTCATCTGTCATGATATTCCCAGAGTAGCTAGGATCTGCTGTCTCCAACAGGAGAAGGTCTGGGAATGGGAGCCACTGTATGCAGTGAGTGATGGAGAACACACTCATTGAGTATCGAGAAGCATGGCAAAGCTGATCCATCTCGCCCGTGGGACTTATTGGTTTGCCAGTGGTGTTTGGCGATGCTATGCAGCATGGCTAAAGCAGATGCCAATGCCCCCCGTTCACCCCCCCCCCCCTCACAAAAAAAACTGCACTAACCAAGCATGCACACTGGGATGTCACAGGTCGTTGTTGGGTGGAAGCAACCTGGAGGGCATGGAAGGGCTGAAGCAACACAGAGGGCACCAGTGGGGAAGCAACACAGATGGTGATGAGAGACTGAAGCTACACAGAGGGTGTGGATGAGGGCAAGAAGCATGGAGGGTGGGGAAAAACTGCATAATGGGAAGGATGGAGCAAGGTGGAGCACGGAGGGAAAGTGAGGGTAGACGTGCACAGGCGAGAAAGTAACAGAGGAGAAGCACATGAGGGAAGTGCAAGATGTAGGGGAGCGGGACTAGAGCGAGAGAGAGCGCTACTTTGAGCACAGCAGAGGGGGAGAGATGCACTGATGGAAGCGCAAGAAGTATGGGAGCGGCGCAAGAGAGCGAGCTACTCTGAGCGCATCAGAGGGGGGTAGAAATGTACATGAGGGAAACAGCTGGAAAACACAAGCGCCCTCATGAAGTGCTTAACCAAAAAAGAAAAAAGTAGTGCCTGAAAAGTAAGCAGTGGAAGGATCCAATTATTAAGACCAGGCTCCAGCAGAAGGACAAACACGAAGAGAAAGCCAACACAAGCTAAAGGTTAATGAGCAAGCAAATGAAAGTAACAATAAAGGCAACCAGTGGCAGGCTCTAAACCCTCTGCACGCTGACAATAGGTGTTTTCAAAAACTGCCTGTGCTGTCTGGTGGGCGAGACCTAAAAATGTGTATGTTAAAACTGCTGGCCAGTACCAATTACAGACCAGGAGGTTGGGCTGGGGTACAAGTCGAACATTGGCTCCAATGCATTTCGAAAGACCTGCTGATGTCCAAATAATTAATTCTAAACTTTAGCTTTCACTTGTTAGAAAGCCATGAAAGATGCAGAAAAAGAGTCATGGAACTTTATTTCTGTTAGCTAGCAAATGGGTAGCAAAACCTGATTTTATTGTTCCCTCTCATACACAAGGATTGCGCTTCTTGTTCAATCAAAATATGGGCTCTCTTTGAGAGCAGTAGAAGGCCTCCAGTTATTTCTCTTGAAATCAGAAATGGGCACTGGAAGACACTCATACCCACACACTCACTCACACTCACTCCACCACATACACACACACCCCACCACCACACACACCCCACCACCACACACACCCCACCACCACACACACCCCACCACCACACACACCCCACCACCACACACACCCCACCACCACACACACCCCACCACCACACACACTCCACCACACACACTCCACCACACACACACACCACCACCACACACACCCCACCACCACACACACCCCACCACCACACACTCCACCACACACACACCACCCGCACTCTACCACCCGCACTCTACCACCACACACTCACTAACCTACCTCCCCCTCCTATCTAAGCTGCATATGTTTGTGTTCTGGCACTTCTTGCAGTGCGCTTGAATTGTATCTCAACGAAGTCAAAAAGTATATTTAGAATGAATAGTAAATAAAAAAATAATACAGGCAGCTTTTCTCCCCGATAAACAAGACAGGGCGTTTTTAAACTCTCCATTCATATTGTGCCACTGCTGAAGTCTGCTCTCAGCTGAGCTGATGTTTTCATTCCCAGGAATGCAGAGCCAGTGGTGCACCCTGAGTCTCGTCTCTGTACACAGTGTGAGTGAGGCATATGCAGCTGACCCTTGAAATAGCTGGGCGGCATTCCCCGGGCAGGGCAGATGTCGCGCTTCTTAGCAAATGAAGTGTTTCTCATTAGCGGGAATCAAGTAGGTGCCTGGAGGCTGTGATGTGAGGAGCTTGGTGAGAGGGGGGGAATGGAGTAGGGTAAAACGCACACGGAAAGAACAAGAAAAGGCATACTGTCCCTAGGCAGTGCTGAAGCAAAAAGAACAAGCATGGGCATAGCCAATAGGTCTCGCCTCTGGGACATTATAACTGTTTTGCCAGAGCTATTGGCTTTACCAATGTCTTTAAGCGATGGCACACAACCTCATGGGAGGTGGTGAGGCCTAACTCGTGGGGGGTGCTCGGGACTAACTCATGGGAAGGGTTTGGAAAGAGATGCAATTTAACATAAAGGGATCATAATCAATTTAGGCCATGTCTGGAGTTATGTTTTTTTTGTTTATTAATGTATTTTTATGCACACTAAGATACAACAGTTAAAATGATGAAAGTTGTTGCATTCCATAAGCCTCCCGAGAGAAAAGTTGTCGAGAACAAGAATTTGTATACTAGAATGAAGGAAGACTTGCAAAGCCTGGGGTCTCATCATGAAGTTTGATATTGTAACTCTGATGGCATCTGAGGAGAAACAGCTTGGGGAAAAAAAGAGGAGAGAAGTGAGGGAGAGTTGATGGAACGGCAAATACAAGGGTGAGAGCGAAGAGCTGCCCAGTGAGGGTGGGAGGAAAGAATTAAAAATAGGTCGTCTGAGAAAACTTACTGGTGCATTCCAGACAGCTCCTATCGTCCATTGAGTGAATGAATTGTTAATAACGGGAATTATGACTATTGTGAATATTGCTTGGTTTGATGCTTATCGAGGACAAACAATGTAATTAAAAACTTTCTAGATGCAAGAACTAAAGAGAAACACCACCACAAGATAACAACATTGACCACAAAACACGAGTAAACAATGAAAATCCAAAACGAAGAACACAGTGAGGCTGAAGACACAGCTCTGCTTTTATATTTCTGTCTGATACACTCAGAAGCCAGATGTGGGCACCGGAGCGCTATACAGCGCCCCTGCCGTCTATAGAATGTAGCCACCTAGTGCCTGGAAGGCCATGCCAAGACGAGCCCACAGTTGTGACGGAGTCCGCAGCTCTGTCTGTAATGCACTGCCTACCCCCCCCTTAGGCCACCTGCAGTGCTAACATGTGTGCACGTTCACTGGGCACCCACGTGTGCACGCCGCACCCTGGCTAAGAGCCCTGACCTGGGGATGGAGGAAACCCCTGGAACCGGAGTGACATGTACATTAGGAGCATGTTCAGCATTGCTCATTGTTTAAAGGATGATGCATAAATGTTGCACTTCAATAAAATACAGCAATGCAGTGTTTTCCCCAATTGCTTTAATTGAATTGAAAAAGAAGTACAGCTCCCAAAAGGCACTAGGCTGGTAAAAAAAAAAAAAACATATATTTATGGCTGAAACAAGTTGTCCACAGCGACATTAAGTATATATGGTAATGCTACGTTAAAGATATAATTTTTTTTGCCGTTTTAGCTAGCGCGAGCTCGACCCAAAGGTATCAGAGACTCAAACCCGGTTCCACACCTTCAAAATCGGCCGCCATAGCCATTAAACCACATCCTTTGCCCCAGATCCTCGTTTGAAAAGACTAAAAAGGTTGATTTTTGAAAGATCATACCTATATCCCAGCCTTACTCGCGTTTCCACTAGACTGTTCACTAATCTACCAATGCAACTAAATCCTTTTGCGTTAAGAGCTTTCAGGTTACAACCTTAAATGGAATGTCTTCGTCACTACTATGCTATTAAGCACAGTATAAATAAAATCACTACTAATCATATGCAGACTGCGTTAAACGTGCTGCTCCTTCCTGGATATGGTCACCGCCGACGATTTTGGAAAACTGGGACTGAAAAACATGCAAAAATCTTGGTACAAGCTGAAGGTCTGGGGCTGGGCTGCTGACCTCCACTAGCAGGGAATGCTGACAATAAAAGTCCGGTACACTGTGCATCTCACTGCTGCCAGACACACACCAGCATGGTGGCCAGATTACACCGCCTCTGTGGCTGTGATTTTTAGAAAAACACTTAAGTGTAAAGGGTAGTGACAAACGAAGTTTAATTTTGTAAAGCAGGTAAGGTTTATACCCCTGGAAGGACTACGAACACGTAATCTAAGTAGGCTGTGACAACTGGGGATGCGATAAGTTTTTACACCCATTTTTAGAACGCAAGAAGAACAAGCATCGATCTCTTGTGTTTATGGGGCCATGAGTTTCTAATTAGAAACACATTGTCCCATAAAGATAAGAACGTGCTTTGCGACAGCAGCAAAGCAGGCGACCCAGTCGGATCGGAGGCAAAAGGGCGTCCACAAAAAACCCTAATTTCCAATGGCAGGCCACCGTTTAGCAGAAACGGTGACGCCAGCCAATGGAATTGAGGGGCAGGCTTAATGCCCTTTTCTGAAATCCCTCTCTCACAAAATTACTCGCCAGCGAGCAGCGCATGCGCTGCAACGCAGGCGAGACCTAAAAAGAAGTCCTCTAAATGTGAGGAGTGGAAGGATACAAGTCAGGGTGATAGAGCGCCTATGATCCAGGTGAGGGACAAACCCAATAAGAGGAAGACAAGCCATCTAATAAAAAGCAAGCAACTGAGTGACAATCAAGGCGGCCAATGGTACGCAGTGGGTGGGCTGTAAGCCCACTACATGTTCTTGGTAAGCCTCAATAGGCCTTTTGCAACTAGAGAGGTTACGATGCATGATGGGCAAGATCTAAAAATGAACCTAGCGTAGTAGAGTTGGAGCTGAGCCTCAAAAATATTTCCCATAGTTTAACTCTAAAGAACACTGCCCATCACTTCACTTAATTTGTATTTTACGATGTGGTGGTGTGTTTTACATTCGTACTGAAGCGTAGCTTAGTCATTTAGATGCGGGTGTGAATCTAAAATGTCCCCTCTAAAAAAGCAGTTGCTGCAGGATGTAGGGGCCAGATAGCCAAGGTTGGAATCGACTGTTTCCATGAAGCAAAGGGTCAGTACTGATTTGCACTGGGAGGGCCTGTGTCTAGAGTGGCCAGTGGGTGAAAGCAATGGGTCGGAATGCTACCCCGAGCGATTACCACTGGTTGGACTGTTTCAGCCTTCACCTTTTGGGTGTTTGATTGCCAGCAGTATGTCTGGAAACTTGAGACTGACACTGCTTTCCAAACCTACTACTCACAGTGTTTATGGATTTAAAAAGGAAGCACATGTGAATCCACCCAATGAGTACTTCTGTGGGGGCAGATTTTTCATTAGTTTAGGAAACTAAATGGGCTTAATTCACAAAGTTAACTTATACTTTTGAGTAATTTACACTTTTGAGTTGCCTAATTTTTGGCATTTCACAAAATCAAAGTGTGAATTTACTCAAAGTTTAACTTGCAGTTCACCACCAAATTGAAGGCCCAGAGGGCTATTCAGAAACTGCATGTTATAGTATGTTTTAAATGTACTACGAAATGCGGTTCACAAACTGCACTTTCAAAGCACTACTTACAAAAAAAGTAATTTAAAAGTGCAGTTTGTGAATAGGATTTGTAATATGGTTGTACTGCTATGGTAGTACTACAAGAAGCACTACAAAAGGCAGTTTGTGAATAGGCCCTGGGCCCTTCATGTACATCCTAAAGTAGTCTTGTAAACCCTAAACATGGCCTAGATTGTTATTACAGATTAAGCAACATTATAGGCTATGAAATCAAACATAAGAGGTGCTTGTACAGCGCCCATCCTGAACTCAAGTATTTGAAAGCGCGCTCATATTTTATTATAAAGTCAAAGGAGGCCTTCGGATCACAAAATTTTGACTAGCAGGGAAGCCGGTTTTGATTCCAGATTCTCTGGTTTTACGTTTTGGAATTCAGCCACCAGATGCATATCTCGGTCTCTTTTTTCTGGCAGCAGTCACTGTTTTGTATTTTATTCTTGGCACAAGACAAACAAACGAAACACAGAAATAGCAAACCCTACTCAGGGCTCCTGACCCAACTACTAGGCCAAGAATGCATTTATGCGGGCAGTGTCACACCCCAAATACCCCCCTTGCAGCTGTGCCCCTGCTGAGTACCTGGGTAGCAGAATGTAAACAAAGTGGCCAGCTGTAAGACGGAAAGTCTGAAGCGGCCCTCCTAGCCTGGGTTTCTTTGAAAGTCTGAAGCGGCCCTCCTAGCCTGTGGTTCTTTGAAAGTCTGAAGCGGCCCTCCTAGCCTGTGGTTCTTTGAAAGTCTGAAGTGGCCCTCCTAGCCTGTGGTTCTTTGAAAGTCTGAAGCGGCCCTCCTAGCCTGTGGTTCTTTGAAAGTCTGAAGTGGCCCTCCTAGCCTGGGTTTCTTTGAAAGTCTGAAGCAGCCCTCCTAGCCTGTGGTTCTTTGAAAGTCTGAAGCGGCCCTCCTAGCCTGTGGTTCTTTGAAAGTCTGAAGTGGCCCTCCTAGCCTGTGGTTTTTTGAAATTATGAAGCGGCCCTCCTAGCCTGTGGTTCTTTGAAAGTCTGAAGTGGCCCTCCTAGCCTGTAGTTCTTTGAAAGTCTGAAGTGGCCCTCCTAGCCTGTGGTTCTTTGAAAGTCTGAAGCGGCCCTTCTAGCCTGTGGTTCTTTGAAAGTCTGAAGCTGCCCTTCTAGCCTGTGGTTCTTTGAAAGTCTGAAGCGACCCTCCTAGCCTGTGGTTTTTTAGGTCGAGGGACCGTCCGGTCTGCCGAAGGCAGAACCGGAAGTCCGGAGATCTTATGATGATTAGAGTGGCTATTTAGCCCGCCTCTCTTTTTGGCTCTCCTCCATTGGCTGGCTTCCTAAAAGGGGGCCAGCCATTGGAGGAGAGAGCCGTCCCTCCAAATAGGCTCCTCCGTCTTTTTCAGATTCGGGGGCGTGTGGTCAAGAGGCAGGTCAGTGGGTCCTATAATTCAAACAGAGGACGTAGATTTAGGTCTAGAGCAGCCGACTTTGGAGCTGACGCACAGGGTTCGAGTGTCGGCCTTGGTTCAGCATCCTGTGATATCTTAATCTTCCCGTGTTTATAAAAAATTAATGTGTCTTGTGTAAGGTAACTGGTGGTCATTTAAAGCGCTCCAATACCTTCGGGTAGAGGTTGCGCTATATCAACCTGCAAAAAAATAAACAATGGATTTAGGAAGAGAAGGGGGTCGCAGAGGTGGGTGTTCATAGCTCTTTGACTTCACAGCTTGTAAGCGCTTTGTGAATATACACATCGTTAGTTTAAACAAGCGCGCGCCTCGCGCTACAAGTGGGAGGGGTGGGGGGGAGTGCAAGAGCACACAAAGCGTTTCCCTTGCAGGAGCATTTGAGAGTGATTAAGCTATTGACATTGTAAATAACAATGCTGTTTCTTTAAATCTTTTAAAAACAACAACATAAACAAAAATAATGTCATGAGCAATGCCAATAGCTCTAACTTTAACAATGCCGAGACCATTGCATTTGTAAATGCTTGTTGAAATTATGAAGCAGCCCTCCTAGCCTGTGGTTCTTTGAAAGTCTGAAGCGACTCTCCTAACCTGTGGTTCTTTGAAAGTCTGAAGCGACTCTCCTAACCTGTGGTTCTTTGAAAGTCTGAAGCGGCCTCCTAGGCCGTATTTCTTTGGTTTGTATTTCCTGCTTGGTTAGCTGCGCAGTTGCTTGTGAGCTGATGGCCTCTGACCCCAGAAACCTCACAGGTGCCAGGCCTCCTTGACTGCTCAGCTGTGCCTTCTAGCTGGAGGTTATAGACACCCACTGCGCCTTCCTCTCTTGATCTCAAAGGAATCATCTCCCTTGACTGCCTGTGGGGACTCTGCGAGTTCCGTTGCAGTATCCTGTAGTTTATGGCACAGCTCCGCCAACCGCACACCCTGGATAAATATATTCACTGTGGTCCGAAAGTGCTTGTCCTCCTCCTCTGCACTCACTGCCAGCAGCATCTTAGGTGAACTTCTACGGAGCTGCATGGCTTGTGCTTGGAATCCACTTGTTGCTAGGGAGGGAAGGAGGCCTCTGAGAGGCCACCTGCCTAGAGTTGCTGACCACCTCAGACTCCTCCTCGACGCTTCCCTAAAAAGAACCAGCCCCAGCCTCCCGTGCTTTGAAATGCTACAGCCTGAAGCCCTGCTAGCACCTGCGGAGATTTGTGGGTTCCAGGCTGCTAGCCCCCTACAGATGGGGCCAGGCTGTGATGAATTCCTCCTATGCCCTAACCTCAAGCACGTGCATATTTGTGACCTGAAACCACCCTGCTGCATTTTAAGTAGCAGGGTGCTTTAAAAAAAAAATAATTATGCAGCATTGCTTTTGTCACAAACTTAACTTCTGCCACTGAGTTCTGAGTCCGGAACTTACTGCAGAAGGACTCAGCGGCCGTGTCCTCACACAGCACTTTCATAAGCCGAACTATTGGCCTTGGAAATGTTTGTATGTTTTTAGGTCTCGCCTGACCCAGCGCTTGCGCTGGTCTGGCGAGACTTTAAATAAGGGCTTCAAAAAATGCTACAGCCGGCCACAGCTTGCAGTGCATGTGCGCGGGCGCGCGCTTGAGCAGAGGAACCTTATGGCGTGATTACTGCTGTGCGCGCACCACTCGCGCACATGCACTGCAAGCTGTGGCCGGCAGTAGCATTTTTTTTCCCCGTGATCACTTTCACTTTGGCCCCGCGGTTACAAACATTTCTGTAAATTACTAGGATGAGTCCCTGTAGTACGCAACTCCGTTCATTTCTAGAATAAACGTCTGTCATTCAGCGCCAAGATACCCGGCGCGGTGAACGTGCGCTTTATAAATACACGTTATGTGTTTCCGGCTTCTCTAGCACCTTTTTGCTCCCAAAGGCGTTTTCGCGGTGATGAACGACAGACAATATTGCGTGCAGCTATTCCCTAGAAACTATGGCCACGTTAGAAATATTGCGTAAATGATTGCCATTAATGTTAATCCAGGGCCCTCTGTTTCTGCAGTATGTACCAGAAAGTTTAAATTCCCGGTCAGTGTGCTCAGTCCATATTACATCATTGTTTCTGCATCGGAACAGAAATTTAGGTAATTGATTGTGAAATCATTGTAAAATAATGTATGCATCTTTTGCATGTGAGCGATTTTTACACTGGGAATGGAATATTTGTTTGCTCAGAAAAGGAGCACGCTGATTTTGCCTCAAACCTGGGCCCAACTCACATATAGAAAATGTATTTCCTGTTTTTTATTGTTTAGATAAAGTAATATGTCAACTCAGTTTGCTGTGTTCTCCCCTAATGTAAATGTTTGTGGTCCAAATTCTATAGGCGTATATGCTAACACAGAAACAGAACACATTTTGCAAGGCGTGTTTGCACCACTTTTTTGCACAAGTACAAGACATTACAATATAGCAATGTGTACTACTGCCTTCCTCAAAACATCAAAATTGTGTTAGGTGATTAGCCCTGAGTGGGTCTGCCACCAAGCGGCTGGGTTAGCATAAGCACTACCTCCCTAGCTGCAGGCCCCTGTCGTACCTAGTGCACCCCAGCGTTACAGCAAAAAAAAAAAAGCATTGGCATAGCCAATAGGTCTCGCTTTTGGGACCTTTTAAGTATTTAGTTATGCAGCACAATATTCTTGGTGCAACAACATCAACAGTTGCATGGCTAAACACTTATAAGGTCCCAAAAGCGAGACCTATTGGCTATGCCAATGCTTGTTTTAATCGTGATGCGCAGCAACCGAGATGCTCTACAACATGGCTGAAAACAGTAGCAAAATCAGTAGGTCTCATAGGCGAGACCTATTGGCTTTGCTGTTTGTTATTTTCAGTATCCCAGGTGGATCACATTGGATTCTACAGTTGTCCGGTTCAGGATTGTCATTAACCGGTTGTTTGCGACCCTGCAGGGTTAGTCCACATTTGTTAAATATCTGGTTTAGTAGTCGGTATACCCTGCACTCCGATCACCCTTCTCTTCATCGGGTGAACCTCAGGCGCTCAGCTGCAGCTCCCAGAAGACTAGCGCTGAATGCGCGGGGATGATTTGTCTCGGTAAATGGCGCTTGCTGCCTCAGATTGACACAGAGAGACCTTGGAGAAGGCAAACCGAACGGCGCTTAGTGGCCATGATGTCAAATTGATTTTTAAAAATTTGGTTTATAAGAACCATATGTTTCGCCTGTTGTGCAGTGTGGAGTGATGTGTTTGCCATAATGTGCTCTGTTGCCTCATAAGTATTTTCCGTTCATATATTTAAAAATGCAGTCAATAAGTTCTTGAACGTCTTGAACTGTACCGAAAGGTTCAGTTGTCGCCAGCACAATAGTCGTGAATCGTCGCCTCTTGGCTTTGCCACCCGAGCCCATCGCAAACACTTGAGCACTGTAATGTTTTTAAAAGTCCCGGCTGAAGGCTCGACGCACACTTACCACTTCTAGCGCCGAGGATGTGGCCCAAGGTGCTAGAATCTGCCTGTGACTCAGGGGTGTTGGGCCCCTGGGCCCCTGAGAACAGTCTCTCCGTAGCTGCCGTGGGCGTTAATCTGCGTGCGTCTGAAGGCACGAGGGTGCCTTTATCAGCATTCTTATCATTTCCACACAGAGCTTCCAATCCGTGTCTGTGGATACAGCACCTCGGATGTAATCAGCACACAGGAGAGGGAGGCTGGCAGAGTCCCCTCAGTGGGCAGGGAAGGGACAGCTGAGGCTGGCTGAGTCCCCTCAGTGGGCAGGGAAGGGACAGCTGAGGCTGGCAGAGTCCCCTCAGTGGGCAGGGAAGGGGCAGCTGAGGCTGGCAGTCCCCTCAGTGGGCAGGGAGGGGGCAGCTGGGAATCAGCACACGAGAGGGAGGCTGGCTGGGTCCCCTCAGCTCGCAGGGAAGGGGCAGCTGAGGCTGGCAGAGTCCCGCTCAGCGGGAAGGTAAGGGGCAGCTGAGGCTGGATAATTCCCCACAGTGGACAGGGAGGGGGCAGCTGAGGCTGGCAGATTCCCCACAGTGGGCAGGGAGGGGCAGCTGACGCTGGCCGAGTCCCCTCAGCTCGCAGGAAAGGGGCAGCTGAGGCTGGCCGAGTCCCCTCAGCTCGCAGGGAAGGGGCAGCTGAGGATGGCCGAGTCCCCTCAGTGGGCAGTGAAGGGGCAGCTGAGGCTGGCATAGTCCCCTCGGTGGGCAGGGAGGGGGCAGCTGAGGCTGGCAGTCCCCTCAGTGGGCAGGGAGGTGGCAGCTGAGGCTGGCCGAGTCCCCTCAGTGGGTAGGGAGGGGGCAGGTGAGGCTGGCAGTCCCCTCAGTGGGCAGGGAGGGGCAGCTGAGGCTGGCAGTCCCCGTGCAGGGAGGTGGCAGCTGAGGCTGGCGGAGTCCCCTCAGTGAGCGGGGAAGGGGCAGCTGAGGCTGGCAGTCCCCTCAGTGGGCAGGGAGGGGGCAGCTGGGAATCAGCACACAAGAGAGGGAGGCTGGCAGAGTCCCCTCAGCGGGAAGGTAAGGGGCAGCTGAGGCTGGCTGATTCCCCACAGTGGGCAGGGATGGGGCAGCTGCGGCTGGCCGAGTCCCCTCAGCTCGCAGGGAAGGGGCAGCTGCGGCTGGCCGAGTCCCCTCAGCTCGCAGGGAAGGGGCAGCTGAGGCTGGCCGAGTCCCCTCAGCTCGCAGGGAAGGGGCAGCTGAGGCTGGCCGAGTCCCCTCAGCTCGCAGGGAAGGGGCAGCTGAGGCTGGCAGATTCCCCACAGTGGGCAGGGAGGGGGCAGCTGAGGCTGGTAGAGTCCCCTCGGTGTGCAGGGAAGGGGCAGCTGAGGCTGGCAGAGTCCCCTCAGTGGGTAGGGAGGGGACAGGTGAAGCCGGCAGTCCCCTCAGTGGGCAGGGAGGGGGCAGCTGATGCTGGCAGTCCCCTCAGTGGGTAGGGAGGGGGCAGGTGAGGCTGGCAATCCCCTCAGTGGGCAGGGAGGGGGCAGCCGGTATCTCCCGTGTGCCTGCCCAAGGTCTCGCTGGCCTTTGTTCACAATCTCTCCGCCGCTTCCTCTCAGACAATGACTCTGTCAGCTTGTGTTTAACACGTGACAGGAGCAAACAGTCTGATAATGAACTCCGAAACCTTTCAAGGCAAAATCAGCAGATGATGGCACCACAGGTGCCTCGGAGTTCAGAGGGGGGCAGGAGGGGTGAAGAACAGAGGCCTGGACAGAGGTACAGGTGACTGTATTCAGATGATAGTGCACAGCTCGAGAGACGCGGACGGTGCACCTCGAACAGCTGCAGGCCTCGTCTGTGTGAGACGTCCACACTTCAAATGGAAAACAGAAGTGCAGGTACTCGGTAAATGGTGCTGTGAACTGGGGGGAGGGGCTTGGGCGGTGCTCCGGTCCAGGCATGCTCTGCGTGCAGCTGTTCATGATGGCGCAGAGACAATCCTGCCCGCTGTAGAGTAGTCTGTCTGTCTGTGCCGCCCAGATGGGCTGACACTAGTGAAGACAGTGTAGGTTTTCAGTCAGCGAGGGATGCTCTGCTAATGATTGTACAATCAGTCTGTTGCAGAGCAGACGATTCGACAACCCTTTGACAGTAAGCACACTCTGAGCACTCTGCGGCTTCTGGCTGGCCAGCCCTTCTGTCCCGCTGCCCCTGCGCCCAGGGGGGCCATGAAAGATGCAAAAAGCCTTCACGTTCCGGCGTCTGTGTGCAGGTGAGCTCTGCGCTTCACTCACGTCTGATGCCCCCCCTAGGCTCTTCCGCACCCGCGCTTTGTTAATGCATCGAACTACTTTCATTGGAGGCTTTGAACCTCTCCTGAAATCGGTGTCTTTGTTAAGCCGGGGGACATATGTCATCATTCCTCAACTATTGTTTTCCAGAAAGACACTTTTGTTTAAACTTGATTAAACATTTGATTATGTTCATCTATTTCACACAGTGTTACGATATAGCTGCTGAAAGAATGACACACAAAGTGTTAATCTTTAGTGTTAAACAGGAGAGAGAAAGAGATACCCGTTTAGTGGCAGAATTGCAAGATGTGTGACCAGAACACCTGGAATCGATCCCGGCTTCCTTGCTTGAGCATATTGTGTGATCCCATGCAGTTACCTTATTCCACCGAGCCTCGTTCCCCTCCATCATCTCGTTCTAGAGCTGAGCACAGTGGGCACCTGACACGGACTTGCCCCGGGGCTCTCGTATGGCATTGCCATGAGGGCGACGGGGGTCATAATTATACCCACTAAAGCAGGTACCTTAACCCCGTAGGGTATTTAAAAATGCAGCCTTTGCAACCAATTAATCAAGAAGAGGTTTACTGTCACATTTCTCTTTTTTGCCAAGTTCTTTGTGGCAGATTTAAATAAATACATGTTGAGGCCCGGATTTACTAAGATTTTGCATTGGGGTTTTGTAATTTTTTTGGTGCAGCCTGATGCAAAGTCTATATTGGGATTTACAAACCCAGATCTGTGTGACTTCGTGAAAAAAGTAACACAATGCAGCAAATAGCGCTGCCCTGTGTTAGCATGCACCTGTAGGCGTTACATGGGTGTTTCCGCGCATCCACCCATGTATTTTTATCGCAAACACATATTTACAAAGAATTGCAAACATGGGTTCGTGCCAAAATGGTGCACCTACGAGAGGCAGACAAAACCAGGAGAAATATCTTTATTTTTCCTCAGTTCATCTTTGCATATGTGGGTTGTGATGTCACGCGCAATGTCATTCTCCGTAATGTGACACGCCGTGATGTCACTTGCGTTCTGCTGAACTTGGTTAGTCCTGCCACTTCTTTTATTAGGACTTGTGCTCTTAGTAACATTTCTGCGCTCTGGGCTGTCGACGGCGTGGCCCCTATGAGTACCGGCACTCTCCTTGCCTAACGAGAAGTTCCGTATTCAAGGAGAAATATCGAATGAGTGCTGATACTCAGTACTGGTGAGTACCGGCCCATTTAAAGCACTGACTAAGAGAGGTATGGGATGACTTCTAACAGTGTAGATATCCCATGTCACACTCCGAAAGAACTTTTACACCTCATACCTGCTTCTACTACGAGAGGTACGGAATGTGTACTAACAGCGTAGCTATCACATGTCACACTCCAAAAGAACTTTTACACCTCATACCTGCTTCTACTACGAGAGGTGCAGCATGTGTACTAACAGTGTAGCTATCACGTCACACTGAAAGAACTACACTCTGAAAGAAGTTCTACATCTCATACCTGATGCTACTACGAGAGGTACAGAATGTATACTAACAGCGTAGCTATCAAATGACGCACTCCGAAAGAACTTTTACACCTCGTACCTGGTTCTGCTATGAAATGTATGACATGCGTACTGACAGGACAGGTATCCCATGTCACATTTGATAGAACTTTCACACGTTATATCTGGTTAGCCCATGAGAGGAATGGCATGCCTGCTTAACAGCGTAGATATCCCATGCCAATTTCGATAGAACTTTTACACCTCATACCTGGTTCTACTTTGGGAAGTATGGCATGCCTGCTAGCAGCAAAGATATTCCATGTCACATTCGGATAGAGCTTTCACACCCCAGACTGGATTATACTTCGACAAGAATGGCGTGCCTACTAACATTGTAGATATTTCATGTCATGTTCGGATAGAGCTTTCACACCTCATACATGGTTTATACTACGCGAAGTATGGCGGCCTACTAACATTGTAGATATCCCATACCTCGTTCGGATAGAGCTTTCACACCTCATACGTGGCTATACTACAAGAAGAATGGCGTACCTACTAACATTGTAGTTATCCCACGTCACGTTTGGATAGAGCTATCACACCTTACACCTCATACGTGGTTATACTACGAGAATTATGGCGGCCTACTAACATTGTAGATATCCCATACCTCGTTTGGCTAGAGCTTTCACTCCTCACACCTGGTTATACTCTGAGAAGTATGGCGGCCTACTAACATTGTAGATATCCCATGTCATGTTCAAATAGAGCCTTCACACCTCATGCCTGGTTATACTACGAGAAGTATGGCGTGCCTACTAACATTGTAGATATCCCACGTCATGTTCAGGTAGAGCTTTCACACCTTACACCTCATACCTGGTTATGATAATAGAAGTATGGCGTGCCTACTAACATTGTAGATATCCCACGTCATGTTCAGGTAGAGCTTTCACACCTTACACCATTGTTAAATGGTAGCGGTAGTTTCAGTCGATAACCTTTCAAGTATTGCCCGGCGGTAATCGCCTCTTATACCATTCGATAATTTACCAATGAAAGAGGCAGGCGCCGGAGACTGGAAGGCAGGAAACAAAGTTTTTATTCCGTCGGAGCAGAACACATCAGATCAGACAGCAAGGTATCGTCACGAGGTGCTCTAACTGCATCTCTGAGGCCTGGCCTCTTATACACAGGTTTATGACTTTATTGCAGGTTTATCATACATGGCACATTCTTGAGATCACTTTGATGCATGAAAGAACGTCTTCAGAATCCTTGGCTCAGATCCGATCCCACGCATAGCTACAATAGAAGTTCCCACCCCACCCGCAGTAGGAGATGGCTATCACACAGCTGGACATTCCGCCAATTCCCGTGGGTGTGTGCAACCGGTCGGGTCTCAGGGGGTAGGGGCTTTGATCTGATGTAATCCCTTTGATGTGGGGTGTTTTCCTTTCAGTAGGGGCAATAGACTGCATCTGTAGGGCTAGGTGATGGCCTGGGATCAGTTCGGACAATCGGGCGCGGAGGATGGGGGTTATCAGGAAGGATGTATGACCATGTATGGGATGAAAGGAGGTGTTGGCAGGCACGGGGTGTGACTCCATGGCAGGGTCGCGCAGAAAGAGTTGGTTTATGGCCCGTGTATGAGAGACCGGGGGTGGCCGGCGCGCGGGGGATGCTTGCAGCGCCAGGGGAACGCGCTGGCGATCGACAATGAGCGGGGGGAGAGAGTGGGGTGCCTAAAATGGCGGCCGTGCGTTCGCTGTTGTGGCGCTGGGGAGAGGCAAGATGGCGCAGATAATGTTCAGTTACAAGCTAAATTTCCACAGTCCTCCCTTTTAACATATCTCGCCAGCTTGCCTGGCCGACATTCACCTTCGTTAACCCTTCAGCTATAATATCGTGAATGTTTTTCATGCATTCCTTAAAAGTACAGAGTTTTTATGACAGGCAGGAGCAATCTGACACATTTGTACATAGTTACATACAGTTGATAAAGTAGGCAAGGAGGTAGTACATACAAAATTACATCAGCTGTGCCGCATGTCAGGCCCAGGGATAGGAGGAGGGGAGCTTGTTTGAGCACAAACATGATACTGTAAAGCAAAAAAGAGAAAAATGTTTCTGGCAAAACAAGGGATATTTCGTACATTACTTAAGGCCCAGACTTCGTGTGGATCAAAAATAGTCAGTATAGTCGTGTGCATGGCTGGTGTTGTATGAATGTCATTATACAAAGTTAGATTTTCTTAACTTCTCAGTGTACAGTCGGAAGTGACTGACGCAGCATCATGAAAACTCGATAGGAAGATAGTTAATATAAAAAGGTGGTTGGGAGAGGAATTCAACTTAACATGAGTTCTTCTTTCCAGTGTCCTATTATAAAGAGCCATCACTGGTAAGCTCTTATTGTTGTTCTTCTTTTGTTGGCACTGTTGAGCACCGGCGGTGGAGCTAAGGTCCAGCTCAAATCCAATTTCTCACGTGGCAGGGTGTGACCATTCGCTGTTCTCCGATCACAGTCCTGTTCCCTAACACAGTTCATCATAGGTACTTTGAGACAGGGTACCCGCTTTTTGTTCTTCTGTAGTTAAGTCAAATTCAAAATCCATATAAAAGAGGGAGAGAGAGAGAGAGAGAGAAGGGTGTGACGTGCTTCGGGATGCCGAGGGAAGAGGGGGTGGAGTGGGATCGGATCAAAATGCGGACCAAGGAGAGCAGAATCTTCCAGCACTGGGCCCATCAATCGGGCCCGATGGGTTGGGACTTCAGGCACGCTGGTCAGTGAGCAGGGGGCCTCGATATAGCCCTTCGTTCTATCGCTTATCATCCTGATAATGGTGCCTCGTCTCACGCCCTTTTTGCTTCGTTGCTTCCCCCTTGGTCGATGCCATAGATGTTCCATGGTCCGCAGCCAGGCTGTGCGTCACGTCCGACCCCTCTCTTCCGATGGCCGCAGGTTATCTTTGAATGAGTACAAGAAACAAAATCTTAGAGAGTTGGCAGGGAAGACATTTACACACTTCATCCTCTCTCCCAACCACCGAGTAGTTGGGGAAATGCTTTTATCGGTTGTTGTATGGTTGGTGTTTATTAACTCTTATGTCAGTGTGTTACTAATTTATTAATCATTGCTGTGGTGCAGGTTTCTGTGGGTGTTCCTGTCCATCGTCTGGCCTGCTAGGTGTCGATTCCTGTGCCCTATAATCGTTGCAGGAAGCCTTCAGTGAGGGAGGGAGGGAGGGAGGGAGGGAGAAGGGGAGAAGGGGAGAGGGGGAGAGGGGGAGAGGGGGAGAGGGATGTACGATAATAGGCTACTTGGTGCGCACACAACATGGAGTAGCATGGGTCGGTTCTATGTAAGAGAACACAAGCGGGGGAAAGACATAAATTCGGTGATCACGCACACACAAATACCGGATAGGGTGTGACAGTACATGCATCCAGCGCAGAAACTTAAGACGGAGACACAGGGTTACATTGAGTATGGGGGCCTTTCCTTTCTTGTCCTCTTTCCTATGCATGCTGCGTATTTTCAGTATTTTGTAGTCTTATCTTGAGGGGGGGGGGGTGTCGGACTTTTTACTCCCCTCCCTTTGATTGATAGACAAGCACTTCAATCATACGATGACGCTCTCTTCAAGCGACCCCAGCATGAAATGCATACACATTCATGCCGCATAATCGTAGCACACACGCACAAGCATATCATACAGTTCTTCATGTTCCCAATGGTGGTCTGCACTTTGCGCATTTATCCCACAACGTTTGTCTGTTTTTCCCTATATTGAACACGGTGCGGTCCATGTCCACTCCATTCTTCAGTCGGAACTTCGTCATGACCTATAGAGAGGGAAAAGAGGGGAGGGGATGTGCAGTATTCAAAGTACCTTAGCGCGCGTAGACACGAAAAAGTTCTACTTACCACGTACCAGGCTAGCCGCAGGAGTGGGTAATACCACAGACCTATTATTCTTTTCTTCCGAGACAAAGATGCTCTATTTCATTCATCTCCTAAATTCGGGTTCCCTGGTCGTACATGCATTTCTCAATCGGTCGTGTATTATGGTGCAAGATACCATACCTTGCATTCGGCATATACCTTAAGCTATTATTGACCATTTTCTTACAACTCTTGGAAAAGACAGGTGTGACGGGCACACATTCCGTTAATCAAAAAGATTTAGGTAAATGGGGTCTGCATTATCTGTTTTCTATTGATTGGGAGTAACAATCATTTATTCAAAAGAAAAACCTTTACCAACCTAGATGATTTGTCATGACACTGATTCCGTAATTCCTCTAAGAAGCCCTTTATTTAAAACAATGTCAGTATACAAAATACGGGCCTACAACCGTTCAGGCCGGCCACGGTGTGAGAGGCGTCTCGACGCCATTTTGGGGCGAGGTCGGGTGGGTCCAGTGCACAGTCTAAGTCTTTCCACTAACTAGCTGCTGGACCAGAATCCCCTTCGGTAGTTCGAGAACTTTTCGTCAGCGTCGGCTTGCGTCAGCATGGCGTCACCGCGGTTTTGTAGCGATGCCGTGGTCCGTCCTTGGGGCGGGGTCAGCAGGCGGGTTCTTCCGCCGTCGCCCTGAATCAGTCTTTCTTTTACGGCACCAAACGGTGGCAAGATGGCTGCCGCCCGGGGCAAGGACAAGTTATCGTGGAATAATCAAGAAGAATAGCGGCGATTGTCCCCACCGGAGGCCCACGGGAGTCGAATGTCAATGACTCCCGTAGAACCTGCAAAGCTGAGAGGGTGTTTTTCAAGGGGTGGGGCCCTCGCCCGAGCAGACAAGCCTCCGAGTCCAGGGCCGTCTCACGGTGGGCTAGGCCTGGATCCGAAGAACCGACCGCCGGAGTCCAAAAGCAGCAGCAGCAGCAGCTCTTCGTTATAGCCACTGGGGTGGGTCCCTCGATCCCTCGGCTGCGGGGGCCCATTTCTCGAGTGGAACGCTGATGGCAATCTTAGTGGATCCGCGCCTGAGTGGCTACCCGGCAGGCAAGACTTGAATGGCTGTCCCGTTGCAGCCGGTCGGTGAGTGCAGGGGCGCCCACTCATCTGGGCGGCGAGTGAAGTGGCTGGGTGCAACTCAGCTGGCCGGCGAGTAAAATGGCAGGGTGCAACTCGGCTGGCCGGCGAGTAAAATGGCTGGGGTGCAACTCAGCTGGCCGGCGAGTAAAAATGGCTGGGGTGCCCTCATCTGCTGGTGAGCCTCCACCTGGGGAGGCGGGGGAGGCCCGTCCGCGTCGCTTCCCCCCGCCAGGGCACCCTTCGTTATTGAAGGAAGAAGAAGAAAATGGGAAGATCCGCACGACGTGGCAGACCCAGCTTGGCGTTGCCAGGGTCTTGGCGCCGCGTGTGGCTTCCGGACTATTCGCACAGTTGTCCGCCACTGATGTCAATGGATTTTTGCATGGCTTTTATAGCCCAAGGCCGACTAAAAGGACCGCCCAAAACAGGCCAATGTTGCAACTTCGAGGAAGGAGAGGCGAGGACGGTGTCACGTGGACGTAAATGCTTTGGGATGCAGGTCGCAGCAGACTGTCATGTAAATAGTTGTTTAAAACGTGTTTTAACCTGTTCATCTTGTCGGAATGTTGTTATACCTATAAGTTATTAAAATGTTTAATCATACTACTTTGTTGGAGTGTTGTACATATTTGCAATCTAGTTACAGTGTAATCGGAAAATGGCATAGTCCAATTGTGCGTGATCCTAGTCAAGTTCGGTGACGTCGATGGTGGGTATCAACAGACTTCCGGTTGTGTGGGATTTCGGTCGTGTTTACTGGGCGGGGTGGGTGGTAGGGCAGACATGTTTAGGCAGCGAGAGCGATGGAGCCGGGCTACCTCGTGGCCGTCTTGCCCGTGAGCTTGGCTCCTTCCCGTAGTTCCATATATCCCACAAAGGGCTATTTCCTAGCGTTACTTTAGTTTTGTAGGGTCAAAAAGGATCCCACCAGTGGCCACTGACTCTCGGGGTCCCCCTTTGTATATTTTATGCCACAAACTACGGCGATTAGTTCGTATTTAGTGAACCTGTCCTTATTAGGGGTGCCTTCCAGAGGAGCCGGATGGTTCACCTCTAATAAGCGGTCCGGGCAGAACCAACTACCAATCAGTGGGGAGAAGATAGGCATGACGGGTTTCAACGGGGACAAAAGTCAGCACTACCTATCCTTTCACTGCTTGCAAAGACTAGACAGAATATCTCTATTCCTCGTTATTTGTAAGCAGAGAATACCTCCAAAGAACCAATATCGAACAACTAGTGTTAGGACAATCAATCAATCAATGGGGAGATAAAGATAGGCACGACGGGTTTCAACGGGGACAAAAGTCTGCGTTACCTACCCTTCACTATCTGCAAAGGGAGAGAGAGAGAGTATTTCTACTCCTCCCCGTTTGTAGACAGCGAATATCTCAAAGAGAACAATCAATAAGCAATACTAGTATTTCAATCAATCAATCAATCAATCGTTTCGCAATTTGTCGTGTTTCACGACCTTACCCGGACCGCGTGGACAGTTTCTCGTCTTCCGCCTCCAGCGCCCGATCGTCCTCTACTCTCCGTATTTGCCGCGGCACTCCTGATGGTTCCCAGTCAGGACCGTAGATCACTCGAGAGAGGTCTGCTCGGAACCAGTGAAGTTCGGATGATCGGCTGCCAGACGAGGGTCTATCGGGCAGGAGCTCTCCCGATCGTTGCAGTCGTTCACTCTGTCGTCGGGACCTCTCCCACTGGATCCACGTGTCGCTGATGGGCCCCACGCTTGGGACGCCAATTGTTAAATGGTAGCGGCAGTTTCAGTCGATAACCTTTCAAGTATTGCCCGGCGGTAATCGCCTCTTATACCATTCGATAATTTACCAATGAAAGAGGCAGGCGCCGGGGACTGGAAGGCAGGAAACAAAGTTTTTATTCCGTCAGAGCAGAGCACATCAGATCAGACAGCAAGGTATCGTCACGAGGTGCTCTAACTGCATCTCTGAGGCCTGGCCTCTTATACACAGGTTTATGACTTTATTGCAGGTTTATCATACATGGCACATTCTTGAGATCACTTTGATGCATGAAAGAACGTCTTCAGAATCCTTGGCTCAGATCCGATCCCACGCATAGCTACAATAGAAGTTCCCACCCCACCCGCAGTAGGAGATGGCTATCACACAGCTGGACATTCCGCCAATTCCCGTGGGTGTGTGCAACCGGTCGGGTCTCAGGGGGTAGGGGCTTTGATCTGCTGTAATCCCTTTGATGTGGGGTGTTTTCCTTTCAGTAGGGGCAATAGACTGCATCTGTTGGGCTAGGTGATGGCCTGGGATCAGTTCGGACAATCGGGCGCGGAGGATGGGGGTTATCGGGAAGGATGTATGACCATGTATGGGATGAAAGGAGGTGTTGGTCAGGCACGGGGTGTGACTCCATGGCAGGGTCGCGCAGAAAGAGAGGGTTTATGGCCCGTGTATGAGAGACCGGGGGTGGCCGGCGCGCGGGGGATGCTTGCAGCGCCAGGGGAACGCGCTGGCGCAGATAATGTTCAGTTACAAGCTAAATTTCCACACCTCATACCTGGTTATGATAATAGAAGTATGGCGTGCCTACTAACATTGTAGATATCCCTTGCCTTGTTTGGATAGAGCTTTCACACCTCAGACCTGGTTATACTACGAGGAGTATGGCGTCTTACTGACAGCGTAGATCTCTCATATTACGTTTGGATAAAACTTTCCTTTGTCTTAATTCACACTGGGTTTCCATTGACTTCTTGAGACAGTAAGTAGTTCCGTCACCACTACAGTATTGTGATGATCTGACCACTGCCCATAATTGCACTGTGGAGCATGAACTTTACGCCGTACAACCACAGAGTAAGTGTGTAAGTAGGAAAGGGCTCTTGAATGTCGAATGGTGCCTAGCTCTGATCCACATCTTGATATGTAAATAGGGATGTATGATTCATACAAGAACACACTTGTATGAAGGGATACATGATGAGTCCTACAAACGGACTAAGGTACAGATAGCACAGAATGGCGGTGTAAGTTAGAAGCCTGACCCCAGTATCTGCAGCCAGCAGGGGACCATCTGGTAATGTAGGATGATGTCCTGAGGTGGTTTGATGAAAGTTTGTGTCATCTCAGGCCTTGGGATTTCCAGGTTTGCTATGACGTCACACCCTCACGTGGCGAGAATGGCCTAGTATTGGGACAGCACGTTGCGACCATTGGTGTGGCTTGGAGCTACTCAGTTGCCCTTGCCTGAGTCTTGGCTAGCCCGTGTTGGAAGGGATTGCCATGAAGACTGTGCCGGTGTCAAGGAGAAGCCGTTGCAGATAAATTGAATCATTTGGGTGATGGGCACATTTGTGTGCGCCTGCGCAGTTCGCCACTTGATTCAAGCTATCCTGGCTGATGAGGGGTGAAACCCCGAAACCGGTCTTAGGGTGCTTGTTTCCGGTCCAGGGAGGACCTAGCTTGGCAGTTCGGGCTGGACTGTTCCCATGAGGCACAGGGTCATGACTGATTTGCATATGGCCAGATCTAAACTGGGGTGGCATGGTGAGCAAAAGAATGACGGATTTAACCCAGAGCTCTTGACTGGGGTGAATGTTTTGATTTGTTCTGCATTCCGTCCATCAATTGTGTGTCTTTTTCTCAGTTTGTAGCCTGTGGCATTCGAGGCTGCTCTCCAGTAAAACGCAAACTGCTGATAGTAAGGGTGTAATAGCGTGTTGGGAGGACCTCCTGGTAGGAGGTGCAGTGGTCTGGACCTAGTGGCAGATGTATCACAGGGTTTAACCCATTCTGTGCCAATGGGAGAATGCTTTATAACATAGTTCTGGTGACTTTGCAATATTCATTTTGGGACGTTGCTTGGGGTCGGTCACTCTGAATCACTGGTTCTATCCACAGCTGTATAGACGCGTGTTGTAATCCTCTGTCAGTGGGTCAGATTGGTGAGAGGGCGCTTCAGTGTGTCTTCGTTCTTCTGCTGGTGCCTGGTCATGAATGCACTCAAGGGTGGTGCTGCAAGGCAGTATTTCAAAGGGCAGATTGTTACCGATTCTTTCAAATAGCGCCTTTAAAGACACTTGACTTGAGTAAGCACACATTACCAGACTGTGAAGGGTGCAAGGTGGGAGTGAGGCAAGAGCTGAGCCTCGTATGAAACATTAAAACCCCCGTTGAATGTTGAGGTTAGCTCGGCCCATCCGAAGACTTGGAAAACTGTCAGGAACTGCTCTTCTTGGCTGCATCCTAAGTTAAGTGGACTCTGAGACAGCCGGAAACTGTGGGTTTGTTGTTCTGCCTGTAGAACGTGAGATTTGGCTGTAGAAAGAGATGCTAATAACCTCATTTTTTGCCCACATTGTTGTCGGTCCTTCACTGATCTTAATTGCACTTTGTCCTTAATGTCGATGTTGCGTGCTCGGTTAACAACCTCAGCTGTGGGAAGTAGCGCCTAAGGCATTCTTGAAAGTTAAGGGTGAAGGTTGTGCAGTTGGAGATCACAGTCCACCTGGGAGTGCCAGTGTCGCATATATCCTTGGCTGATCCCACACTTCTCAGTCTTCGATCCTCAGGTTGGCTGGTAGCTTGGCAGGGAGTGTTTTACTCCGGGGCACGGACGACAAAGCTGACTCACTAAAGCAAGTCAATAAAAGGACAGTTGCAACCTGAGCAAAGTTCACAATTCTACTGAGAAGGCGGGCGGCACAGCAGAGTTAGTGACAACCCTGCTCCTTGTGCATGTCATAACCATCCCCTCCAGCCTGATCCGCCCTTGCTGTGGTTAGCAGCTGTCTGGTGGCTTTATGTGGCAGACCCAGGTTTAGGGCTAGCACGTGACTCCAGGTCATGCGGACACAGCTCTTCCAGTCCTGGTCTTCTTGTTACAAGTGAGGGCTTTCAGTTGTGAGTGTCCAGCTTTCTCAATTTAAATAGACCAAGACTACTACTCCCATAATGCTCTGATGTGATAATGTTAGGGCTGAGAATCGTAATTCTATAGAAGATGTCTGGGAGTGATGACGTGAATATGATGCAAGCATGTATGGTGTTTTGGAAATGTCATCCTTCTTTAAGGAATACTCCAAGGTGGTGATGGCTGAGTGGCGGAAACCAGTGATATAGTCTGGCAAACATCCTGCTTCGCTGGGCCTCATCAGGCAACGCTGTTATGTGATGCTTCACCCTGGTTGCCTCTTTCTGTCCAATCCCATCCTCCTTGTCCAGTCACAAGGTAAAGTGCAGATAATGTCACCTGAGTCTACACAATTACAGATATGCAGTGACTAACATGAGCCCTGCTGAAGACTCCAACAAATGAAAGAAACAGATTGTGAAAAGGCCGCAACGTCCTTGTGTGCTGGGGCGTTTCAGAAAAAGGCTTGCAGAGGTTCCAACATGTCTCCCAGTGGATACCAGGACTTCTAAACCAAAGGCACCTGCAATCCTTTTCACATAGAATCCTAGGTCTTCTAATCTTTTGCAGCACTCGAGGGTGCCCAGCAGGCTCCTCTCTTCTGTCGTATAATGTTTCCCTAAGCTTATTTTCTCACTAAGTAGTAAGTGACCTTTTGGGCAAAGCTGTTTGCAAAATTATTTGCTAGTATTTTAACTAGAAGAGAGTTACCAAAGTCTGCATAGCTTGCAAACATTTGTACCCACAAGTGTCCAAACATTGGCAAAGCAAATTGTTTTACCTTTTTGACACATTGGCGTTGCCAATGTTTTTTGTCAATGCTATGCAGCATCTTCAAACATAAAAGCTTTTTGCCTATACAGTGCATCATCAGAAATAAAAGTACAACAATGCATAAGTTCATTTGTGTGTACATGTTATGATGGCTAGGTGTGATGACGCATTTGAGCGCATAAATCTGCATGCATCCAGCATGACACAGCGGCCATGTTTATTTGTATTTACCATTTAAAGATAGCAGACATCACCCAAGGCGTAAATGGAAAAAAAGTTTTTTAGCATGCACAAAAGTGTGTTTCAAAAATAGAGCGGTCCCCACAGCAAATGGCAACTGAGGGGCCCTCCTAAATATTGTACATTTTAAAAAATTGGTGGGGAGCACTGGAGGGGCAGGTGTTGGAGATGTCAGAGAGATCAACAGGCAGTGGGCGGGAGAGTATCAGAGGCGCTTGAGTGAGGGAAGAATAGGAAAGAAATTCCAGGGTGGGAACCAGTGGGCGGGCCGGAGGTTAGGGGAGGAAGGAAAAAAACAGAACGTGCTGGTGAGGAATTTTCGAGGTGTGCACTTGAAGGGTGGGTATTTGAATGAGGGAAGTAGCACACAAGGGAAAGGTCAACAAGACACATGCACTCTCATGTTGTCCTGAAAGAAAAAGAAAAAAAGTTGTTCTCTGAATGTAGGAAATTGAGTTACTGCTTGAGGGGGTGATACCCTACTCAAGCAAAACAACAGTTCCAGTCAGGCTGAAGCACAAGCAATACCCCAAATTAGGCCAGTTTGTAGTCATGGTGAACCTATATCTTCAGGATTTCTCCTTTTCTTCAAGGGGGAGCTCGACTGATGCCACAGCAAGGGTCCAGGACCCGAGGGGGCAACTGTTGGGGATCAGGAACTTACTCCAGCAGAGTAAGTTCCTGCAGAGGGCTCAGGCAGTTGCAGGTACTGTCAGCAGGTCAGGTGGGCACATGCAGGTAGGCCTCTGGAGCTTATTTTGTCCTAGTAGCTAAGAGCAAGAGGTCAGTCAGCTGACCCTTGGAGTCACTTCAGCCTGGGTTGAAGGGTGCAGGCTCAGTCTTCCTTCTGAGCCAGTAGAGCAGCAGAGTAGCACCCCTTCTTGCACCAGAGCAGCACAGCAGTCCTGAGTCTTCCACGAGTCCAGAGGTGTATCGAATAGTTGGGTCTGAGGGTCCATTATTGATCATTTGTGCCAGTTTTGAGGTAGAAGAAGCTTGTAGAGTGTTCTACCCCCAGAGGTGCTTTGAATTTTATGCCTCCCTGCCGTGGCTCCAGCTGGTCTGGGGGCTCATACAATTGTGTGAATCCCTTTGTGAGTGTGCTGAGGTATAGTCTTTGTGATGTGTAAGCATGGTAGGTGACAGCTGCTCTCCTATCAAGTCTGAGGTAGCGCATCCTGCCAACACCTATTATCCCTCTGTCTCACTCTCTAGGTGCAATACACAAATGCCAACTGCCAGCTACACCTTGTTATGTGACTCAAGATACAGGCAGCAGGCCCCCAATTGTTAGGGCCAGAAAATGCAAACTTTCTAAAAGTGGCATTTTCAGAATTGTGACTTAAAATCCACCTTTACTTTTAACAAGGGTTTTAAATTACAATTCTTTAGACAAACTTGATATTCCTACTTGCTCTCAATTGAAAGCTAATACTTATTAAATGTAATAAGGTAACCACATGTTAGCCTATGGGAGAGGTAGGCCTTGCAGTAGTGAAAAAAACAGAGTTTTTCACTACCAGGACATGTAAAAGTTACAAATACCTATCCATCTTTTTAAATACACAGCACCCTGCTCTTTGTGTGGTCTAAGGGCTACCCTCGGCGGGGGGGGAGGGGGGAACTCACATGTATTATAAAGGACATTTTAGGCCTGGCAAAAAGTTTTTTTTGCCAGGTCAATTGGCAGTTTAAACTGCACACACAGGCTGCAATGACCAGTGTGAGGCATGTTTAAATCAGTGCTGCAATTCCACTTGCACCTTTTATTTTTACAAGCCCTGGATACATGTACTACCATTTTACTAGGGTCTTACAAGTAAATAAATCTACCAATTGGATGTAAGCCAGTTTTACCATATTTAAGGGAGAGAGCACAAGCACTTTAGCACTGATTAGCAGTGATAAAGTGTGCAGAGTCCTAAAGCCAACACAAACGTGTTCAGAAAACAGGAGGATCAAGGCAAAAATGTTTGTGGAGGATCCTGGGAAAAGGGCCAAGTTCAACACTGAATGCGAGTACTGGAAGGATACAATGGTAAAGAAGCTATTCTCCACAGAAGGCAAACACAAGGGGAGGAAAGAAAGCTGCCAAATAAAAAGCAAGCAAGGGATAGTGACAAGGAATCAACCATGATAACCTCTAAAACCACATCACACTATGCTCACTGTAATTTTTTATCTATGGTCCCCAAAATGTCTTTCAACAACAGCTGTCTAGGAGTGAGGCCTAAAATGGTATAGAAAAGATCCAAAAAATGTAATGTCTTGTAGGTTTCTTAAGCGTTAAGGGGGATATTTTTGCTAGATACTTTATGCAGTATATTGAAGACTAGCTTGACCGACACCAGAGTTTATCTTGGCAGGAAGTGAACTTTAGAGCTCCCGATGCTTTTGATAGTTTGATAGTTCTATCAGAGACACCTGACAATGTGGTAAGACAGCGAAGAGGAGATTTATAGTGCTGCTTCGTATATTTTAGGCCTGCATTTGATTGGGTGAGCAGACACATCATTTGGAACAAATTGAGGAATCTGGGTCCGCATCCCTGGATATTCAAAGTTGTATAGAAATGGCACCCCAGTGCGTGAGTTCAGCTTCAAATCTGGAGCAGCCTATATTTCACATGCTCAGACGTGAGTCCCTTGCTCACTTTGCCACTGGATTCAAGCAAGCCTGGCTGAAGACGGCTGAAATGCCAGAAACCGGTCCGAGGAAGCTTGTTTCCGGTCCAGGGAAGGCATGGCTTGGCAGTTCGGGCTGGACTGTTCCCATGAGGCACAGGGTCAGACTGATTTGCATATGGCCATGTCTGAACTAGGGTGGCAGAGTGGGCTAAAGAACGGTGATGGATCACACCCAGATCTGTTGACTGGGTGTGAGTGTTTGATTGGTTCTGATGCTCCGTCCATCACCACCCCCTTTTGTACCGCTTTGTTCGCCATAAGTTGGCAGGGTATGCTCAGACGTTGAGTCCCTTGCTCACTTTGCCACTGGATTCAAGCAAGCCTGGCTGAAGACGGCTGAAATGCCAGAAACCGGTCCTAGGAAGCTTGTTTCCGGTCCAGGGAAGACATGGCTTGGCAGTTCGGGCTGGACTGTTCCCATGAGGCACAGGGTCAGACTGATTTGCATATGGCCATGTCTGAACTAGGGTGGCAGAGTGGGCTAAAGAACGGTGATGGATCACACCCAGATCTGTTGACTGGGTGTGAGTGTTTGATTGGTTCTGATTCTCCGTCCATCACCACCCCCTTTTGTACTGCTTTGTTCGCCATAAGTTGGCAGGGTATGCTCAGACGTGAGTCCCTTGCTCACTTTGCCACTGGATTCAAGCAAGCCTGGCTGAAGACGGCTGAAATGCCAGAAACCGGTCCTAGGAAGCTTGTTTCCGGTCCAGGGAAGGCATGGCTTGGCAGTTCGGGCTGGACTGTTCCCATGAGGCACAGGGTCAGACTGATTTGCATATGGCCATGTCTGAACTAGGGTGGCAGAGTGGGCTAAAGAACGGTGATGGATCACACCCAGATCTGTTGACTGGGTGTGAGTGTTTGATTGGTTCTGATGCTCCGTCCATCACCACCCCCTTTTGTACCGCTTTGTTCGCCATAAGTTGGCAGGTTATGCTCAGACGTGAGTCCCTTGCTCACTTTGCTACTGGATTCAAGCAAGCCTGGCAGAAGACGGCTGAAATGCCAGAAACCGGTCCTAGGAAGCTTGTTTCCGGTCCAGGGAAGGCATGGCTTGGCAGTTCGGGCTGGACTGTTCCCATGAGGCACAGGGTCAGACTGATTTGCATATGGCCATGTCTGAACTGGGGTGGCAGAGTGGGCTAAAGAACGGTGGTGGATCAAACCCAGATCTGTTGACTGGGTGTGAGTGTTTGATTGGTTCTGATGCTCCGTCCATCACCACCCCCTTTTGTACCACTATATTTCACCAGGACATTTTCTATGTCAAGCAATCTTAAACAGGACTGCACAACACTGTAACCAATCCTGTAAAAAGTCCACAGTTTTCCTCCTAAAATTGGGGTGGGAGTACTTTGATAATAACTTATGTTGATCACCTACCATTGATGGGTAGACCAGTAATTGGGCACCTGTGGCTGCTACACTCCTGATCAGATTACTGTTCGAAAAACAGCTTAACATTGAACTTGCAGTCCACGATGTGCTTCCCAGCCTCAGTATCTGACATACTTGTTCGAAAGGTTCTTGACACAACATCCAGGCTAGTTTGACATACTGTGCAGGAAGTTTTAGTGGAAAAGAATGGTGACGACTTAAACAGGATAGAATGCTCAGAATTAAGGAAAATCTTAAAAATTATACAGAACACCTCCGGTGTCATTAGACGGTTGAAATTTGGGAAATTCCCTGTTGAAAAACTGTGATAAAGCAATGTTCATTTACTATTTTTATGTCACGCCTGTCCGACAGCACAAGCTATCTGGTTGTGAAAGACCTAGTGTTGTCTTAAAGTAGGTGTACAGCCTGCCCAATGCTTGCCATTGGCTGGCTTTATTGTCGCTCTCGTTAGCTTGCTTCTTTTTGCATGCTTGCCTTCCTCTGGTCTTTATCGCTGTCCTGGTGCATAGCCTCTTTGTGATCCTTTTATGTGGCGGACTTTAATCCTTCCACTGCTCACATTTAGGCGACCACTCCGTTTGTATTCACCACTCCACCAGAAAGCATGTGTTTTTTTGTAGCTAACTCCATCATCTCCTGCCCCCCCCCCCTTTTAATTATTTCACCCCATGCAGTATTGCTCCCCCCCCCCCCCCCGTTAAAGCATTGAAACAAGGATACTCTTGCTGGGGTGTGACTGAAGAGCAACTTTCAGGGTTGGTTATGTCTTTTATGGTTCTGGGGAAAGTGTCCTCTGCTGCACCCACTCCGCTGGCATCTGGGGCAGGTGTCCTCGGCGTGACATCTCGCGTGGAGGCCCCTACATCTGTTCCTTGAGATACTGCAAAGGGCGGAATCCTGTGGAAAGTAAGTTCGGCCTTGGCAAGCGCTTCCTTCATTTGCATAACACTACTGTAAGAGCAGTTCATGGATATGGTCTCTATTATGGAATGAATTACGGGTAACTAATACTCGCCGAATTGCACTGTACGTAACACGCCTCTTAAAAGAATTCAGCATGGCTGATGTATGTAATGAATTTAGCATGACTTTATCAACATTCAGAAGTGAGAGATGTTTGCAGCAAGTATTTCTAAATCAATCTCAATATTAATTGTGTGGATGAACCGCAAAGATATACAAGGGAGTTTCTGAACCCGGAGCGGTTGTATACGTTTTATGGTTTATATTTAATTGTAGGAACAGATCTGTGTGAGGTGAGATGGGGGCGATAAGCTGTGCATCATCAAAAGTGCATCTTGATATATGTAGTCTCTGTGAACTGGGCCTGGAGTCGAATTCACGCTTTCTGTTTCTCTGTCCCAGACTTTCAGACTCAAGAAAAGTTTTGAAAGACGTATTTAAAATGGGTTGGTGCGCATACCCAGAAGGTTGCTAATTTTACATAATTGATGTGGGAAAATAATGCATTGTGTGTTACACCAATTAAGTTTGGGGGCCATTTGAATAGCCTACTAGCCCAAAAAAAATCACCTAGATGACCATTGGAAATGTTGTTTTGCAAATGAAGATTCTATTTTAGCTGGTGATGTGGTGGTAAAGAGAGGAGCTTGTTGAGGGAAGCACTTGGATGGTTCCTCTGCTCTGTCAACAAGGCATTCAAGCTTAAAGGACAACATTCTCTTGTCTTTAGAGATAGGTGACAGATTACTAAATTGTTTGTACTAAGCTAATCCATAGTGAATATTTGTAAGGGGTTTAGTTACTGTAAAACATTACACTAAGTTGAGCATTTATTTCTAGATTTTAGAGTCCTATAAAAGAAGTTAGGCAGAAACGTAATTGTATTGCATATACACTAAATGCATTGATTAATAAGATGTTTTAGTTGTTGAACCCGTCAGGTCACACATTCAAGTGATGAATTGTCGGATTTTAAAAGTTTGACATAAGCAAGACTTGTGTGTTGTCCTTACTTGGGGTAAAGATGGATTGATTGCTTTCCCAATCCCCTTTACTTACAAACTGTCAAGCGAGTCTTCAATGAGCTGTAAATCTGTGACATGAATGTTGTAGGTTGAATTGGTGACAAGATGGTAACCTCTTTTTCTACATCCACGTCTTGATGGGGTCTCATTGGCTTTGCCTGTTCTTTGTCAACGAGAGTACTGGCTCTTCCCAGACTCATATGACTGAGACATGCTGGCTCTGCCTCGGTGAAGAGCGACGAAGGTGAATCTGAGGGAAAAGAGGGGTGGACACCGGCAGATGGTAAATTCGAGGTCCCATGTAACACATCACGCAGCAATGCATGGGCGAGTGTGTAAACCCAAAGGTCCAGTTCCTTGCTGAGGCCACCATTCCCCCAGCCAGCTACTATGTTAGCTATTTAATGATAACGCTGAGAAACTGAAAAAGAGGGCACAAAATGCTCGTCTTCATATTAGCCGCAAAATATCACTCCACATGGAGCAGTCTTGATCTTGCATTGTACATTAGTGTTGTTTCTTCTCCTGCTCACTCTCAGATGTCAGTAGGTGCTCAAGATCTTAGGTGCACACCATATCAGTGTGTCCCATCCAGACTAGAGAGAGGAGGAATCCTATCCAGTCATGTTGTATTAGTGAGGGATCTGGTCCTCAAGCAGACCTGAGATGACGCGTCTCATCAGTATCAAAGAGAACGATTAGATGGAGTGTTACCAGATACGCTGCAGGCCTGAGATGACCAGCGTCATCATCAGCATCATGGAGAAGAATTTGATATTGCGTGAACAGGTACGCTGCCGCCCTGGGATGACGGGTTCTAATCATCAGCATCACAGAGAAGGATTTGATATCGCCCTGGGATGACGGGTCTAATCATCAGCATCACAGAGAAGGATTTAATATCGCATGAGCAGGTACACTGCAGGTCTGTGATGATGGGTCTCCTCATCAGTATCACAGAGAAGGATTTGATAGAGCATGAGCAGGTGAGCTCCAGGCTTGGGATGACGGGTCTCATCATCAGTATCACAGAGAAGGATTTGATATTGCATGAGCAGGTACACTGCAGGTCTGTGATGATGGGTCTCCTCATCAGTATCACAGAGAAGGATTTGATATCGCATGAGCAGGTACGCTGCCAGCCTGGGATAACGGGTCTAATCATCAGTATCACAGAAAAGGATTTGATATCGCATGAGCAGGTACGCTGCAGGCATGGGATGACGGGTCTCATCATCCGTATCACAGAGAAGGATTTGATATTGCATGAGCAGGTACGCTGCCTGCCTGGGATGACGGGTCTAATCATCAGTATCACAGAGAAAGATTTGATAGAGCGTGAGCAGGTACACTGCAGGCCTGTGATGACTGGTCTCATCATCAGTATCACAGAAACTGATTTGATATCGCATGAGCAGGTACGCTGCCGGCCTGGGATGACGGGTCTCCTCGTCAGTATCACAGAGAAGGATTTGCTAGAGTATGAGCAGGTACACTGCAGGCCTGTGATGACTGGTCTCCTCATCAGCATCACTGAAAAGGATTTGATATCGCGTGAGCAGGTGCACTGCAGGTCTGTGGTGATGGGTTCTCTTCAGTATCACAGAGATGGGTTTGATAGAGCATGAGCAGGTGAGCTCCAGGCTTGGGATAACGGGTCTCATCATCAATATCACAGAGAAGGGTTTGATAGAGCGTGAGCAGGTATGCTGCAGGCCTGGGAAGACGGGTCTCATCATCAGTATCACAGGGACTGATTTGATAGAGCGTGAGCAGGTATGCTGCAGGCCTGGGATGATGGGTCTTCTCGTCATGTATCACAGAAAAGGATTTGATATCGCGTGGGCAGGTACGCTGCAGGCCTGGGATGATGGGTCTTCTCGTCAGTATCACAGAAAAGGATTTGATATCGCATGAGTAGGTACATTGCAGGTCTGTAGTGATGGGTTCTCTTCAGTATCACAGAGATGGGGTTGATGGAGCATGAGCAGGTGAGCTCCAGGCTTGGGATGACTGGTCTCATCAGTATCATAGAGAAGGGTTTGAGAGAGCATGAGCAGGTGAGCTCCAGGCTTGGGATGACTGGTCTCATCAGTATCACAGAGAAGGGTTTGATAGAGCGTGAGCAGGTACGTTGCAGGCCTGGGAAGACTGGTCTCATCATCAGTATCACAGGGACTGATTTGATAGAGCATGAGCAGGTACGCTGCAGGCCTGGGATGATGGGTCTTCTCGTCAGTATCACAGAAAAGGATTTGATATCGCATGAGTAGGTACACTGCAGGTCTGTGGTGATGGGTTCTCTTCAGTATCACAGAGATGGGGTTGATGGAGCATGAGCAGGTGAGCTCCAGGCTTGGGATGACTGGTCTCATCAGTATCATAGAATAGGGTTTGAGAGAGAATGAGCAGATCCTGAGGAATAGGCTTTTCAAAGCTGAAGCGTGCAGACTAGCTAAATAGTTTGAGGTCCAGGATGAATCCATTCATTGAGAGGCATTAAAGATGTGGGTGTTCTATATATTATGCTAGAAAGGCACAAAGGGGGGAATGCCCTGCACACAAGACATGGTTTCATGGGCTGTACCTCTTTGTTGGAGAAATATAGGAAAGGCTGCAGTTTATCAGTCTTCCTAGATTAGGGAACAGATCATCCAGGATGTTGTCTGAGTGTGTAGCTCAGCCAGGTCTGTAGTCCTGAAACTAGAATGGCAAAAGCTAAACTTTAGGCACCAGAAAGCCAAGAACAAAACAAGACTGGATGAGCTCTCACAGCTGACATGGGACACAGTCAAGTATCTAGTCTTAGTTCTATTTTCTGATTTTCCATAGATTTGCAACCTTGGCCTGGGTACACAGGAGCTAAAATGAAATCTGTGTATGCTCTTATAAATTGTAGGAAAGCGAAGATCTTTTCCCCATATTTTTTTGCGAATGTATTAAATGGTGACAGTTTTTTTTACATTGTGCCTGGTAAAGTGGAAAAAGTGTATCCTATAAATGTGTAATCCTAAATATTAGGAACAACTGGAACGTGTCTGCCCGCAAGGTTTAACTGAATTCTCAATAACCTATATGCATAACCCGTCATCCTGTTGGGCAACAGAGGGGATATTGCTGCACGCCCAAGCCCTTCTATTTTAGAACCTGCAAGGCCTAGCTGCCTGGCGTGATACCTATTTTTATTATGGGGTTGTGTGATGAAAATGCAAAAATGAAGAAATCCATTGATTATAAAGATATATGTACGTGCATTTCTGAAGAAGCTATTATGAAGGAAGCCTTAATTAAGAAAATTATTGATAATAACTATAACCCTGATACATTCCCTGATTGTGTCCACTGACCTTAAACACATCTCTAGCCTCAAACTGACCAAGTTCTAAACCTAGAGATTTTCGCGAGCCCAATCTAATCCTAATCCTAAATATAGGTATAGCCATTAACCTAAAGTAAATTGAACCATGACTCAAATCCACAGTCCTAGCCTTAAACAGAACCTTTTACTGGCCTCAACCCTAATTCTTCAAAGAGCTCTGATCTTGTTCCTTCACAAACCCTTGTCCTGCAGTATCAAATGACAAAAGCTATGCAGTATCAAAATTATTGATGAGGGAAAAACCCCTTTCTTATCTTTAATGAATTTTCTTCAGTGTTACTCAAAATATCAATTCTTCATTCTATTTACTTCATAATGTATTTCCTCATAATGGCTTTCCTATTTTTAGTGCCCTTGCCTCTATTTTCTAAGAGTGAGGGAAGTTGACTCATTAAAATGGATGGATGTCTTCATCATAGTCCTAATGCAATGCTTTTGAAGACCTAGCTCGATAAGTGCTGTCCATGGTGTATTAGTGGCAGGAGGAGCCAGGAGGCATTGGGTAAGGAACCAGGTTTAGCTACACTAAGAAAAGTCCTTTTGGTTCAATCACAGTAAGCATGTGCCTTTGATATGTAGAATATTTTGTCACCCTCTGGGTGTAGGTTGTGTTCCAGTGGAGAAGTCCCCAATCCTGTAATGTTGCAACTATGTCCAGAAACCATGTAGATGTTCATGGATTTGCGGCAGGAATGTCGCTTACCTTGGTGTAAAATTGTGTTCCCATGTCCTGAGTTCCTGACTGCATGTATCTGATATAATTGGCTTTTGGTTGTGTTCCTAGCCTCACACTAATCATGTGTGTATAGAGGTTTAAGCCTGTCCCTTGACATGAGTGAGGTCCTGAACCTGGAGGGGGTGCAGTAATAGTGCTCTTATTTCACTGACAGTGGACCACTGTCCCTGTCATTATTTTGGCACATAGAGCAGTGGTGGCACCATACCTTGTTTTTTGGAATCCATATTTGTCACCAGACATTTTTCCTCTGTGTCACTGGAATAGAGACCTACTGGCCCACTCGTGTAAACATTCCAACTGTATGTTGTCTGTGTTTGTGGCCCGCATGTTACATACACTGTGCGGATAAGTGAGCAAGAGTCAGGAAGGCCTGTGGGATACATTTTGTATGCCCAAAGCCTGGCATTCTGCACATGATGTTGTTTTCCCTGAGAGTGAAAATGTATTTCTTACATTCCTGAAGTTGGAGGGAGCAGACCTAGACACTAAAGTGGGGAGAAAGCGGGACAAGGCTCCGCAAGGGTGGGACTGTAGTCTGTATTGTTTATAGTGAAAGGGTACCCCTTAGGTTAGGCCAGACTTGGGCTTTCCCCTGATCAGTCTTCAGGTTGATGACAGCTAGGTGCAGAACGGTCACTCCTGTTTGTGCCTCTGTTGTGGATGGAGATTATCCTGCTGTGAGGAGTATCGCTCTACACAAAGGCTATGTCTAGAGAGCAGCTTGGAAGGACACTTGAAACCCCAAAACATTGTTCTGAAAGCTCAGACAGTAGGTCCAAATCTCTTGTCTGCTTTTACTGTATAAAAGTGTGACTGACAGACCTACTTGTGGTAAAAGTTCTCTTTTACCAAGGAAGGAAGTGCTCTGCAGAGTACTCGGAGTACTTCTTTGCAGCCAGGCTGGTGGCTGCCTGACAGCCAGTTTATTAGGGATGAGAAGATGTCACCTCTAGTCTTGCCTTGCTGAAAGAAGATGTTTATGGGACGGGAGATGGCTAGAAGCCAACCTGCCTGCTGAGAAAGAGGAAAGGAGCCTGCCAACCTTGCAGGAGGTGTGACTTTCAAGGAAGAGCCAGAATCCATGTGACCCTCGTCCTGGAGGGACCTGTAAATGAAAGGAAGATGGAGGAGAGCAATCTGTGTTGCCCAGGAAGGGGCGGTGTCAGAATCTCATGGTTGATGTTCCAGGCAGGAACTGTGGAATCGCGGCTGCTCAGTGCTGCTATACCAAGCACTGTGACCGTGGCTGAATCTGGCCGCTGTGACGCAAACCAGCATAACTGTGGCTTATTCTGTGCTACTGTGACCATGGTACATATCCTGCCACTGTGACTTAAAGACTGTTGTGGCTACCCTGTGGCATTACACCATGACCAGTGAAAGTCTAGCACCCAATTGCAGGCAGTAGTTCAACTGTAGTGTGATACACCCCCATGGGGCTTCTGTGATTCAAGGCTACCTGAATCTTCGACCCGTTGGGGCCTCCACCGTTGGCTTCCAACGCCGTCCTGGACAGAGACCTTGCTAGAGCGGAAGATGCCCTTGTCTGACCTAAAGAGTGCCCTCTCTCCCAGAAGTAGGAGGGAGGCTCTGCACCACTGCCAACTGGCTGCTGGCCCAAGCCATAAGCTTCCTGGCATGCACAAAAGTGAAAATACAGAGACTTTCTTTGAAATGTGATAAAGTAGGCATATTGTGCGTACTAGATAGTTATTCTACACCTGAGCCTTTATTCATTCTACCGTAGCAATTCCTGCCAGAAGGGAACAACCACCAAGAACAGAAGTCAGGAGGAACCCAGGAGGGGAGGTATAGGATAGCAAAGAGATGTGCAGCAGCCCACCACCTAGTTAGCTTACTTGTGCCTGCTCATGATTACTTGTTTCGTGATCCGTTTTGGTATGTAATAAACGACTTTTTTTCTTTTTTAAAGTAAACCACTGGATTGGGCAGTCAGTTATTGTGCTGCTGTGTAACTGTTGCGTTCTGACCGTAGGCACCCACTCACTACTTCCCTGAGAAGCCTGTGACTGCTCTCCATCGCTACCACTGAGAGTCCAGCCCTGGATTGGACAGTCCGTTATTGTGGTCCTGGGTGATTGTTGCATTCTGAGCTCCCTGGAAAGCCTGTAACTGCTCACCATCGCTCCCACTGAGACTCAGTTGCTGAAAGGATGGGCCCAGTTTGCAGAGCCACAGAAGGATGGATCCAGGGACATCCGAAGCAAATGACCCCAAGCCTGAGAGTTTAGACCCAGTAGTCTTCCCTGTGGCCCCTGAATGCGGTCTGACAATGGTCAATGCCCTCCCTAAACCTGTTGGTGGGTTTCAGGGTAGAGCATTTATATCCAGGAAATCCCGTGCGACCAGTTTATGCGTTTCTGGGTGAAGCCTCCAGAGGAAAAGGAAACAATGAATCAGTCACCCAGGGCAGGGGCCGTCACTGTCTGACCCATATCGCAGATAAGGCACATCCTATAACTCTTGCCAGCTGCGAGCCTGTGACTTGATGGCTCCTTGCTCAGTTGCAGCTAGTTTGTGTCCGCCACAGTGCCTGCAGCTTGGACATTTTTCTGTTCCATCGCACAGTTATGTTTGCGCCATGGGCTGCGACTTGGCTTCTAATGAGCCGTGAAAACTGGGCTCCGAAACAAGTGCCTACATTGTTGATTGAAGACAGTGAGCGGGTCTTGAAGGATCGGAGTCAGAATTTGGTACCTCCAACTAGGAGCTTTAGTGATGGGTGTGTCGTGTCGCCACTTCTAGTGCTGGCTGCGTGCTGCGCTGCTTGCTGAGAAGCATCCAAGTCTACATCTTCATGGTCTCATGAGAAACCATAGAGCGCAAACACATCTGCCCCAAAATATGCTCAGCCAGAGTGCAACCTTACTCCAGTACCTCCCTTCAGAAATGTCGACCTGAATTAAATTCTTAAATCTAGTCTCGGGCAAGTGCTTGATAGTGGGTTTAAACGCAAAGCGAAACATAATTACTTACGCAAGACCTAGAATCTGTATTTTGATATACTTTTCACCTACTACCCCCTACACAATGTGTGTTAAAGACTATAAATATGTTTGAACATGCCAGAGAGAGCTTAAAACAGCATCAAAAGTGTAACTTAACTGCAGTGCCCATATGTAGCTGAGGGTTAAATGTGGAGTATTTGCGTGAGGTGTGGAACGTGGCATTTGTGTGATTGGAGACGATTGCCACAGGACTGAGCAAGAATTCACCATGGGCCACATGCTGCCGGCTGCTCCATGTCCATTCTTGTCCAGTTTCACCACATGCTGCTGGCTGCCCCATGTCCATTCTTTTCCAGTTTCACCACATGCTGCCGGCTGCCCCATGTCCATTCTTGTCCAGTTTCACCACATGCTGCTGGCTGCCCCATGTCCATTCTTGTCCAGTTTCACCACATGCTGCTGGCTGCCCCTGTCCATTCTTGTCCAGTTTCACCACATGCTGCTGGCTGCTCCATGTCCATTCTTTTCCAGTTTCACCACATGCTGCCGGCTGCCCCATGTCCATTCTTGTCCAGTTTCACCACATGCTGCCGGCTGCTCCATGTCCATTCTTTTCCAGTTTCACCACATGCTGCTGTCTGCCCCATGTCCATTCTTGTCCAGTTTCACCACATGCTGCTGGCTGCCCCTGTCCATTCTTGTCCAGTTTCACCACATGCTGCCGGCTGCCCCATGTACATTCTTGTCCACTTTCACCACATGCTGCCAGCTACCCCATGTCCATTCTTGTCCACTTTCACCACTCGCTGCTGGCTGAGCCTGGTCCATTCTTGTCCAGTTTCACCACATGCTGCCGACCATCCTGGATCCTTTCTTGTCCACTTTCACCACATGCTGCTGGCTGCCCCTAGTCCATTCTTGTTCACTTTCACCACTCGCTGCTGGCTGAGCCTGGTCCATTCTTGTCCAGTTTCACCACATGCTGCTGACCGTCCTGGATCCATTCTTGTCCAGTTTCACCACATGCTTCCGACTGCCCCTTGTTCAGTTTTACCACATGCTGCCGGCAGCCCCTGATCCCTTCTTGTCCAGTTTCACCACATGCTTCCGAACGCCCCTTGTCCCTGTTTCACCACATTCTGCCGGCTGCCCCGGATCCATTCTTGTCCAGTTTCACCACATGCTGCCGGCTGCCCCGGATTCCTTCTCGTCTAGTTTCACCACATGCTGCCGGCTACCCCTGATCCATTCTCGTCCAGTTTCACCACATGCTTCCGACCGCCCCTTGTCCAGTTTAACCACATGCTGCTGGCTGCCCCGGATTCATTCTTGTTCAATTTCACCTCATGCTGCTGACCGCCCCATATCCATTCTTGTCCAGTTTCACCACATGCTTCCGACCGCCCCTTGTCCAGTTTCACCACATGCTGCCTGCAGCCCCTGATCCATTCTTGTCCAGTTTTACCACATGCTGCCGACCGTCCCGGATCCATTCTTGTCCGCTATGAAGCACTTGCCCTCGACTGGATTTAAGAATTTAATTCAGGTTGACATTTCTGTAGGAGCAGTTCTTTAATTGGTCCCCCAGCCCTGAACATAGAGCTTGTCTCGACAATACCACGGCTTTGCTATTCCTGATTTTTATTTGTAGCATAGTGGTCTGGCAAAAAAAAGTCTTGTTTGATTTAAAATAGGGTGCATAGAAAGCGGACGGCCCAGTCATCACTTGGTTAGAACCATCTTTCAGTGTGTTTGTTGTGTGATGTTTGAGAGTGGGGGTGTTTCTTCTGGTTCAGATCCCCTTTGAATCCAGTAAGGGAAAGGGGCCCTAATGTTGTGTCCAGCGTGGGTCTTTGAGGTACGGATCCATAACTTCGGGGACACTTGCATAAGATAAATCTAAAATAACTAATACACATAGTTAGAGGATAATTTGACAATCTGGCACGGAGCAGGCAATGCCAGACCTGCGTCAGACCTCCCCGCGCATCTGTGCCTGCTGGTTAGTGTGTCTGATTGTAGGTACAGTTGCTGTTCAGAATGTCCCTTTGGCACCAATGGGGCCGCGGTTTGGGCCTTAGTTGATGACCTTTGGGGGCCCAGTATCCCATGTTAACAAAGGTGGGTTTAGCCGGTGCTGATTTTCAACTGTCAGCGCCAGGCATGCTGGCTGGGACTTGTAGGACCATACCACTGCTGGGAGCAGTGAAACTAGGAATCTCAGCATTCCTTGTGCTAAAATCAAGGAGTGCCTCGAAGCCACCCATGTTAGCATGGGGTCGTTTATCGTGGATGCCTTAAGGTGTGTGCTATGTCGCGATAGTTTTGTACTCAAAGGTCTCTGCTTCACTGAAGTGCACAGTTGCGTGGCGTGATGTTTTCCGTGGTACCTGGTGACCCGTGGAGGGAGACGCATGGGTGCCGCCCACGAGAAGTGTGGTGAACCTTTAGTCGTTACTGGTTGGTGTGCGCATGGGGCATACGGGGTTGGGTGAATCACCGCCTCCGCGCCCTCTCGAGATCTCTACATACAGCCAGGGTGGGACAGTGCGGCGCCCAGCTGTCGGCGTTTGGAGATGGCTACACACAGCCAGGGAGGCACAGTCCGGCACCCACCGGCACTGCCCCGCCCACCACACATCTACCACAGAGCTGCCACCACCATCGTACCTAAACTACAACGCACCATCAAACCACCTTCGTGACCGGCACCTTCTCAGACTATTGGAAACGTGCAGAAGTCCGGTCCCAGCTCAAGAAACCCCAGCAGACCTGACGGACCGGAAGAACTACCGGCTAATCTCGCTCCTCCCCTTTGCGGCGAAAGTCTCAGAGAAGACTGTCAACACCGAACTAACAAGGTTCATAGACGTCATCCTCCACCCTTCCCAGTCTGGGTTCTGCAGCAACCACAGCACCGAGACCACCCTACTCGCCCCCACAGACGACATCCGCACCCTCCTAGACCAAGGTCACACCGCAGCCCTGATTCTACTCGACCTGTCAGCTGCATTAGACACTATCTTCTAACGCACTCTCACAGCCAGGCTACACAATGCCGGAATACAAGGAGCCGTCCTCGACTGGATCGGGTCATTCCTCACTGGCAGAAGCCAAAGGATCAAACTTCCACCCTTCCTCTCCGAACCCACGGAAATCAACTGCGGAGTCCCACAAGGATCCTCGCTCAGCCCAACCCTTTTCAACATCTAAATGGCCCCCCTCGCCGTCATCGTCCATCAGCACGGCCTCAATATTGTATCCTACGCAGACCACACCCAGCTCATCCTCTCCCTCACTGAGGACCCCGCCAACACCAGACTCTGCTTCCAGGCAGGAATGCAGGATGTCACAACCTGGATGAGTAACAGCTGCCTAAAGCTCAACTCTTAGACAACCAAAGTCCTCATCTTCAGAACCACCCCATTGGCCTTGAACAACACCTGGTGGCCTACCGCCCTCGGCACTCCCCCATACCCCCACGGACCACGCTAGAAACCTCAGCATCATACTCTACTCCTCCCTCTCCATGAACAGTCAGGTCAACCACGTTGCCTCCAACTGCTTCAACACCCTCCGCATCCTCCGTCAGACCTTCAAGTGGATACCCCTCGAGTCCAGAAAGACAGTCACCCATGCACTCTTCACTAGCAGGCTGGACTACGGAAACGCCCTCTATGCCGGCATAAACAAGTCTCTACTCCGCATGCTCCAGACGATTCAAAAGACAGCCGCCAGACTAGTCCTCGGAATCCCATGCACCCAAAAGGAGCTTCCGATCCGCTCACCTCGTCCTTGCCGAAACCTCACACGTCCATAGAGCCAAAGCAGGGGAAAGATCCGTCTCCCACATCGCGTCCAAGGCCTGGAACGAGCTCCCAATCGACATCAGACGCGCCCCGTCCCTGAACCCCTTCAGGAAGGCTCTAAAGACCAGGCTCTTCGGTTGAACGGAACTGCTGACCTCCCCCCAACGCCTTGAGACCCTCACGGGTGAGTAGCACGCTTACAATTCCCCTGATTGATAGATTGATTGGGGTCTGGACATGTTTTCATACATCCAGAGGTGAGCACGTCGCGTTGTCGCCTTTGGAGATCGTTACATACAACTAGAGGTACTCTCTCTGCGGTGCCCGGGTAGTGCCCATAGGTGATGCCTACATACAGCCAGAGGTGCACCATGCGGTTCTCGGGTGTGGCGACAGGTGATCAGCAGCCAGAGGGGCTCGCCCTGCGGTGTCCAGGTATCGGCCCACATGGAGATGGCTACATGTACAGCTAGGGTTGCTCGCTCTGCAGTGCCCAGGTGTGGGCAAGAGATGGGCAGCAGCCAGAGGTGATCAGGTGTGAGGAGAGGAGGGTAGCAGCCGGAGGTACCCAGGTATGGGCAGCAGCCAGAGGTGTCCATGTCTGGGGAGAGGTGGGCATCAGCCCGAGGTGTCCAGGTGTGGGTAGAGGTGGGCAGCGGCAGCCCGATGTTCCCAGGTGTGGGGAGAGGTGGGCAGCAGCCAGAGGTGCCCAGCAGCCCGAGATGCCCAGGTATGGGGAGAGGTGGGCGGCAGTCAGAGGTGCCCAGGTGTGGGGAGAGGTGGGCAGCAGCCAGAGGTGTCCAGGTGTGTGGAGAGGTGAGCAGCAGCCCGAGGTGCCCAAGTGTGTGGCGAGGTGGGCAACAGCCAGAGGTCTCCAGGTGTGTGAAGAGGTGGGCAGCAGCCCGAGGTGCCCAGGTGTGTGGCGAGGTGGGCAGCAGCAGACAGACTCCCATCCTTCCGGCTTTGTGTTGCTGCGGGGCACGGCACTGACCGCAAGGCTGCAACGCGTGCTGCCATTGGACAGCATCGGCAGGGCGGGCCAATCAGGGCGGTGCTCTTATGCGAGTCCTGCTGGAGCTGTCCTCGGTGAGCATGTCCTCTGCGAGAGGAAACGGGGTGGGACTGGCACCACTGCGAGACAGGTGAGAGCGAGAGCGAGGGTGGGGTGGCATGGCATGTCTTCTGCGAGAGGGAGCAGGGGTGGGACTGGCACAAGGCAGCCCTGCCAGACAGGTGTGAGGGACGGGGTGGCATGTCCTCTGCGAGAGGAAACCGCGGTGGGACTGGCACCGCTGCGAGACAGGTGAGAGCCAGGGTCGGGTGACATGGCATGCCCTCTGCGAGAGGGAGCAGGGGTTGGACTGGCATCTGGCACCCCTGCCAGACAGGTGAGAGGGAGGGGGTGACATGGCATGTCCTCTGCGAGAGGCAGCTAGAAGTAGGGGTAGGACTGGCTGTTGGCACCCCTGCCAGGCAGGTGAGGGGGCATGGCATCTGGTGGCAGGGATTTGCAGCTGGTAACCCTGCCAGACCGGTAAGAGGGAGGAGAGTGGCATGCCCTCTGCGAGAGGCAGCTGGGAGTAGGGATGGGACTGGCAGATGGCACCCCTGCTAGGCAGGCGAGGGACATGGCATCTGGGAGACAGGATCGGGATTACACCTCTGCCAGGCAGGTAAAGAGGAGGCAGGGCACAGCATGTCCTGGGTGAGGCAGCTAGGGAGCAGGCGTGGCACTGGCAGGCTAAGGGGAGGGCGTATGGCATGTCCTGTGTGAGAGACAGCAGGACAGCAGGGGTGGGACTGGCATGCTGCAGGCTGGCATCCCTGCAAGGAAGGTCTGGGGAATGGCATGTTCTTTTTGAGAGGTAGCTAGACAGTAGGGATGGGACTGGCATGCTGCAGGCTGGCACCCCTGCAAGGCTGGTGAGGGGAAGGGGGTGGCATAGTATGTCTTCCGCGAGACGCAGCTGGACAGCAGGGATGGGACTGGCATGGTCCAGGCTGGCACCCCTGCAAGGCAGGTGGGAGGCATGGCATGTCCTCTGCGAGAGGTAGCGAGATGATGGGATTGGACTTGCATGCTGCAGACTGGCACCCTTGCCAGACAGGTGAGACTGGAGGGAGTTTAGGGGTACTGGTTCAAGAGACACCTGGAGAGCAGGAGCTGGGTCTGGCTGGCACTGCTGCCGGGCAGTTGAGACTGGAGGGAGGGGTGCCATGTCGTTTGCGAAAAGCTGTGGCTTGCAGACTGCAGTTTTGCACGTGGCTACACCTGGGTCAGATCCCACCCCTGCCAGGCAAGACGGGCTGGTTGGACGGATAGAGGGGGCAGAGCAGGTCCCCTGAAAGTGACAGATGCAACCCCTGTCACGCCGAGAGATTGGGCGCAGAGCACGTCCTCTGCGAGAGGCAGCTGCAGACCAGAGGTGCGGTTAGCAGACTTTAGATTGACACGTCTGCCAGGCAGGTAAGAGCAGGGGGGTGTCATTTGCGATGGATACCTCGCTCCTATACCAGACAGGCGAGATTAGTGGTAGGGCGGAAGGCAGGGCGTGTCGTCTGCGAGAGGAAGCTGGAGAGATAAAGTCGATACTAGCAGATTTTAGACTGGCACCACAGCCAAGCAGGTGGGACTGAGGGGATGTAGAGCGGCACGACCTGCCCTCTGCCAGGGACAGCTGGAGAACAGCAGGTGCTGCTGGCACCGACGCCAGGCAGGAGAGATGGGGAGAGAGGGGCAGAGCATGCCCTCTGCGAGGGACCGCCTGAGAGCAGGTAGGCTCCAGGTTGGCACTTCTGCCAGGTAGGCGACGCTGGGGCAGGATATGTGCTCTGTAAGACGCAGCAATCGAACAGCTGCAGGTCCTGCGCGTGAGACGGATGGCATTCCGCCAGGCGGGTAACACTCAGGGGCAGAGCACGTTCTCTGCGTGAATGAAGGACTGGGCCGTCAGGTCACAGGCTGACACGAGGCCTCGTCTGAGGCAGCGTGCAGCCCTGGCAGGAAAGGGAGATTGGGGCATGTGAGAGGCCGCCGGAGAGCAGTGTGCGAGGAAGCAGGCTGGTGCCTCTTCCAGGCAGGTGAATGTTTGGGTGGAGGAAGTGGACCAGACATGTCCTAGGTGAGAGGCAGCTGAAGAGAGGGAGTGGCACCGGCAGGCTCACACGGGCCTGGGGTGGCTGTCACCTGTGCCGGCTGCTTGTCCGGTAAATCTGCGGTGGGAGGGAGCCAAGTTTGAGTCTGAATGGAAGTGGGTGGTGGGGGTCAGGGGGTTCTTTTCCTGGATACAGTGGGCCCGACCTTCCACATAGTGTTGGCGAAGGTTGGTTCTCAGAGATGTTAGGACAGCGCCTAGAGGCACTGTTAGGGTTGTTTGTTCTATCGAAACTGATTTGAAAGGATCAGGTTGGAAGGTATGGGGTTTTCTGGGGGTGAGTGGCGAGAAATCAAGAAGGCATTTGCCTTTCAAGAGATGAAGAAGGGTTAAGGGTGTCAGGTGTGGTATTTGTGTAAGCAGGCACCCACGACGCCCACTTTTGGGTGGCAGGAGGCACCAGGTATGCCTTTCAAGGGAGCTGGGTTAGCATTGTATCAAATGTGGAGTTTGTATGCCGGCGGCCTGCAAAGCACCTGTGCATGATTCGGTTTTGGGATGGGAAGGGAACGGTCACAATGAATGAGAATTCTGTGGTGGAATAGAGGGGTTTCCTATTGGAAACCCCTCAGGTAGGTAGGTAGGCCGGGTCTGGTGGCTTAGTGACTAATGCGCACTCTGTAGGGGTCCGTGTTTGTCCTCATGGTCACAGGTCCACTCAGCCTTTCATCCTTCTGAGGTCGATCAAATGAGTACCATTAAGTTGGGTAACAATAAACATGTTATTCAGCACCAAGATACCCTTCTGGGTGAACGTGTGCGTTACAAATGTACATGTTATGGTGTAACATGTAACAGGCCCAGACACTATGCCCAACCCACAGAATCGCATATCCTACACCTCGGATACACTCCGAATCTGGAACACTAAAAAACATCCTCAGTGTGAATTCATCCTTAAGGATGATACCCCGTTCACAGGATGCACCCTCTGTGACCCCCCTGAAGCCACGGAACTCAGCCAAATGCTTCGACTCGGCCTCCTGAACTGCAGGTCCCTGGTAAAACACTCCCACGAGATAAACCTCCTCACCCAAACCCTCTCGTTAGACGCCCTGTTTCTGACCGAAACATGGCTGACCCCCAACAACGACTTTGACTTGGTCAATGCAACCCCCCCCCGGCTACCAAATCTGCTGCCTGAACAGACCGGTCGGAAGAGGTGGCGGGCTCGCCATACTCTATAAAGATCATCTCAGCTGTAGAATCGACGGCGGCACGGTCAAGGACTGTGAAAACTGTAATTTCACCCTCCAGATCTCCCCAACCACTTCAATATCGGGACTGCTGGTATACCGACCACCAGGCTCGCTAGGAGATTTTTCAAGCACCCTGATGGACCACATCCCTCTAAAAACAATATCAACCCCCAACTTCCTCCTCTTAGGGGACCTGAACCTACACTTCCTAGACCCGGCGGATAACACTGCCGCCAACCTACTAGCAGACCTTATGTCAGCTGACCTCCTGCTTCTGAATTCTAAAGCCACCCACGAGAAAGGACAGCTCCTAGACCCAGTCTTCACCAACATTAGGAACCTCCAAACCCAAGACCCCACTCCTCTCCCATGGACTGACCATTTACTGGTCCCTATGTACTGGTCCCTCCAGTCCACCCCTGTTCCCAAACAGAAAACTAGGATACAAACTAGACGATGGCACAAGTTAATACCAGAAGAATGGGAAGCGAAGCTACGGGAATCCGCTGGCCCCCTCTCAACCGACCCTAACACCGCCGATAGAGAATTCAACAGCTGGCTCACCAACCCCCTAGACAGCCTTGTCCCACTAACCAGCTCCCTTAAGCATGTAAAAAGGATCAACCATGCTCCTTGGTACACTCCGCCCCTGAACATGTTAAGGAAGGAGTGCAAAAAGACAGAACGTACATGGAGAAAAAACAAATCGGCGATGGAGAAAAACGCTTATCAAACAGCTATGAAAGCTTATAAACAAGCCCTCCATAACGCAAAAAGCTCTTTCTATGAGGAAAAAATAAAGAACTCCTCTTGCTCAGCCAAAGAGACTTTCTCTATCCTCAAAGAGCTCCTCCATGTTCCAGCCCCCCCGCAGATACCCATGGACCCCAAAGCAGCCGTAGAAAAATGTGTCAACCTGGCCAATTTTTTCGACGATAAGATCAAAAAAATCCTTTCCTCCCTTCCTGCTACCAATTCTGCCACCTCAGAAAAAGCCAAGGATTCATCCCCTTCGTTAGGGAACTCCCCTGATAAACCCGATTCACCTCATTTAGCGTCATTCGGACCAGTCACCGAAGAGGAAGTGGCAGCAACTCTAGCATCTACTAAGAGTGGCGCCCCCAGTGACTCAGTTCCCATACGGTTCGCTAAAGACATCACTCGGACCATCATAGCTAAACTTACTGCCCTTATTAACACCTCGCTTGTCCAAGGAGAAGTCCCACAAAGCTGGAAGGAGGCTGTCGTCAAAGGACTACTAAAGAAGCCTTCGCTAGACCCCGCGGACCTATACAACTACAGACCCATCTCGCTCCTCCCTTGGATAGGTAAGGTCGCGGAGAAGCTTGCAAATAAAAAGCTATCTCACTTCCTAGAAGCAAACCATCTCCTTAAAAACTCCCAGACAGGCTTTAGACCAGGCCAGGGCACTGACACCGCCCTCCTTGCTGCCGTAGAGAGGGCAAGAGAAATCATCGACACTGGAGGATCAGTGGCAGTGGTCCTCCTAGACCTAAGCGCGGCATTCGACACTGTCAGCCACCAGGTCCTAGCCCAGCACCTGGATAACATCGGCGTGAAAGACAGCGCGTTGAAATGGCTCACATCCTTTCTCTCCCGGCGCTCCTTCCAAGTCTGGGAAGGAGAAAGCCGCTCCCCCTCTATCCCCCTCCGGTGTGGAGTGCCTCAGGGCTCTTCACTGAGCCCCACGCTTTTCAACGTGTATATGGCCCCACTGGAGGAGCTGGTCTCACCATTCGGAGTCACTATTGTCAGCTATGCTGACGACACTCAGCTGGTGGTGACACTCTCCCACCCCAAGCTAGAGCCCTCCAATCTTCGAGACTGCCTCTCCAACGTCCATCAATGGATGAGTGACTCAGACCTCAAACTAAACGGGTCAAAAACAGAGATCCTGCTCCTAGGTCACAAAACTATGAGCCTTCCCTCCAACCTCTGGCCCGCCTGTATGGGTGAACCCCCTACTCCCAAGACAGAGGTTAAGAGTCTGGGAGTATGGCTGGAGACAGATCTCACCTTCAGGACACAGGCTAGGAAAACAGCTGGCATCTGCTATGGCCTACTCAGATCATGCAGAAAGGTGCTCCCTTTACTACCATCCCAGTCCCGTCTTCTGCTGATTCAAGGCTTAGTTCTATCCAGGCTGGACTATAGCAATGCCATTTACCTCGGAGCACCGGAAGCCACTCTCCAAATACTGCAAAAGACCCAGAATGCCGCAGCTCGCCTACTCACGAACACCCCAGCAAGAACATCAGCCAAACCAGCTCTGAGGAAACTTCATTGGCTCCCCGTGAGGGAAAGAGTCGTTTTCAAAGCCCTTTGCCTGGCCCACAAGGTTCTGCACAACGCCGGCCCCCCCTATTCTGAATAATTGGATCACTCCATACAGACCGACGAGAGCGCTCCGGTCAGAACAGGGAAACCTTATCATTGTCCCCAGGGTGAAGAAGGCCCGCATAGGTGGCCGCCGCTTCTCAGTCAACACAGCTAAAAAATGGAACGCGCTCCCCCCGAGTCTCAGAGCTGAACCAAACCTCCTACGATTCAGGAAGTCCCTCAAAACCCTTCTTTTTCCCTGATTCGTCAGCAGCTTCTCTTTGCCCCCTCCTTAGGAGTCCGAGGTTTCAGCGCTGGGATACTCGAGGGTGACTACGCGCTCTATAAAAACCTAAAATAAAAAATAAAAAATGGTAGGTCCTCCAAGGGAATATAACACAGAAGAAGGATCCCTTGACGGGAGCTTTCAGTAGATGTGCTACTCTGCTGTTCAGGGGCAGTATATACTGTTAATATCATAGCTAAAGGGACCCCAAACCATCACATGGTATCTTTCATCACAGTGTCTGCTTCTCACTGGTAAAAAGGTGAAAGGTCCAACAAGGGAGTTTTTAACCAAACAACTTGTAGAAAAGACTGCTCTGACTCGTACCGAACTGACACGTGATTTCTACACTCTGAGGCGCTCTACTAAATTGAATGATGCTCGTGATTGTATTACCAATCTGTGTATCGCAACTAATTGATTGCTGGACACTATATTCCAAGTGTACCAAATAGACAGTGTGACTTCCCTTGCGGTCCCTTATTAGATTTCATTCTGACTCAATTTTGTCCTGAGGATGGTCTCACGGATTCATTTCAATTGAGACTGAAACGTCAATACTTTGCACATGTGAGAGTGGACATTACATATATAAACACATGGTCATCTGCTAGTTCCATGTGTTTCTGACTGTAAGGGTACCGTGCTGAGGTATTCTTTGAAATTGATTGCTGTTGAGCCCTTTCTTTTCCTTTTTTTTTTTTTAACAGTACAGTGGTTTTTTAACCACATTACGATATACGCTTACCTTTTTTCTTTTTTCATGTGTTATTCGTATGATCTCTTCTTGGGACATTGATTCGAACAATACGATTTTGTACTCTTATTACTAATCATTTATAGAACTGAGTTGTCACTAAATCTTTTTATAAGTAGTTTACTTAAAAACTCCTTTGATAGCCCTTTTATTCTTTGTGTACCCTTACCAAAGCTCGCAGGGGGTCATTGGGTTGCCCATTTTTAGGTCTCGCCTGACCATGCGCTGGTCTGGCGAGACTTATTGAGAGGGCTCCAAAAAGTGCTACCAGGCCAGCCTAGAGCTACAGTGCAAGTGCGCGGGCGCGCGCGCCGCGATTACTTTCACTTTCACGGCCGCTTTGATGTTTGATCGTGATCACTTTCGCGGCCGCTTGGCATAGCCAATAGGTCTCACTTTTGGGACCTTATAAGTATTTAGTTATGCAACTGTTGCATGGCTAAACACTTATAAGGTCCAAAAGGCGAGACCTATTGGCTATGCCAATGCTTGTTGTTTCTGGCTTCTCCCTCGTGCCATCAGTCTCTAATAGGAGTGAGCCTTACCTCCAAGATGAGCGAGAACTTGAGACGAAAATGATGTTACCCTATCACTATGCTTACTCTCAATGCAATGTCAATTGAGATGTCATCGGTGACGTCATTGAACATGTCATGAGTGACCCACTGAAGCGCATTGACGAATACTCCGGACTCATTTCTTTTCTCGTGTTAAGGCATTATTTGAAATAAGAATTAATATATATTCAACGCTATATGACGAGCTGTAAGAACGAGTATTGCTTTTTTAACGTTCATACTATACATCTTTTTTTGTAATCTCCAATGTTCTAATTTTGAATGACTTTGTTTATTTGTGTTTTTGCAGTTATCGCACACTCTGTATCAGGCCCGGTTATAGCGGCTGGACGAGGTGGGCCAGGCCCACCCAAACATGAGCGTTATCCACCCAAGCATGAGCCTTGGCCCTGGTAGTGACATCACGAAGGCCAGTAGTAAATGGCCACTTTCATTAAAAACGTTCCTCCGAACGTTGTTTCTCTTCCTGTTCTGGGAGTTGCGTGATTGGGTCTGGGCTCTCTCTCACAGGCACCCCCAATCACGCATCTCCTTTAAGAAAGGTGGGCTGCGTCCCCGCCCACTCGTGCAGATAAAATAGGGGCATATCAAAGGGGACAAATTCTCTCTTTGGCACCCGGTAACCTTAACCGTTCTGCTGTGTGAATATTTCCTTTCCTATTCCATGCTGGAGAATAAGTTTGTTTCTCCGATTCACCTTTCCTGGCCCCTGCAGCTGCTTATCAGATCGAGCAGGTGAGAGAATGTCTGGCTATTTGTTCTTCTTTTGAAAATTATCAGGGAAGGCCCAGCAAGACACATACTTCCTGTATGCTTTATTTAAACAGTTTGTATCATTATCAAGGGCCATGGCTCTGCCACAGATGTAAGACAACAATAAAAATGTCCAGATAACTGGTGATTAATAATCCTGCCAATCCTTTGTCTGTTGGTAGTTTTGAAATGCAGATAAACTGTTTTTTATGTGGATAGCTCAGTGGGTTACTGCCTTTTTCACAGAGATGATTGTGTTACTTGCAGTTCAAAAGTTACAATCCTTTCATAGGACGGCGACCTTTGAACTGTCATCAAAGACCTGCATACAGACCTGAATGATATAGTTAGAATTGAGCTTTTTTCTTTTATTTGTGTTGTAATATAGTTAGAACTTCCCCAGTCTTTCATTTTTCTAATGTTGCTAAAAAGAGTTTGTTTGGGCAGATATACATTTGTATCCGTTAAACTAACCCCTAACCACTGGGGTATGCTTTAAATCCTGAGTTTGTGCTTCTCCAGACCAAACCCTCTTAAAATATACTGGCCATCAGTGTGGATGACACGTGATTCCTACACATTATAATCCTCATTGGCTTATGTGACATTCCCTGTAGATTGATTTACATACTTGCATGATTGATTGTATCTGTATAATGTGTGCATGATGCAAAGTACTGTGACACCATACACTGATATGAGTAGCGCTATACTACAAATGAAATGCATATGAGAGAAGGGCTATGGAGAGATGAGGGGCGCAGGTGGAGTGTGGTATTGAGGGTGTCCGATAAGGAGGTCAATCGGGGGGGGTGTCTACGGAGAGATGAGGGGCGCTGGTGGAGGGTGGCAGTGAGGGAGTCCAAGGAGGAGATCAGTAGAGGTGGGGCTACGGAGAGATGAGATGCGTTGGTGGAGGGTGGCAGTGAGGGAATCAGAGAAGGAAGTCAATGAGGGGGCTACGGAGAGATGAGAGGCGCTGGTGGAGGGTGGCAGTGAGGGAATATAAGGAGGAGGTCAGTAGAGGTGGGGCTACGGAGAGATGAGGGAGCTGGTGGAGGGTGGCTGTGAGGGAATCCAAGGAGGAGGTCAATAGAGGGGGCTACGGAGAGATGAGGGAGCTGGTGGAGGGTGGCTGTGAGGGAATCCAAGGAGGAGGTCAATAGAGGGGGCTATGGAGAGATTAGGGGCACTGGTGGAGGGTGGCAGTGAGGGAATCCAAGGAGTAGGTCAATAGAGGGGGCTACGGAGAGATGAGGGGCACTGGTGGAGGGTGGCAGTGAGGGAATCCAAGGAGGAGGTCAATAGAGGGGGCTACGAAGAGGTGAGGGAGCTGGTGGAGGGTGGCAGTGAGGGAATCCAAGGAGGAGGTCAATAGAGGGGGCTACGGAGAGATGAGGGGCACTGGTGGAGGGTGGCAGTGAGGGAATCCAAGGAGGAGGTCAATAGAGGGGGCTACATAGAGATTAGGGGCACTGGTGGAGGGTGGCAGTGAGGGAATCCATGGAGTAGGTCAATAGAGGGGGCTACAGAGAGATGAGGGGCACTGGTGGAGGGTGGCAGTGAGGGAATCCAAGGAGGAGGTCAATAGAGGGGGCTACGGAGAGGTGAGGGAGCTGGTGGAGGGTGGCAGTGAGGGAATATAAGGAGGAGGTCAATAGAGGGGTCACGGAGAGATGAGGGGCACTGGTGGAGGGTGGCAGTGAGGGAATCCAAGGAGGAGGTCAATAGAGGGGGCTACGTAGAGATTAGGGGCACTGGTGGAGGGTGGCAGTGAGGGAATCCATGGAGTAGGTCAATAGAGGGGGCTACAGAGAGATGAGGGGCACTGGTGGAGGGTGGCAGTGAGGGAATCCAAGGAGGAGGTCAATAGAGGGGGCTAGGGAGAGGTCAGGGAGCTGGTGGAGGGTGGCAGTGAGGGAATCCAAGGAGGAGGTCAATAGAGGGGGCTACGGAGAGATGAGGGGCACTGGTGGAGGGTGGCAGTGAGGGAATCCAAGGAGGAGGTCAATAGAGGGGGCTATGGAGAGGTGAGGGAGCTGGTGGAGGGTGGCAGTGAGGGAATCCAAGGAGGAGGTCAATAGAGGGGGCTACGGAGAGATGAGTGGCACTGGTGGAGGGTGGCAGTGAGGGAATCCAAGGAGGAGGTCAATAGAGGGGGCTATGGAGAGGTCAGGGAGCTGGTGGAGGGTGGCAGTGAGGGAATCCAAGGAGGAGGTCAATAGAGGGGGCTACGGAGAGATGAGTGGCACTGGTGGAGGGTGGCAGTGAGGGAATCCAAGGAGGAGGTCAATAGAGGGGGCTATGGAGAGGTCAGGGAGCTGGTGGAGGGTGGCAGTGAGGGAATCCAAGGAGGAGGTCAATAGAGGGGGCTACGGAGAGATGAGTGGCACTGGTGGAGGGTGGCAGTGAGGGAATCCAAGGAGGAGGTCATGAGGGAGAGCCCAAGAAGCGTCACTTGCCAGATACTCCCACCTCAGAAACCTCCTCTTCCCATCAAAGAGACATCATATGGAAAAAACACTTTTTGAGAGTGATGACGTTTAGAAAGAGATTTGGAAAGAAATGAATGTGTGTTTTACTGGCCCTTGCAAGACTTAAGGAGAGATAAAGGAGGGCCCTGAAGCAGGCCTGGCTAGACATACAAGTGACAAATCGGGCCCGCAGTGGCCCACCCGAATGCATCCTTGGCCCACCCAAATAAAAATTCCTGGAGCCGGGCCTGCTCTGTATGCACTGTTGTTTTGGGTGCCTTGAAATACTCGGAGAGTTGTTTCCTCCACACCCGCTGACAGCTCATGATAAAGGAATCTCGGGCCTGAAGCCCGGGAACCGTAATAACCCTAATAGTGGTGCCTACGAGCAGGGGTGGGATAGAAGAAGCGCTGTGTATGAAGTGGAGTTTGCACCCCGAGGGAGGTGGCTGTTTAGGGCGTCCCTAGGGAGGTGGTTGTTGAGGGCATCACATGTCTGGCGCGCCCTCTTGTTTGCGCACTCGGATGTGGGGGGCCTTTGGAGATTGTCCAAGGCTTTCCAGATCTCTCTACCACAAACGTGTTCCCTTTTGGCTGCTTCTTCCCGTTTGGTTCCATTTGCTTCGTTTTCTTGGCCTCAGCCGCGTGCGTCTTTCTGTGCTTGCTTTAACGGTGACGATAAATCAATGACGACGAACTGGCAGAGAGAGCCAGCTCGAAGCTGTGGCTTCGGGCCCATAATTCAAGTTTGCACCGAACGGGATCCTGCCCGAGCAGCAGCAGCAGGCCTTGTAGTCCAAAGCTCGGCGAGCTGACTCGTGGCTTCATACTTCCATCCGCGAACAGGCAGAAACCCAGGCAGGCTTTAAGTGGGGCGGGTCCTTCCCGGACTCGCACCCAACAGTAGATAAAACTTGTTGAAATAGGTCCTTACCGCCCCAAATTCATACCCTGAACTTTAAATTTAAATGTAAAAACACGGATATATTTCTGAACAATGACTTTAAAAAAAGATGAGGGTGATCCAGGTCAGCGATTTTGTTCCGGTTTACATTTCACACCTTTCACTCACTCTTTCATAGTTTTCAATATTTGCTCTTTCCAGGATGTTGTCTCTGCAGGCTTTTTCCAGGCAACGTATTATGTGGGGTAAATTCCTCCAGCCACCTCTACCAGGCTGCCACTCTGTTTTATTGCTTGCCAGCATCGTGGCATCTACAAATGTGGTTATTCTTATGCATTAGTTACTAACCCTGGTTCACAGCGTGGCTGTGGGGCTTGGGGAATTTTATAAAATGCGCCCTCAGGATTCGTACCCGTGGCTTCAGATCGTTATCACGCATGTGCAGTAAAGGCTTGGCTCTCAATGTTCACATTGATAAACAAGGTTTCTGGGATACTTTCCACTGTCGAAAGCGGCCACGCCACGGACACTGATTGGGCAGTTCCCCATTCCGATCCTGGATTGGCCCAATGCCCCCTGGCCGGAGGGTCTGTGGGACTTCCATGCATTGATCCACTCTTCATGGCGTGGGTATTTGAGTCAGTGAAGCTACTTTGGTTCCTCTTACGGAGGTTTGACCTGTAATGGTGCTTGCACCTTTCATGATGAGCACACTGTACCCTATACATACCTCAGAGAGGCTGTGGCAGTCGCTGGGAAAATAACCACCTCAGGTGGGAGCTCCATACTACAAAGCAGGACATTGCCATACTGGAGGCGAAGAAAAGATCAAAAAGTAAGCCATCACCTACTGTGTACCTAAAGATCTGACACAACATCCCCTTTGACGTTGGAATAGCTCCAGCCCACCTGCATTTCAGAAAGATACTAAAGACAGATCTTTTGAGATTAGGCCACCCCACAGGACAGAACTATATCTTCTGTAGTAGGGGATCTCTGTGTATAGTCATAATCTAGTGAATAGTCCCGCCCATGTGCGGGGACCCCGGAACAATAACAAATAATCTCTTAAGGTGTCAAATCATGCAGACCTGCATTCACCTTTAAGAGAGAATTTAATTTAAAGACAGATAATGCAGCCTATACCCACAGGCTACACTGTCCAGTACTTCAACTAGAATTCCACCAACATCCACAAACAGCACTGCCTGTCCAGCTTTTCTCCACAAGGGAAAAACACCCTGCCTCTCCCAGCAAAAGCCTCTGGAATGATAGAGAGGAAGGAATGGACAGACAAGCCCCATAGGCTGCCATTATGTGGCTCAAAACAGGATACTGTGCCTTTAAGAAAACTTTCCAGAACTTTCCCAGTATCCACAGCAGGTCCCTTTTACTTTCAGTTCTTTTTTCCGGCTCCTGCTAGCAGGACCCTGGAGCATTGAGCTCTCCCTTTTCAAGGGTTTATTTGTTACTTTTCAAGTAATAGTAGTTAGTAAAGTCCTTTCCTTCTGGTGTGGTCAGCATGCCTGGCTTGTTTGACAAGTGTCCTGATTGTGAAAGGAAAAAGGCTAAGTCAGACCCACACGGTGTGCATCGTCTGCCTTCCCCAGTCCCACGTGCCGGAGGAGTGTGAGATTTGCCGCTCTTTTTCAGCCAGGACCCGAGAGAGAGGATGAAAATCAGGCTCCAGGTCCTGGAGGACAGAAGACTGAAGGCACGAGGTGGGTCTGGAGGGGCTGATTCTGCCCATGCTGAGGCCTCTGGGGGGGCTCCCCAGGGGCAGGAAGACCAGCAAGCGTCCCCACTCCCCGTCGACGGCGAGGGCGTCGACGGCGGCGTCGAGGGGGATGACTACAGTCTGTTCGCCATCTCCCCAGGGCTCTGGGGAGAAGTGGCGTCGACGATCGACGTCGAAGGAGCTGAACAGGTCGACGTCGCCATCGGCGTCAAGATCGGACTCGGCGCTCGCCGTCGAGGGGAGGTCGCCGATCGCCGTCGGCGAAGAGAAGAAGGTTGCCGTCGAGGGGCTCCTCGACGTCACGAGCCAGCCGACACCCGGCGGCGGTCGCCGTCGACGTCGACGTCAAAGATCGTCGTCACGAAGAAAGATGTCACGGAGGTCGCCGTCGAGGAGGTCGCCGTCGAGGAGGTCGCCGTCGAGGAGGTCGCCGTCGAGGCGGCGCAGGGGGAGCCCTGACGCCAGGAGTAAGAGGGGAACGGAGTCGCCAGGATCGGTGTACTCCGTGGTGTATACACCTCCGCCTCCTCCACCTCTACCAACACCGCCTCCGCCACCGACTCCTCCTCCTCCTCCTCCATCACCACCACCACCACCACCGCCAACACCACTGCCGCCGGTGTCACCGCCTCCACCGCCCCCACCGCCGCCTATACCACCTCGCACGCCGTTGGGGCCACCTGAGGTTCCGCCACGGTCGGTCTCCCTGCCCAGGTATCCGACTCCACCGCAGGGGACGCCAAGGCCGCGACGCCCACAGTCGCCGGGCCCGGCTAGACCGGCGGACAGGCCAAAGCTGAGGAGGTCGCGCTCCCGCTCCTTCAGGAGGAGAAGGTCGCGGAGTCGTGGACGGTCGTTGTCGTCGACATCGGGACGACGCCATAGGAGGCACAGGTCCAGGTCGCGCACAAGGTCCTCGGCCAGGGATTTCTCACCGGCCAGGGATTTCTCACCGACGCTGTCGGACTCACCGGGGACTAGGGTGTCTCCGGTGGATGATCTGGTCTCCTTCCAGGAGGTGCTGCTGAGGGGGGCAGCCAAGTTGGGCATCACGGTGACGTTACCGATACCCACGACGTCCGTGATATTCGAGACTCTACACAAAAAACACCTGTCTCGCCCCCTGCTACCTCTAGTGCCGGGACTGGTGGAACCCGCGTTGGAGTTGTTCCTCACCCCCGCGGTGACGAAATCCGCTCCCTCACGGCTCATGAAAAAGTATCGGGCCCCGGACTCGGACCCTGCTTTTTTACGGATGGATCCGAAGCCGGACTCTGTCATCGTGACGGCAGCGAGGAAGCAGCATGCGACTGCACCTTCATCAACGGTCCCGCCCGACAAGGAAAGCCGCTGGCTGGACTCGGCGGGCGGGAAGGTGTGTGGGACCGCCTCTACCACCATGAAGGTGGCAAGTGCGGGGGCGCTGTTGGGTCGTTACGACAGGGCCCTGTGGGAGTCCCTCCAACAGTATGCGGACCTGCTGCCTCGGGACAGGAAGGAGGACTTCCTGGAAACGGTGCGAGAGGGCATGCTGGTTTCGAACCAGGTCATCAGCGCAGCAGCGGATGTCTCCTTGTTGGCGGCGCATGCCTACTGTCATGGTGTCCATCAAAGGCGTCACTCTTGGCTGCGCCTGACGTCGCTCAAGCCAGAGGCTCAGCACAGAGTAGCCAATCTGCCCTTCTCGGGGGAAACCCTGTTTGGCAAACATGCGGATGATGAGATGGCCCGCATGAAGGCGGAGGCGGAGACCCTGACGTCTGTCGGGTTGGAGAAGGCCGAGAAGAAGAAGCGCCCGTTCCAGAGGCGGTTCGGGTCTACGGGCAGAGGGCGTGGGCAGGGTTCGGGACAGCAGCAGCACCAACAGCAGCAGTTCCGGAAGCCCTTCCAGAAACGCCAGAGGGGTAGAGGAGGCCAGCAGGCTACTACCACTACCAAGGGTCCGGCCGGGTCTTGGCCCTGAGCGACTCCTTCCCACTCAACCGTTACCCACTCCAGTGGGGGGAAGCATTAAATTTTTTCCGGCAGAGTGGAGAAAAATTACTCAGGACAAGTGGGTGCTGAATATTGTTTGCAATGGATACAGTCTTCGGTTGATCAGCCCGCCTCCAGCGATTCCGCCGGTAAGCTCTCAATTTCAGCTGCGAGAGCTTCAGGCGGAGGCAGACATCTTGTTGAGAAAAAAGGCGGTAGAAGAGGTACCTCTGACTCAAAGGGGAAGAGGTCTGTACTCTCGGTTCTTCCTCATTCGCAAGAAGGACAAGAATGAGTTCAGGCCCATTCTGGATTTGCGACAGGCAAACAAATGGATTCGCAGAGAGAAGTTTCGCATGCTATCGTTGCTTCAGATTTACCCTCAGCTGCAACGGGGAGACTGGCTCTGTGCCATAGATCTACAGGATGCGTACTTCCATGTGCCCATTGCTCGGAAGCACAGGAAGTTCCTGCGATTACAAGTCGGCGCCAATCACTATCAATACACAGTGCTGCCGTTCGGACTGAAGTCCGCGCCCAGGACCTTCTCGAAGTGCATGGCGGTGGTGGCGGCACACCTGCGGAAGAACAAGGTGTTTGTCTACCCGTACCTGGACGATTAGCTGATCAAGGCCTCATCCTTCTCGGAAGCAGAAGAACACTTCCGGTGGACGTGCGTTCTTTTACACAGATTGGGGTTACACGTCAACATGTCCAAATCGGTTCCGACTCCGGTCCAGTGCATTCAGTACCTGGGAGCCTCCATCGATACGCGGTCAGCAAGCGGGTCTCCTTCGGAGGAGAGACGGTTATCACTCCTTCGGAAGGCCCAGGAACTCAGGATTGCTCCATCGACGACAGTGAGGAAGGTGTCTTCACTGCTGGGATCGATGGCCTCATGTATCTTCCTCACGCACGGCTGCACATGAGACCACTGCAGGAGTGCTTGGAGGATCAGTGGGATCAGAGGACAGGTTCTTGGGACGACAAGATACGGCTGTCTCTACATGCTCTTCAGTCTCTGAAGTGGTGGTGTTCGGCGGAAAACCTCCTCAAGGGGGTTCCCTTCCACAAGGACATTCCCACGTACAGTGTCGTGACGGATGCGTCTCTCCAAGGCTGAGGAGCGCATTCCGGGGAATTGCAGATTCAGGGAAAGTGGTCCCCGTTGGAATCGACATACCACATCAATTTCCTGGAACTAAGAGCTGTCTTCCTGGTGCTGAAGGCCTTCCTTCCGTCCTTCCAGACCAACTCACTGCTGATACAGACTGACAATACAACCACTATGTATTACCTCAACAAGCAGGGGGGGTCGAGATCGCGCACTCTGTCGCAGGAGGCGCAGGCGATCTGGCACTGGCTTCTGGCCCGAGGACTGACTATTACGGCCATGCATCTGCCAGGGGTACAGAATGCTCAGGCGGACGCACTGAGCAGACTGATTCAGGAAAACCACGAATGGGTCATAAACGACGAAGTACTAGGAGAAGTCTTCGCACGGTGGGGGACTCCAGACGTAGATCTGTTTGCCACCGCCGAAAACCGCAAATGCCGAGACTTCGCATCCAGGTACTACCAGCGGGGGACGCTGGGGAATGCGCTATGGATCGACTGGTCGAACAGCTTTCTGTACGCTTTTCCACCCATTCCCCTGATTCCGGCAGTGCTCATCAAGCTGTCCCAGTCCAGGGCGCGGATGATCCTGATCGCCCCGGAATGGCCCAGACAGTGGTGGTTCACGGACCTACTTCACCGGTCTCTCCTTCCTCACATACGGTTGCCGTGCAGGCCGGACCTTCTCACGAAGTTCGGGGGCGGATGGTGCACCCCAACCTCTCGTCTTTGAGTTTGGCGGCATGGCTCCTGAAATAGTGCAATATGGCCATCTGAATCTACCAGAAGATTGTATGGACATACTGAAGGAGTCTAAACGGCCTTCCACTAGGACGTCCTATGCCTATAAGTGGAAGAGGTTCTGTATCTGGTGTAAGTCCAAGAACTTTGATCCTACGACATGTAAGGAAGATGTCATCCTTCCATATCTTTTACATTTGGCGCAGTCTGGCCTTAATTTCCATTCCATTAAGGTTCATCTGGCTGCTTTGACTGCTTACAGGAAATGCCCTTCACAGACTTCCCTCTTTCAGATCCCTGTGGTCAAGGATTTTTTGGAAGGCTTGAAGAAAGTGTTTCCTCCTGTCAGACTTCCCTCGCCTTCCTGGGACTTGAATGTGGTGCTGTCCAGATTGATGAAGGAGCCTTTTGAACCCATTCACAAGGCTTCATTGCAGCACCTATCCTGGAAGGCGGCGTTCCTAGTGGCCATTACATCGGCCCGCAGGGTGAGTGAACTTCAGACAGTATGTTGTCAAGAACCTTATACTGTCTTTCACGCTGCTAAGGTTGTGATGCGTACTCACCCTAAATTTCTTCCTAAGGTTATCTCTGATTTTCATGTCAACCAGACCATAACTTTACCTACGTTCTTTCAGAATCCCTCTTCGCCAGCGGAAAGGTCTCTCCATTCCCTGGATGTTCGGAGGGTGTTGAAATTTTATCTGGATAAGACCAAGGATATTCGTCGGTCAGACCAATTGTTTGTTAATTATGGATCAGTCAGGACCGGTCTCGCGACCTCTAAGCAGTCCATTTCTCGGTGGATTGTGTCCTGCATACAATTGTGTTATCAAAAGGCTAATAAGACCTTAGGGGGTAAACCTAAGGCTCATTCCACCAGGGGCAAAGCTGCCACGACGGCTTTGCTGCGTAATGTTCCGATTGCGGAAATCTGCAAGGCGGCCACTTGGAAGTCGGTCCATACCTTTGCTGCGCATTACTGTCTGGACTCGGATGCCAGGGCAGATGCTCAGGTTGGGCAGGCTTCGCTGCGAAATTTGTTCGCACAGTAGTGGTATTGTCCTGTGTATTCTCTACCGCCGTTGTTGTGTGGGGATGGGCTTGCCATTCTATTCACTAGATTATGACTATACACAGAGATCCCCTACTACAGAAGGAGTAGTTTCTTTTCTGTAACTCCAGTTCTGTAGTAGGGGTATCTCTGTGATAGTCATAAGCGCCCGCCCTCCTCCCCGTTGGTGAGATGGATATTCATGTAAGGAATGCTACAGGTCTGGCGTGCTACGCCTTCAAAAAGAACTGAAAGTAAAAGGGACCTGCTGTGCATTCTGGGATACTGGGAAAGTTCTGGAAAGTTTTCTTAAAGGCACAGTATCCTGTTCTGAGCCACATAATGGCAGCCTATGGGGCTTGTCTGTCCATTCCTTCCCCTCTATCATTCCAGATGCTTTTGCTGGGAGAGGCAGGGTGTTTTTCCCTTGTGGAGAAAAGCTGGACAGGCAGTGCTGTTTGTGGATGTTGGTGGAATTCTAGTTGAAGTACTGGACAGTGTAGCCTGTGGGTATAGGCTGCATTATCTGTCTTTAAATTAAATTCTCTCTTAAAGGTGGATGCAGGTCTGCATGATTTGACACCTTAAGAGATTATTTTTTATTGCTCCGGGGTCCCCGCACATGGGCGGGACTATTCACTAGATTATGACTATCACAGAGATACCCCTACTACAGAACTGAAGTTACAGAAAAGAAACTACTCCTTCAATTCTACCCTTCAGCTCCTGCCTCTGTTCAGTGCTCCTTTGCTCTACGAAGGTTATTGCTTTGTAAGTAGCCTTTTATGCCCAAGATATCTTTCCTGGGAGGCCGCTCGGCTCCATGAAGGTTTCAAAAAGCCATCATCTGTATTGGGTCCAATTATGTTGCATACAGAACAAGCATTGACATAGCCAATAGGTCTCGCCTTTGGGACCTTATGTGTTTAGCCATGCAACAGTTGCATAACTAAATACTTATAAGGTCCCAAAAACTAGACCTATTGGCTATGCTAAGCGGCCGTGAAAGTGAAAGTGATCGTGATCAAACATCAAAGCGCAAAAGTGAAAGTAATCGCGGTCAAATGCGGCGCACGCGCACATGCACTGTAGCTCTAGGCTGGCCTGGTAGCCCTTTTTGGAGCCCTCTCAATAAGTCTCGCCAGACCAGCGCATGCGCTGGGTCAGGCGAGACCTAAAAATGAGTCCAGTGCTTGTTCCCTTCACATTGCACATAGTCAGCTTCAGTCTCTCATCACACCCTCGCTCGTGTTCTGCACACTGTCACTCGCGCTCTGCACATCCTTCCTCGCATTCTGCACACCTTCCGCTTCAGTCTGTCATCACACCCTCACCGGCGTTCCGCACACTGTCACTCATGCTTTGCACACCCATGCTCACATTCTGCACACCCTCACTTGCATTCTGCTCACCTTAGTCGCGTTCTGCACACCCTCTGGTTCTGCACACCATCTGCTTCAGTCACTCCACACATCTTCGCTCACATCCTGCACACCCTCGTTTGCATTCTGCACACCTCACTTGAATTCTGAACACCCTGCCAGGCTGCCTGACTGACTTCAGAAGATTGGCATCCGAGAGAAGGCTTGGAAGTTGTTGAAATCCATCTTGGAGAATTTGAGGCAAGAGGTTTGGTAATTTTCCTATTCCTCTGGTAGCCAAAATGTCTTGGTCAGGGTCCCTATTCTAGACTCTTAGCCCCACATTATTTAATATTTACATGACTCCGTCGCTGAATTGGTTGAGTCGTTTGGGGCTAAAATAATTTCTTATGCCGACGGTACCCAGATTTTCTTTGTGACAACGGGGTGCCAGTTGAACTAGGTGCTATTAAACCATGCCTCCCAGCCATTTTCAACTGGATAAGCTTCCCAGTTGAAATGCAATTACGATAAGACTGAGGTGCTGTGTGGGGCATCACTTTGACCTCAAGTTGGTAGTGCACTGGCCATATGGGGCACCTCCACCAATAGGCAAGTGGAAACTGTTATTAAGCTGGGTATGAAATTTGATAGACAATTGTCCTTTCATAATCAAATTAATTCTGTGGTAGGAAAATGTTTAGTCATACGACGCATAGTCAAGAAATTCCTGCACTTCCTGTCGGTCGCAATAAAGATTGCAGTGGTCTTGGCATTGGTTATGTCTACGCTGGACTGCCTTGTACATTGGCTTGCTGCAATATTCTATGAGGAATTTACAAACAGTACGACATGCTGCTGCTAGGCTCGCTCTTAGTCTACCTAGATGGGAGCACATTTCTCCACAATTTTCACTGGCTTCCTCTACGCAAGCGGATTCTTTTAAAGACTTCTTCTGGTGCACGAAGCGCTACACCACTCAGGACCAGACTCTTTGTCCTCTAGGATTTCCTACTACAACCCTTTGAGAAAACTGCGCACCGCCACCAGTCACTTGGCCACGATTCCAAGAGTCCACCTCGCAAAAGCTGGCGGGAGGTCTTTCTCTCTCTTGGGACCAATGGGCTGGGACAATCTTCATTTGGAACTCCTGCTCATTGAGGATGAAAGACTGTTTAGGAGGATGCTTAAAACCTGGTTCTTTGTCCAGTAAACCGCTTGCTCGCTCTTATCTTGGCCCTCACTGCCCTGAACGCGCCGGGACGTGTTTTTGATTAGCTGCTCGCTTTATAAATCCCTTTTGACATAACATAACCCTTGCTTGCGTTTTGCACTCCTTGCTTGCGTTTTGCACACCTTGCTTGCATTGTGCACACCTTGCTTGCGTTGTGAACACCTTACTTGTGTATAGCACACCCCCCTTGCATTCTCCACACCCTCCCTTGCGTTCTCCACACCCTCCCTTGCGTTCTCCACACCCTCCCTTGCGTTCTCCACACCCTCCCTTGCGTTCTCCACACCCTCCCTTGCGTTCTCCACACCTCGCTCACGTTATGCACACCTCGCTCACGTTCTGCACACCTCGCTCACGTTCTGCATTCCTCGCCCGCGTTCTGCACACAATCGGCTTTAGTCATTCATCACTCTCGCTCGCGTTCTACACATGATCATTTTCTATATTCTCTCATTTTCTGCACATAATCGGCTTCAGTTATTTATCACTCTCTCACTCATGTTCTGCATACCCTTGATTGCGTACTGTGCACCCTAGCGTTCTGCACAGCCTTGTGTTCTGCACACCATCGTGTTCCGTCACTCATCACACCCTTGCTCTCAGTCTGCACATCATCGGCTGTGGTCTCATCACACCCTTGCTTGCATTCTGCACACCCCACTAGCGTTCTGCGTGCCCTGCTCCCATTCTGCGCACTCGCGCTCTACGCACCCTTGCTTGCGTTCTATGCACCCTTGCTTGCGTTCTACTCACCCTTGCCAGCATTCTACATACCCTTGCTCGCGTTCTGCACACCCTTGCTTGCGTTCAGACAACCCTTATTTGCGTTCAGATAACCCTTATTTGCGTTCTGCGCACCCTTTCTCGCGTTCTGCGCACCCTTTCTCGCATTCTGCGCACCCTTTCTCACGTTCTGCGCACCCTTGCTCACGCTCTACGCACCCTCAGCCATGCTCTGGACAGGGTTAGCCCCCATGATGCTCATTTTCAGTCATGCTATGCGCAGCCTTAGGCATGCTCTCCTACCTCATCCGTGCTTCTCGAACACCAGACTTTGCTTCTGTGCCTTTCGGCAGTGAACAGCCGTGCTCTATGCACCTCTCTATTCAGAAAGCTGGCATGGTGACTGCTCAGGTAGGAGGCGCTACTTTCGTATAAGGGACACCCATCTGCGGTCTCTTAATCAAGAAGTTTGCTGGACTGGAGCAGGAGGGTCAGAGTGGTGTATGAATGCACACCAAAGTGCTCTGAAGCATGTTGTCAGATTGGCCATTGAATCAATCAATCAATCAGGGTTCTTATAGAGCACGGCCAATCACCTGTTAGGGTCTCAAGGTACTGGGGGTGGGGGCAGGGAGGGTCTGCAGTTCAGTCGAAGAGCCAGGTATTGAGGTCCTTCCAGAATTGAGGCAGTGGTGGTGATTGCCTGAGATGTGTGGGGGGGGATTCCGAGCTCTGTGGGCCACCAGGAGGAGTCCCAGTTGGAGGGAGTGGTGCCCAGGATGAGGACTTCGGTTTTGTCGGAGTTGAGTTCGAGGCAGCTGTCCTTCATTCAGGCGGCGACTGCCTTCATCCGGTTGTGAAAGTTGCTTTTAGCAGCTGTAGGTTAGTCGGTGAGGGAGTGAATCCGCTTAGTGTCGTCAGCGTAGGAGACGATGTTGAGTCCATGGTTTCTGACGATAGCTGCAAGCGGTGCCACGTAGATGATGAGGAGGGTGGGGCTCAGAGAGGAGCCCTGAGGAACTCCGCAGCTGAGCTCTAAAGGTTCTGAGGAGAACGGTGGGAGCTTCACTCTCTGGGTTCGGCCGGTTAGGAAGGAGAGGATCCACTCTAAAGCTTTGCAGTGGTTGTAGAGTCTTGTGTAGAGGGTGTGGTGGGAGACCGTATCGAAGGTGGTAGAGAGGTCCAGGAGAATGAGGACTATGGTGTTGCCTCGGTCGAGGAGAGTACAGATGTCATCTGTTGCAACGAGGAGTGCAATCTTGGTGCTGTGGTTGCTTCTGAAGCCTGATTGGGAGGGGTTCAGGGTGTGGTTTGTTTCGATGAATTCGGTGAGTTAGGCGTTGATGGCCTTCTCGTTGACTGTGGCTGAGAAGGAGAGGAGGGAGATAGGTCTGTAATTCTTGAGGGCCGTCTGGTCGGCAGAGGTTTTTTCAGTAGGGTGTTGACCTCTGCGTGTTTACAGTCTTACAGGGAAGGTGACGGACTCGATGGAGCAGTTGATGGTGTGGCAGAGTTCGGGGGCGATGGTGGTGCCGGCTCGGTTGAAAATGTTATGGGGTCTGGGGTCGGAGGGGGCTCCAGAGTGGATGGTTTTCATGATCCTTAGGGTGTCGTCAGTGGTGAGGGTGGGTGGTCCAGTTGAGCAGGGATCTGGAGCATTTGGGTGTGGTGGTTGCGGTGGGTTCAAAGCTTGTTACTCTTTTTTTTCTTCTGGTGGGGTAATCAAAATATATCTTTAGCTCACCTGCACTTAGTTGTGTCTTAGACTGTAGGCCTGTAACCTACTCAGAGCTCGGGATCCCACGAGTAGCAGTTCTGAGAAGGAAGGAGTGACCCGTCGCAGCGCTACAAGCAGCCACGGTAGGTGGGTGTGGGGTGGCATGTGGCTGACAGAGCCATGGCAGCCTCTGGGGCAGGAGCCAGCCCTCCGCTACCGGATCCATGGCGGCCTGTGGGGCAGGAGCCAGCCCTCCCCTGCCGGAGGCATGGCAGCCTCTGGGGCAGGAGCCAGCCCTGCCCTGCCGGAGCCATGGCGGTCTCTGGGGCAGGAGCCAGCCCTCCCCTGCTGGAGGCATGGGGCAGGAGCCAGCCCTCCCCTGCCGGAGCCATGGCGTCCTCTGGGGCAGGAGCTAGCCCTCCGCTGCCGGAGCCATGGCGGCATCTGGGGCAGGAGCTAGCCCTCCCCTGCCGGAGCCATGGCAGCCTCTGGGGCAGGAGCTAGCCCTCCCCTGCCGGAGCCATGGCAGCCTCTGGGGCAGGAGCTAGCCCTCCCCTGCTAAAGGCATGGCGGCCTCTGGGGCAGGAGCCAGCCCTCCCCTGCCGGAGCCATGGTGGCCTCTGGGGCAGGAGCTATCCCTCCCCTGCCGGAGCCATGGATGCCTCTGATGGTGTGAGAGGAAAAGCTGCTCGGGAGGGGCCGAATGCATCAACCCATCTTCCAGGAAATGCCACGGAGGGACCTGGTGTGCGTCGGGTCACGCTCTCGCGTGTTTACTTTGGCCATTCCTGCCATGCCCGGAGAGGGCGCCTATTGAATGTTAATGTCCAGGGCTGGCCGGAGGAGCAGCGCCGCTCGCGCTCTGTGCCTGGAATGCCGGAGGATTAAGGGGAGGGTGCGAGAAAGAGTGCGATCCGCTGGAAGGGGCGGGGAGGGCTGGGAGGGAAAGCCAGCGAAGCCATAAATCAGTAAATAACGGAGATTAAACCTGTCCATATGCTCTTTAACAGGGAACAGATGCCACGTGCATGAAGCCAGGGCAGTGCAAACAGCGGGCGTGCGATCAGTGACCCTGGCACCGAGGGGGGGGGGGGCACGAACAGATGGGCAGAGGCGGCAGTGCAGACACTGGGGGCACAGAGGGCACTGCGCTGCTTCGTGTGCGATCAGTGAACCTGGCGCAGAGTGGGGGGGGGGGCGGAAGGGCAGGTGGGCAGAGGAGAGACAGCACTGCTGCACAAGTGAAGATAAGGCAAAGGGTACAACTGGACTACCACGCGCACACACAGAGGTGATGCAGGGGCGAAACGGACTACTGCAGATATGGCGGTAACGCGCGGATAGAGGCAAATATTCCCTTACTGCACATCGGGCAGGGGACTGCTGCCCGCTGGAGGGCAGGAACAGGGGAACCCCTGGGCTGCTGCACCCCTCGAGGAAAGGGAGGGCTGGAAGGAAGGGCCAGGGAGCTCCTCTGCGGTGAAGGGTGAGGAGTCCTGACAGGCTCCGCGGATTGGATTTAGGAAGGCACGAGGCACGAGTCTCGGGCAGCACTGCACTCATGGAGGTTGTCGTCAGTCAGACCACAAGCCTTGATGTGAGCTGGGACTGAGCTCCCACAAAGCACCGTTGTTTTTTAGGGATCCCTGGCTCACCTTTGATAGGTTAGTACAACCAGCGGAGAGAGGACGCCACTCACCGCAGCAGCAATGCATTCGATATAAAAAACATAGAAGCTGCAAGCGAAGTCAGAAGAAAGACAACAAATGTAATAGAATGAGGCAAACTTTAAAGAAATGGAAAACAGATTCAAAATGATAACGAAAACAAAAACAGGCCCGTAGGAAAGCATTGGAAGTAGGCATATAATGCTACCTCTCGGAAACAAAAAATGGTGAGACAAAATGTCCTTACTGCGGTTTTTTTAAATTGTTTTTTTATATAAGGGCCAACATTTTTCCACAAGGTCTGGTTGTGGCATTGCCGTGAAGAAAGTACTCGGACATTCACCTCTGGGCACCTGCCTCCTGGTTCCCAAGCAGTATAGCAGCTCCTAGCCGCAGCTCCGTCTGGTTGTCTCCTGGCCCCTGGCCCCTTTGGCTCCAGGCTTGGCTCCAGAGTGGCCAGGGGCTGCGGGAGTAGGGACGGTGTTTAATCGGTCTGTAAAAACCCAACCGCAACACTCCGCTCTCACCTGGGATTGAATTGGCCTGTTCTGTGCCCAGCCCTTTAAAGTGGCACCTGGCTTGCTCAGCGTCATGGATCTTTGAATCAAGTGTGATCCTGCCCAAAAAGTGTTTGCCATTGGAATCCACTCGGCTGAGCTCTTGGAGAAAGTGCCATAACTCATGGCTGCTATCATAATATGCGGTGAAGGATGATATTTTCAAAGCACTTTACCTATACATGGTCAATTTGATTTTGAGTGCTATTATGTTTGAAAAGTAAAAAAAACAAAAATGAATAATGCAGATAGAGGGTGGTGTAGTGGAGAGGCTGGAACATATGCAATTATAAAACTACATGCTCTGTTCTAAGGCGATAGTGGGAAATATATGTCCTTCACTCCCCCCCCCCCCCCACGTCTGCACTCTGTACTACGACTGCATCAGTCTAACTGACAGCAGCGGTACAAGAGTGACGGATAGGATATTGGAAAACATACATAGCTGTGGTTTTAAATAGCATGCGCGGCTGGACTCCACGGAAAAAGGCAAAATACCAAATGTTCTGGAGCAAACTAAAACGGGGGGATCGCTGTGTAAATATATTTCCAAACAGAGGTAACCCAGACCGTCGAGAAGTGGATCCCGACAGGCATGGGGGAGGAAGAGCTGGGCTGACCGCATGCTGCACACTGTGGCTGGGCGTGGACCCTGGAAGGAGAACGTCCCCAGTCCTTGGAGTGAAAGCTGCACTTATGGGATATCTGGCATGTGTTTGAATCCTCCCAGTAGCCACAGAGACCTAGAGTTTGACTCCAGGAAGCAGATGAGGAAGAGGGCGTGTTTAGGAATATGCTTGAAGGCCGCTGGAACCAATCCGCTGTTCAGACTGCAATGATGAGTGAATATTAAGTTGTGTATCCAGCACTGAAGTCTATTGTGCTGAATGGAGAGCACTACAGACTGAAGCCCTCCGTGACAGGTCAGTCTTTTTTTGCACTGCCCACTAGTGGTCGGCAGGCCTGCCCCGGTGAGTGAGAGGAGTTCAGTCTGCGTGAGCCCATTATCCTGAAGGAAGAGGCGGAGAGTGAGGGCCAGGGCAGGTTCCTTCAGTATCCAGATTAGTGACTGCAGTGTGCGTTGGGACGGAAAACTCCTCTACATGGTAATTGACTTGCACCTCTAAGCTGATTTTTGTTGTCGTAGACAAACGCTGATAATGCAGGAGTGCCGTGACATAGGCCAGTCTCACGGATTGCGGTCTTGTTGGACTGGATCACCCAAAGCGCTACCCTCATAGTGGTGGAAGGTTATTACCTTCACCAGGAGTTAAGCAGCGTGGCACAATGGTGGCAGCGTGGCACAATGGTGGCAGCGTGGCACAATGGAGGCAGCGTGGCACAATGGTGGCAGCATACTGTGCAGTGATCCGGAGTGATGCCTACAGGCTCACTCGCTTTTAAAATGTTCTGCTGCTGTGTGCTTCACTCACCTTGGCCTACATCAGATTGGTGTGATGTGCTGTGTAGTGCAAAAGTGGTGTGTGTGCCTGGGGAGGGTGCCATACAGGGATAATGCAATACTGAGTTGTTTGCACATGGTGTATGCATGTGCATATTCCTGAGTGGTACAATACCCGAAGGAAGTAGTGCTGTGGAGTGAGTGCAGGTTAAGTGCATGTGCTGGTTGTATGTGTACCAGTGAGTGGTTAAATACATGAAGGTGCAGTGTGTGCATGTTAAATGCACATGCTGGATGTATGTGTGCCTGTGACTATTCCAGTACATGGAGGATACAGTACAGTGCAGTGTGTGTATGTTGTGCACGGCGTGTATGTCTGCTTCTGGATGGTACAATTCATGGAGGGCCCATACTGTAAGTTGGAAAAGTGTTTCCTTCACTCCATCCTACTTTGTGCTACTAAACTGAACTTCTGCTTACAACGTTTCGTTTATTAAAATTATAGTTATAGCAATCTTAGAATAAAAACAGGCCTGGTTTCCATTTTGGCAGACCCAGGCCTGCATCGTGACACATGGAGTGGAGGTAGAGACAGGTTTGTGAGTTGCTGCATTGCTGTAACCTGGGCGGGGCTCTTGTTGGGCGGGCCAACAAGGCGCCCATGGCCTGTGTTGTGGGACCATGTTCTGTGGAGACATCCCAGCTGTGGCAGATGGTTTTTCAAGTGGAAAGGGAACACAGAAATAGATACTTCAAAAGAAGCCAAACCCTGACATAATTCTTCAAAGCTGCAACCCTAGATCACATTTAGTGTCTTTAAAATGAACTATAAGAAGGGGAGTTTGAGACCCCAAAAATGTTCATCTGCCAAGTAGCCAGACGGGCTGTGTAAAGAGGGAAAGCTCTGCAAGGCTTCTTCTTGTGACCAGGACTGATGGCCGAGGCCTGCTGGCCTCCCTGATGGGCGTCACCCATGGAATTCAAGACTACCTGCCCGGAGCACCAGTGCCTGCCTGCATTCAGAGATCAGTGTTCCCTGTGAGGAACAGGAGAGGTCGCAAGGTCTAGCGGGGAGCCCTGTCGAATGGACTCCCTGTGTGAGGTATGAGAAAATTGCTGCTGCACCTATTGGGTTGTTGCCTGTGTGCTGGACTGAGTCGGTGACCCCGGTATGCCAGGAGAGGACCGCAGTTAAGATAGCCAAGGACATAGCATCCGTGCTGTAAGGGCTGAAGCCTTGTGCTGTAATATTGCAGTGACCACATATGCCAGAAGGGGCCACTGTGGTAAAAAATGCTGTGCGGTAAGGGCCAGAGCTTTGGGTGGCAGCTGAGCGGCAGGAGGTGCTGCTGAGAATGCTTGTGTGTTGTTGATTGAGCTGGAGCCTGTAGACTGCTAGTGGTGGTGATCTTGTAGGTCACCAGGTGCAGCAAGGACTGTGACTAGTCCTACCTCATCGAGCAAGCGAGGACACCCTGAAAGCATCATTACCTAAGTTCGGGATCGAGGATCGTAGCGTTGGAATCACCGCCTGTAGGAAGGTGGAATCTGACTGCATGGTTGCCCCCACTTTTATTCCTGGTGTGTTGCTGGTTTCGACTTAGGCTGGGGTCCTGAATAGCAGGATCCCAGTCAAACTATCTGCTTTCCCCTTTATATTGATTACAAGTACTTAAGGTACACTCCAGATTGGATTCTTGGGTACCCTTATAAGTCCCTAGTATATGGTATACTATGTACCCAGGGCATAGGTACCCCAGAGGCCTACCAGGGGCTGCAGCATGTATTATGCCACCCCTGGGAAGCCTTCCAAAATGACACCACAGGACTGCTACTGCAGCCCGGGTAAGGTGGTATATGCACCCCTTACTGAGATATAGGTTACCTATATCTCTCCATATCACTGCACATATAAACCTCAGTCACCCCTATGGCAGGCCTTAACAATCCCGAAGGCAGGGTGCTGGGTCTTATGTGAGAGGGTGCCCATGCATGAGCAGAGCCCCTCTGCAGCCTTCGGAACCTTTATTCTGGGGTTGTTTGTGATGCAGCCAAACCATATACTCTTAAGTGCATTATAACCAAACGGTAAATGCTAACTTTGGGATGGCTGCACAGAAACATGTTGTGTTTGGTATCAAATACCTTGGAATCATACCCCACACCAGTAACTGGTGTGCGAGTATGATCCCACCCTTCTAGAGGGAGAGACATGACCGCACCGGTATACCCGGTACCAGCTAACAGAGCCCTGGCATCACAAAATGGATGATGCCAGCCTCAGACATGAGTCTGCCCTCCTGCTGCTGGATGAAACTTCGGCAGGGGAGACCTGGACAATAGGTTTCATGTCACAGGGAGATGTCACCACCTCCCAGACAGGCTTTAGTGTTTTGGGGCTGGGTGGGTGCACTCCAAGAGTGCTTTGAAGTCTGCACTGGGGGCACATTTGGTGTCCCTGTGCATAGTCCAGCTCAAACCGGTTGCAGGGGCTACCAGCCTCTGCTCTGGTGCGAAACTGGACAAAGGAAATGGGTGTAGCCACCCCTCTTTCCTGATCCTCCCATAGGTGGGTCCCTAGAGTTGTCCAACCCCTTCTTTGGGTATAAGATAGGAACCCCTGGCAACAGGACTTTAGATTACACCTGGACGAAACTCTGATACTGAATCCTGGAACTTCGACGATCTAGATTGAACTAGATGACTGAAGAATCTTCCTTGGAGTAAAGGAGTTACTCCCCTGCAAAGCAGGCACCAAAGACGCATCTGACCGGTTTGCATTTCCGAAGCTCCCACCGGACTCCGAAGAATTTTGCAACACAGGAGGTGGGTTTCCGTGGTCTTAAAGGTCGATCAGTGCCCACAGCAAGTCTGAGGCCCGTATCCCTCGTGGCGACCGTGCAACCCGAACCCCTGGACACCGCGTCACTTTGCAGAAGCATCAGCTTTCCAATGACTCCTGCAGCTAGCTTTGGGTTACTTGTAGCCCTGACCCCGAGCAGCATTTGCACCAAAGATTGCCGGCCTACACTCCACGAGTGTTCCGTTAGCTGGCACTGTGTTTTCTCTCGAGATCCCTTCGCGATCCCTGATCCGTCGAGTGGTGGGTCCCTGTGAAGGCAACTTTAACTTTAATTGGTCTTACCTGGTTGCTCCGGACGTGCCCTGACTCTCCATCGCTTGGGGAGTCCCCAGGACCTTGCTGGTCTGCACCGAAGCATCTTTTCTCTTCCTGCGTGGGTTGCTGTTGCCAAGGCTTGTTGGGTCAATTCAGGGCACCGATACCGCAGCACTCGACATCCTTCGTGGGACAGCTTGAATCCAGCTCCTGGTCGTCGTCGACGCCTCCTGGTCCTCGTGGCTGCAGAGTCAAGCTTCACCTCTTCGCACCTGAATCACCCGACATCTGAGGGCATTAGTCTATCGTGCCCCTGGTCACTGGCAAGTGACCCAGACTCTGTCCCCTCTGCTTTCAGGTTCTTCTGATCTTCGATCCAGGCTTGGGTCACACCGGACACTTGTCTCCTTCCCGGCAGCAGCAGTTTGCAGCAGATCGCCATTGAAATCAACAACGATTCCCGACACCATTTGACACCTATGCACCTGGCTTCCCTGGGTGAGGTAACTCGAGTACTCCGGTGCTCCCGTGGGTGCTGGCCATAGAACCACATAAGTCTGACAGGGTTTGCTCAAAGCCCTCTCCTAAGTGTCCTTAACTTCTAAAATTCCAACCGCGACTTTCCCATAGAATAGTACGGGGCTCGCGCCTGTGTTCTCACACTGCACGTGTTACCCGTGGGTCTCCTGTGGGTGGTTCCTTGGGGTCCCAGCGATTTTATGTGCTCTAGGCACTGTGTCGTGTCAAGTTGGGGTTCTTATACCGCTTTCTTAATGTATGGTTTGGTCCGCCCCTAAGGCCCATTGTATATTGTGCTATTTACTGTTGTTTTAAAACTGTATTATTGTGTTTTTTCGACTCTAATCTCTTAAAGAGATTAGTAGTGAGAGTTTAGAAATAAATACATATATTTTATATATACCTTGTGTGGTTCTCCTTTCATTTAGTGATTCAAGAGGTTATAATCTGGTAATCCAAGCTGCTTTACACTCCTTCAAGATTTAGCCTGAAGGCTGCTCTCCAAAGCTACCACTAGGATAGCTTTCAATAAAGGTTGTCTTTAAACCCATCATCAATAAGGGTTGTTTGGACTGTTACAAGGTGCCCACTATAACTAGTGGACAGCACATACCAGGCCAACTTCTCACACCGCCCTACTGAGAGCATTTAAGACACTTACCCGCAAGGAGGACTGCAGGAAACCTCTGATCGCTGCTGGAGTGTGACTGCTAGGGAGAGAGAGTGTGCACCTGCGGCGTGCAGCCTGAGTCCATGTGCATCCGATTCACATGATCGATACCCGAGTGGCTACAAGTGCCCGTAGACAGGGCGCACTTCAGGAGTGCACACTCCATTCCTACTGGAGGAGGTAAGACTTTTTTCATGCCAATCGGTCCTGGGGAATTTCACTGCTGAAGGGGGTGAAACAGGGACTTGCTATTAAAACACTGACGCCTGGCCTTCATTGTTGTGGTGTTTGTGAATGTCGTTTTTTTCCTTTATGCGGTTAGCGGTAGAAATAAACTATTTTACGTAATAGTGAGTATTTGGCTGGACATTTATGTATTACTGCTGCTGCGCGTATTTGGAGTGGTAAGCCCCTGGTCACTAATTTGTATTCACTCCCCATCACCCCCTATAGTTTCCTTGGACTGCTCGACCGCGTTTGCCATTGAGAGTCAAGTGCATTTGGGGTACTTGACCCCATTGCTCAGAACTTATAGTAGGCCAGGCACTGGGACACCAGTAGTGAAAGGCGCCTCAACCCACATGGTTGGGCCCAGTAGCCCCTGCGTGCCACGTGGCTCCTGAAAGGGTTTCTGACAGTGTCTCTCTCTCTCCCCCTCCTTCTGGCATATGTGGTTGCTGCAATGTTATCGTGCAGTCTTCGGCTCTTACCGCACAGCAGTCTTTACCACGGTGGCCCCTCCAGGCACATGGGGTCGTTGCAGCACAAGGCTTCAGCCCTTAACGCACGCACGGCAGTCTTTGCAATGGCTTTCTTAATGGCTGTCCTCTCCTGGCATATGGGGGTGCCGACTCAATCCCTCTCTTCGCCTCCCCCCCGCCCCCTCTTTCCTTTCTTCCTATAGCTGTGAGCTCCTGCTGTGAGCTCCCATAGAGAGTCTACAGGAGAGGGCAGAAACGGGGATGTAAAACTTGCAAATCCTTTTGAGAGTCACTTGTGCAAACTACATTTTCGATGGCTAGTTCTAAAATACATTTGTACTGCAAGAGAAAAATTGCCAAGCAATTCTGGACAACCAAGCCCAAATGGAACAATTTAGCCAAATCTCAAGCACCCTCCCCCAAAAAGCACGTTAGTTGTCGAGTTCGACAAGTGTTGTGTGGGTCAGGGTCCCCAACACGAAAATGGACTCTCTTAAACTGTGCTCAACACTAGCAAACCTTACTAATAGCAACGAGCTGTGTGATCGCATGCATGTAGCTTCGCTCGCACCAGCACTTTTGATTTCCATTTTCAAATCGTGTTTTATGATACTGTAGACTGGTCTTCACAGTTTGTGCGCGTTGCATAGGGTTTTATGACTGTATCGTTCTTTACCCGGACTCCTGCACATTGTAAGAATTTTAATGAATCCACCAATAGCGATTGATTTGATTTAGTGTAGGATACCACATTGTTGGGATATGGGTCAACAGACTGATTGTGAGCTGCCTGCAGCTGACCCCCAGGCCCCCCCCCTCCCCAAGGGCACAGGTTGGCCTCTAAGATGCGAACTAACTGTACCGGGTGGGGGGTCTGTGGCCCCCCCCCCGCGGTAGCTTGGCTCAGCGCTGCACTCCTCAGAGTATCATAACTAGCCACAGCAACAACACCGTTAAAAAATATTTCATTTAATAACCCAGATCAAGATATTTTTCTTAATACTTTTTTGTCTTATTAACGGTCTTAAAAATGAGGAAAATCGGATATATGGATCGAAAATTATAGTAAGCACTAATTGGAAAACTTATTGGTAAAATCACATTTTTTCAAAAGTTATTTTATTAAAAGCGTGATCCAAAGTTCTTATTTGGGAATAGACTCTGCACATTCTCTTTAGAAAATATGCACTTGTTATTTATTTTGTAAGTGGGAAAAGTGTTTCCTCCACTCCACCATCTTGCTTTGCACCACTACACTGAAGTTCTGCTTACAACAGTTGATGTATTAGAATGAGAGCTGTAGCAATCCTAGAGTAAAGACGGCGTCTGTTTAATGCTGCCGAGCTTCTCGGAGAGCTGCAGCAGAGGTGGAAAACACTAGAGGCGTTTAAGGATAACATCAGACCAGCACAGGCGGGCGGGGGGCTGAAGGCACTGTCTGACTTCATGCCACCCACAGCATCCCCCGGAGGGCGCCTTGGAAGCTGGAGGAGGCGCAGGTCTCCAGGGTGGCCCTGGGAGGGTCGAAGGCCATTCCCAACAGGCCTTGCTCCTACACCAGGGCACAGGGGGAGTCGGGTCCACTGTCCAAACCCAATTTGTTTTCTTCCGTAGGCAAAATATTTTTCATGCCCATTAAATCTAGGGTTCTTCTTACCTTCATTTCACTCTGGAGAGGAGTGTCACCAGCCCTGGGCTGTAGTAAATCTCCAACCATTTCCAGGGAGGAAGGTGTGGACACAGAGTACATGAACGCCAAAAACAAAACACACAGGGTTGTGGGTGTTCCCGTTCTTCCAAGGCACACCACGTCTTGGGACACCCCCTTTCCACCCCTGAGTAGGATTGATTGCATGGTGGAATGAACCTCCCTCATAATGGCTTTATGCCTGCCACTCACTACTTTGTGAATTTGTTTTAAAATATGTTTACCATCGAATTTACCATTGTGAATAGGGCCCCAAGTATTCCAAGTGGAAGCCCAGTGAGGGATGGATTCCCTCTCGCCCGGCATGGAACAAAGCCTCCCTGTGAGGCCATCTTCTTATTACTGCTCCTTTCAGGAGGGAACAGAATGATGAGCAAGGCCTCGGCTCAGTCCTGCAATCCATGTCTCCCGTGGTCCACACTAAAGTCCCGCACAAACTGAGTGGCAAGACTGACGAGCTACCCATCCAGAGCCCTGCCCTTCTGGGCTGGCAGCAGGAAGTAATGCATGCCTCTGCACAGAGCCTTGGTTTAGCCATCCCTCCTTTGGTGCCCATGTGAATCATGGGGAGGCCAAGCCGCAAGTGTCCCCGCATCAATCAATTCTGGGTTTGTAAGCGCAGCTACTCACCCGGAAGGGTCTCAAGGTGCTGAAGAGGGAGATTGGCATGGGGCAGCTCCTGGGTATTTATGGCGATTCGGCAAAGAGCCAGGTCCCGAGGCCCTTCAAGAACTTGGCGAGTGTTGGTGTCTCCCGGAGGTGGAGAGTTCCATGCCTTGGCTGTGAGGAAGCAGAAGAAGCGTCCTCCCGTCCTGGTCTTCTTGATGCATGGCATCGTCGCAGTAGAGTTGGGCTGATCGGAGGGATCTTTGGGGTGCGTGGAACGAGAGGCGGTGGTTCATGTAGGCGGGTCCGGTGTTGTGGAGGGCTTTGTGGGCGTGGGTGAGAAGCTTCTCGACGGGGAGCCAGTTTAGTGTCCGCAGGTGTTGGCTGATGTGGCAGTGGTGTGGTAGGTTGAGGACTAGTCTGGCGGCGGTGTTCTGGAGTTTGCGGGTGAGGTTCTTGTTGATCCCATCGTAGAGTGCGTTGACGTAGTCCAGTCTGCTGCTGATTAGGGTGTGGGTGAAGGTTTTGCTGTGCTTGAGGGGAATCCAGTTGAAGGTCTTTCGGAGGAGGCAGAGGGTGTGGTAGCAGGAAGAGGTGGCGGCGTTGATCTGGCGGTCCCTTTTGAGTTCAGAGTCCAAGATGATCCTGAGTTTGCATGTGTGGTCCGTGAGGATTCCCTATGGTAGGGGGTCACCAGGTGGCGTTCCAAGCTTCGGGGCGAGGGCCCATGATGAGTACTTTGGTTTTGTCCATGTTCAGTTGAAGGCAGCTGTTCTTCATCCACCTGGTGACTGCTTCCATTCCTTCTTGAAAGTTGTGTTTGGAGATGTTGGGTTCGTTGGATAGGGAGAGGATGAGTTGGGTGTTGTCTGTGTATGATACGATGTTGCATCCGTGCAAAAGTAGTACTTTTTCAGCCTGCCTTCTTACATCAAGTCAAGAGGTCAGTATCTAGTCCTGGCCACATGTCCTAACACAAATATGTGATGTTGTCAAATTAAATGTTGTACTGTGAATAAACATTGGCAAAGCCAATAAGTGTTGACTTTGAGACCTATTGGCTTTGCCAGTGACACCTAGAAGTGCAGTGCAGCATGGTAAAAAATAATTTTAAAAAAGGCGCAATCACATGGCTGCATCATTTTGGAGGCATGCACATGGTTTAGTACACATGTACACCTACGAAATAACATGTGCACCATTTTTTAAATGTACCAATCTGAGATGGATTTGTGTATATATAATTAAATAAAGAAATAATAGGGCAGCACTTCTAAGAAGACGGACCAGCAGCAATTTACTGCCTGGTCCTTCACTTAAAAAAGTAATAAAAAACGACAGGAAGTGGGAGTGGGGAGAAGAGGCACTCAAGGAGAAGCACATGGATAAACAAGCATTTGCAATGCAATAGGTCTCGCATTAATGAATGTTTGAGCTATTGGCGTTGCTAATAATAATGCAACAAAAATAGTTCAAACTTTCAGTAATGCGAGAACTATTGCATTGTAAATGGCAGTAAGTTTGATAGTTACATATTACCTCTTGTCACCTGAGAGATCTGGTAAGGCGGTTTTGTACTTGGGGCGGCAGAAAAAAATACAAAGGCATTCGTATAACAATTGATAAACTAACAACTTTAGGAAATTATGAAAGTATTGGGTATTTTATAGAAGACAGAGCAAAGAGTTAAAGTTAGTTTCCACAGGCCCTGTTAAGCAGGTGCATGTATATTGGTCTAGGGCGAGCTGTCTCCGGAGGAGAGAGGAGCTTAGGCGATTTGGGGTCCACATCTAGCTATCCTGGTTCAGTTGTATACTTGTGACTAGCTGAGAGGCAGCTTATAAACTTCGGCGTGGGCCTTTTATTTAAACGCATAATTAGTCTGTGTTTATTTTGGTCCTTAAAACAATTCTTGTTGAGGTTTCTTAAACTATTTAGCATTCTATGAGAGGAGTATATTGTGGCTTGTGCTGTGCTCCCCAATGTCCAGGTTTTGTGGCACCAAACCATAACTTTTATTTTAGCAAACCGTGTCAATGTAACCTATGTCTAAATCGCCTTTACCCTTTAGGCACGAGGCCAGGCGAAAGGCTTTACGAGTCCGCCCCTGGGCCCCACAAGCACCTGTGTGACGTTTGAGGACCAGGCATGGTATCTTGAAACCCTGGCTGTAGCAGCAGAAGAGAGTTCGATTTAAAAAAAAAAAAAACACAAACGTGCACCCTGGAGGTAGAGCACAGAATGTTAACGCTGTCCAACTGCCCGACAGAGAAGGAGAAAGACCAACAATGACTAGAGGCATGACCGGGCTGAAATGAAATGATGATGTTACGCAATACAGCGGTAGGGCTGGGGCACAGCCAGTCAATCGAGTCCTTACTCATTGGGGGGGTGAAAGGGGGGGGGGGATCAAAAACAATATTTTTCGCTCTGTAAAAATTTCAAAAAGCAGCGAGGAGGGTGTAAGCTGGGGTGGGGTCACCGAACAGGCACCCTCTGCTACAAGAATCAACGGTACAGAACCTTCTCAATATACTAACTGGGCAGGGGCTGGTGGGTGCGGATCACAGGAAGATTTTTAAAAGCGCTATAAAGTAGCCAGTGCTAGCCACCTCATAGCGCTTTTTAGTTCGAGATTGTAGAGACAGAGACAGGTGGAAGGGTTAAGCGGAACGAGGTAGAATGGGGAATAGACTCCTAAAACAAAGGATTTAGATAATCCACTAGCCCATGGACTGCCCCTGCTGCAGTTAGGCATGCTGGCTCCGATGTCGTTGTGTGACTCAGCCAAAGAAAGCAATCTTCTGAGCACGAGGAACGAGCTCTGATCACTACAGTGGGTACCTCACATTTAAGGTGGTGTTGGGTCTTGGCTGGGCTTCGAAGGGTCCTGCAGGGTTCACTTCCAAATCTCGTTCTCCTGAGTAGTGGTGCATGCTACTCAAAGGACTGCTGTGAATCGCTGGGATGATCACGTTTCTTTCCAGGGGTCATATGGCGCCATCTTTTCAGGGCAGGACAGAGTCCAACACCCATACCCAACCGCATGTGCAGTGTGACCCAATCCCAGCGAGGAGCCACAAGGTGCATATTGTAACAAGCCGGGCCCAGGGGCGGTTTACATAACCACAGTAACCTCTTCTGTGGGCCCGGCTTGCAATGCCAAGAATGTACAAATATTTTTCTGATTAGCTCCGGCAGTGCACAATGCTGCACTGAGAGCACAGCACAACGACCTGCAGACAGAGGAGCTATAATGCACGAAAATTAATTTTAGTGCGGCGATGCGGGGGACACGCTTACAAATATGCGTTGGACTAACTCACTCTGTGTGGCACTAGGCAGGGCTGGGGATGTGGTGTAATCTCCAGAGCTGCAGACTTTGGAGCTGGGGAAACCGGGTTCGAGTCTCCGGCTCTGTAAAACTGTACCTTGCCCGTGTGGTTTCTGAAAGCGTGCGACCATCTGAAGAACCAGCAATCTGGTGCCTTGCAGTCTTCAGATCATCAGATTGATTTGGAAAAAGTATTTTAAAAAACGGCATTGCAAATGGCCGCCATTGTCCCGGCTGCGCTTGGAAAGTGAAAGCGGGCGTGGCCAGCTTACTGAATGTAAGCAAAGAACGCTGTCTTCAAGAAGCTCAATAAAGAACAAGGCACAACGAAATTAAGCACACAAAGTATACAGAACGAAAATTCACCCACGCACGACAAAATTAAGCAAGAAACAGCAAGCTACCAAACAATGCTGGGCGCCCGTGTAGTTTTTGAAAGCAGGCGCCCATGTGCTGCCTGTAGCTATGGTGTGGGTGGGACATTGGGATAATAAATGCCGGGCGCCGGTGTTAAAGTGGTGGCGGGCGCCCATGTGGTTTCTGAAAGTGTGCGACCATCTGAGGAACCAGCAATCTGGTGCCTTGCAGTCTCCAGATCATCAGATTGATTTTGAAAAAGTATTTTAAACCAGCATCGATCTCTTGTCTTTATTCGGCCATGTGTTTCTAATTAGAAACACATGGCCCTATAAAGATAAAGTGCTCTGCAACAGCAGCAAAGCAGGCGACCGAGTCCGGATCGGAGCTGAAAGGGCATCACCAAAAAACCCTCATTTCCAATGGCAGGCCACTGTTTAGCATAAACGGTGACGCTAGCCAATGGAAATGAGAGGAGGGGCTTCAAGCCCTCTTCTCAAACTCCTCGTTCACAATAAATCTCGCCAAGCGAGCAGCACATGCGCTGCAATGCTAGGCGAGACCTAAAAAGCAACGCAGAGGAAGCACCCAAGAGAAAGAGCAACACAGGGGTTGGGGGAGAAACACATGGCGAAGAGAGAGTAAGACAAAGTGAAACAGAGGAAGAGAGAGAGAAGCACATGAGGGAGACAGCTGTAAAACACCTACACTCCCATGGAGAGATTAGCCAAACAGAACAGTAGTGCCTGAAAAGTAAGTAGGGGAAGAACACACGTAATAAAGAATTTGCTGAAAGGGAGTGACAACACTGGAAAAAGAAGGAAAGCAAACAAGCCAGCAGATAAAAAACAAGCAAATGAAAACGGTAAGCAACGGGTGGACTCTAATTCCACTGTACACTGACAGTAAGTCTTCTCTCAAACAAGACAGCTTGCTCTGTCTGGTAGGCGAGACCAAAACATTCTGACATGATATTCAAGCTCCCCAGGCCCTCGAGGGAACGGAAAGTCATTAGCAGTCGACTGCAGTATTTTCAGTAATTTGCAAATTACGGAGCGGGAGTGCTTTGTGTAACAACAGGAAAGTGTGAGATGTGAGCGAGGCGCTGGGGGGAGGGGTGCGGGTGGCTGAGCTGTGGGTAACACCGGGTGATGGAGGGGGCTGGGTGCTGCTCACAGACTCCTATCGAAGTGTGTATCATGCATCAGCTTGCGTACAGGGAGAGCCAGCGTAAGCTACTAGGAATGATAAAAGTAGCTGGTGACGTGCTTGTTACTATATACCGTTAATGGCTTCTATCACAGGGAGGAAGGTGAGACTCTGGGTACACAGTGATGAAGTCTTGAGGACTTCTCCGCTCTTCCCTTCTGATTGCTTTTGCTTCTTGTCCTATCAGTAAATTTAAGATGTGAAATCCGTGGATTTGCCTGCGCCTTCCTAGAGGCTGTGATCTAACTATACTCTATGTACACACATGTACCTTCTTTTAACAAAGGTACCTGTAGTTGTCTGTACCTTGGGAGAGCACCTTCCCATGCCTTAACGTAGACACATGTACCGTCGTTTACCAAGATGCCTGCGGTTGTCCGTGCCTTCGGAGAGCCCATTCCCATGCCCTCACATAGATACATGTATGTCTTTTACCAAGATCGCAGTGGTTGTCCGTGCCTTCGGAGATCCCCCTCCCTTTACCTCACGTTGACATCGACACATGTACCGGTTTTTACCAAGATGGCTGCGGTTGTCCGTGCCTTCGGAGAGCCCCTTCCCATGCCCTCGCGTAGACACATGTACCTTCTTTTACCAAGGTGCCTGCAGTTGTCCGTGCCTTCGGAGAGCCCCTTCCTATGCCCTCACGTACACATGTACCTTCTTTTACCAAGATGCCTACGTTTGTCAGTGCCTTCGGAGAGCTCCTGTCCATGCCCTCAAGTAGACACATGTACCGTCTTTTACCAAGAATAACTGCCGTTGTCCATACCTTTTGGAGATCCCCTTCCCATTCCCTCACGTAGGCACATGTGCCGTCTTATACCAAGGTACCTGTGGTAGACTGTGCCTTTAAATGGGCCCTTTCCACATTCTCATTTAGATAGATTTATCAAGTTTTACCAAGATACCTGTGGTTGTCTTTGCCTTCAGAGAGCTCCTTCCCATGTCCTCATGTAGACACATATATCCTCTTTTACCAAGGTACCTGTGGTTGTCCGTGCCTTCGGAGACGCTCTTGTGTTGCACATCATCCTGCTTGTCGGCTCTTACCCGTACACCACTGCTTACCAAGCTAACCTAAATCTGCTGCTTTTTACAACCTCAAGTGTCCTAATTTGTCCAGTCCTTAGAAAGTGCTACTGATGTGCCATGCCTTCCTCGAGAAGCATCACGATCCTTCCTGCTGCCTCTGCATGTCCCTAGACTCTCCCAGAAATCCCTGTATGTTCCACTTCCCAGTGACTGTGGTATACCCATAGACTCTTACTTAATTCTGTCTCTGCATCCACTCGTAGACCATTCTCGAACTGTCCTCCTTGAGGCGATTCTGCCAGCGATCTGCTTTTGATGCTTTTTTGCCCACACCCCATCACTAACATCAATTTGATCCCACTAACTTGCTTTCCACTAGCCTTTGGCCATTCACATTTCCACCACATTGACAGTACTTGGTAGGCAATGATTTACAGTTATGTCTTCCATAGCACTACGTGCACCCAGTATGGTCATTTGCATCTTTACAACTACCTCACGTATTCCCATTGTAGCCACCAGTACATCCTTGTGCCTTTCATGCAAACTCTGTGCTCCTATGTTTAATCCACTTTGAAGTCTCTGCTTTTGATCAGCAGAATTCGTGTATTTAGTTGAACTGTGAGATATCTTGAATCTGCACATTGCTGAATTCTGTGACCTCTGGCTACCATAGCACAGGTGTTCCATCAGGTGAGGTCATCCTTGTGCTTTGTCTGCAAATGGTTTGCTGATATGGGTGTTCTGGCATTGAGCCCACTGCTTCTGTTCTTCTGCACTCCTAGGTGGCCAAATGGATTGCACGACATGCGTCTGCGAATTCTTGGATTCTGTGGAATTTTACCCTTGATGTTCCTGGCACTCATGTTATTTTCAGATGAGCACCTGTTGACCAAGACCGTGTTGTACAGTCAATAGACTTGTGGGTTTACAAGCGCAATCCTCCCAGTGTATCAGTGTGATGTTTGAAAACCTCAGTGTGTGGGACGCCAGTCCTGCCTGTGGACTGCTAGGTCTGTTGGCTGCACCAAGGGGCATGTGGAGAGTTGTACTGGTCCCAGGTATTGCCAGCAAGCTGGTGGAAGACCCATGCTGCATCCGGGGACTTTTGCTGTGCCTATCCAGGTGCATTCAATATCTCAGTGACTAACAGATCTGATTACTTTCCCATGTTTGTCCATCATTGTGGTTGAGACCTTAGCATGCAGGTATAGTAAGACCACCCTGTTTCGCCCACAGCTGTTGGAACCCTCTTTCAGCTAAGAAAAGGAATAGAAGAATGTACTTGAACATTACCTTTTGCGAAAGACTTTTCTGGAATTGAAAGAAGGCCTTGAAGCACTTTTTGGGGTGGTGAAATTAGTTTTCCAGACATTTTTTAAGCACGTAAAAACGTATAATGAAGATTAGATTGGCACCACCATGACTGTCGGAATCTACATTTAGGGAAAGTTTAGCAGTGTTTAGACGAACAGCAACTCCATGGACATCATATCACTGTCCTAAGACCCTTTCTTGTCTATCATTTTGGGGGAAGGTGATCAGGTGATAACTTGATGAAGTAGTATAGTAGGTATAAATTTCAGGAAGGGTCTTTACGTGCAACCGACTCTGGCAACTGCGCATGAGTTGAACAAATTACCCACACCTTAAATCCCCCAAGCTGTTCCTTCAGGGTTACAAGGAGCTTGTAGTAACTAGAAGATAAAAGTCCAAGGAGTCCTTTGGGAAGCTTGTGAGGAAGGAAAATAGAGGGGATGATGGAAAGGGTAGCCTTTTAGGACACCGGTTGAAATGCCTGTAACACTGTTCTAGCTTATAGGCTGCTGTACATCTTCTGATCTAGTAGTTACACCTGTCCCTGAATTTAGTATTAGTGTTTATTCTCTCGATGGTGTGGCTGATACACAGGCATTGTTGGGTGGGCCTCTTGTCGCAGTCAGCGACTCTTACACATACTTTACATTATTGCTTCTACTACTGAGATGAAAACCATTTTGGACTGGTGGTTTTACAGGCGGCTTTGCACCGTGAATTGTTTCCCTATGTATTTTCTCGTCATTGGCTAGTGTTATTTCAGGCTATGAATCCATGGCTGGTAGATCATGGACGAAAGCTAGTTATCGATCCAGTGTAAATAATGGCTTTCCCATCGTGAATGCTCTCCATGGATCCCCAACATCAACCCTAAGTTACATGGATATTAGTTTTTAGTCACTGCGTGATAGTGCCTGGCGGATGGTGTTCCCCGTGGGGCATCTTGTGAAAAGAGTGGATGGAGGGACTGCCCCGCGCTCTTTTTGGTACTCCTCTTTGTACAAAGTAATCTGAGGTTAAGCCAGTAGAGGGCAGTAGGTTGACAAGTGGTTGCTTGGAGAGGGGAAGAACTGTTGCTAAAGAGTCAATAACGTCTGTCTCTCCTTTTTTTTCTCCATGCCGTGTTTGATTGTAATTTTTGCCTGCAAACAGCCTTATTGTCTACAGTATATGTTAACATATACATAGAGTAGGCTTTGGATCAAACAGCTTCAACTGTTGGCTTATTGTGTTCTTCCTATTACGGAATAGTCAAAAATTAGTTATAATCACATACAAATGCACCCTACTAATGCTCACAGTCCACAACACCTCACCAAGGGCTCACACTAACTCAGGATGTCAAAACACTTGTGTGCTAATTTTATAAAAATTCACACAATTTTTCAATAAAAAGCATACAATAAAATACCCCATAGTGCATTCCATATGTCATAGATAAAAACATGATGTATTTCAATTTCATCGATAGTTTAAATAAAAACTACCCCAGGAAAAGAATATAATAACACACTCAAATTTGTTGTTAATTTGAGACAATAGACAGCACACTGCAGGAGAATAAATTCTCTGTCCCCATATGTTTCTGTCTTTTACAAATATAACTTGAACTCCAGCGTCTACGCGTTTCAGTGGATTAACCCGATATAGCTGCCTTCATCAGGAAAAACATATGAATAAATCTCCTTTCCTTCTGTGTTATACAATAACCCAGTGCAATGCACCCGGTAAAGGCCCGTATTCAAATGTGTTCTCTTTCCTCCTATTAAGTGTGCTTGCATTTCAGTGCGTTAGGGTTCTTTCTCGGCTGTGCTCTCCCCAGCCTCTGAACTCAGTCTTTCGTGTGGTTTGCTACCCCCTGTAGCTACTACTTCATTTATGTGAGGGCTGCCTGCTGCCTCCTCGTCCTGCCCTTTCCTCGGAGACCTGTGCTTTTGTACCACCCTCTGCCCTTAACTCTCAGTCCCCTGCTTTTGCCTTCCTCTCCTAGCTTTGGATTTTTTTCACATCCCACTGGTATTGCAAAATTATTTGTAAAGGCAATTGTGTTGGGAGGCCATGCTGAAAGGGTACTTTTTAAATACTTTTACCTTCCTAAGACGGCTGAAAAGGGCTTCCTCTGCTGTGCACTCTCAGACCCTGCTTCTGCCCTTCTCTCCCAGCTTTAGAATTTGTTTGTATCCCACTGGTAGTGCAAACACATGTTGAAATTGACCTTTTTAATACTTGTACCTTTCCAATTTGGCTGTCACATTGCAAATAGATGCAGGGTATTGGAACTTTGAGGGTCATCTTGGAATGATGAAAGTATAATAAACAGAAAACAAGTCAGTGATTGCATCACATTTGGACAAGCTTTAGCAACGATAATAGTGGCACAAGACAGACGGCCAAATAATAAAAAAGCATTGGCAAAACCAATTCACCAGACGCAGGTTTGGTGTTTATGTGAAACATATCATGCATTGAGTAGGAGAATGGACGGCACATCGTAGGCACACTTGAGTCTGGCCAGTAGCATCTCTGTTACAAGCCAAAGCTGGTGGCAGTAATCTTTGTGACTTACATTGAAGAACCTAACACGAGCGAGGGGAGAAGGGTGGCCAAGTAGCTCTGGTCAGACATCTGTTGCAGCTCTTCATTTTGCAGAGTATTGACGCAGTTCAGATTATTGTGTTTGTGAGTAGGAAGGTGTCCATGCTTCATGTCTTCATCGCCTCACTCGTGTAGTATCAGTCCGCTAGTGCAGCTGTTTCTTCTCGCCCTCTCTGCCCAGTTCTCTCTTTTTTTCCCTATGTCACTATTTATAACCACCGATGCTTGATTCGTGGGAGTCTTCTTGTGTATTGTTGAAGTGTATGACTTCATTCTCTTGTACGTACCGCTCACTGACACCCTCTCGTAGTGCATAAATGAATAAAGGAAGTATTGTGAGCAGTGGCAGCCTAGATAGTTGTGTAAACATTCTGCACACTTGATGAACAGGTCTGACTGACTCCAACTCTCATCACCTATGTCTTGAATGACGTAACTGGCCACGCGCAGACTCCAGATAAAGGAGCATACGCCTGAGAATTATTGACCCATGGATGAAAATAACTGTCTGACTATTGGGCGTGGCCAGAGCAAGGGGATTCAGGAAGGTGCAATGACACCAGTAATACAATCAAAAGGTAAATATGGGTGTTCTGGAACCCACTGCATGATTTGTTAATCACTTTTGCTTTCCTTCGCAAGCACCATGAATAATACAATATTTATATTAAAATGCGTGTCTTTGTGCCCCCATGATGCAGGCTGTGTTATTCTCTTAATCTATACTGGTGAGCGCCACGTGTTACTCTATGGGTGATTGGCACGAGTGCGCCACATAAAGTAGCAAAGTAAGAAACGCCTCTCTTCGTTTTGTGAGAGCAGCAGGCAATACCAAAATGGCTGCTGCCAAGTGTTACTGTGAACTGTTAAAGTGGAAAAACTGTGGCAGAGGTTGCATTGTATGTTTCTGGGATTTGTTGAAGGGGCAACCACTGGCCAGCAGTAGTGTGGGTGGGACTTCCCCTCAAGTCGCTGATGCTGGAGGCAGCGACACTGACCAGGGCATGCTTTCAGAGGGGTTGCAATGTTGCCTGTAACGACCACAGACTGCGTCGTTGGAGTTCTCCACTGGCCAGCAGTAGTGTGGGTGGGACTTCCCCTCAAGTCGCTGATGCTGGAGGCAGCGACACTGACCAGGGCATGCTTTCAGAGGGGTGGCAATGTTGCCTGTAACGACCACAGACTGCGTCATTGGAGTTCTCCACTGGCCAGCAGTAGTGTGGGTGGGACTTCCCCTCAAGTCGCTGATGCTGGAGGCAGCGACACTGACCAGGGCATGCTTTCAGAGGGGTTGCAATGTTGCCTGTAACGACCACAGACTGCGTCGTTGGAGTTCTCCACTGGCCAGCAGTAGTGTGGGTGGGACTTCCCCTCAAGCCGCTGATGCTGGAGGCAGCGACACTGACCAGGGCATGCTTTCAGAGGGGTGGCAATGTTGCCTGTAACGACCACAGACTGCGTCGTTGGAGTTCTCCACTGGCCAGCAGTAGTGTGGGTGGGACTTCCCCTCAAGTCGCTGATGCTGGAGGCAGCGACACCGACCAGGGCATGCTTTCAGAGGGGTTGCAATGTTGCCTGTAACGACCACAGACTGCGTCATTGGAGTTCTCCACTGGCCAGCAGTAGTGTGGGTGGGACTTCCCCTCAAGCCGCTGATGCTGGAGGCAGCGACACTGACCAGGGCATGCTTTCAGAGGGGTGGCAATGTTGCCTGTAACGACCACAGACTGCGTCATTGGAGTTCTCCACTGGCCAGCAGTAGTGTGGGTGGGACTTCCCCTCAAGTCGCTGATGCTGGAGGCAGCGACACTGACCAGGGCATGCTTTCAGAGGGGTTGCAATGTTGCCTGCAAGGACCACAGACTGCGTCATTGGAGTTCTCCACTGGCCAGCAGTAGTGTGGGTGGGACTTCCCCTCAAGTCGCTGATGCTGGAGGCAGCGACACTGACCAGGGCATGCTTTCAGAGGGGTTGCAATGTTGCCTGCAAGGACCACAGACTGCGTCGTTGGAGTTCTCCACTGGCCAGCAGTAGTGTGGGTGGGACTTCCCCTCAAGTCGCTGATGCTGGAGGCAGCGACACTGACCAGGGCATGCTTTCAGAGGGGTGGCAATGTTGCCTGTAACGACCACAGACTGCGTCATTGGAGTTCTCCACTGGCCAGCAGTAGTGTGGGTGGGACTTCCCCTCAAGCCGCTGATGCTGGAGGCAGCGACACTGACCAGGGCATGCTTTCAGAGGGGTTGCAATGTTGCCTGTAAGGACCACAGACTGCGTCGTTGGAGTTCTCCACTGGCCAGCAGTAGTGTGGGTGGGACTTCCCCTCAAGTCGCTGATGCTGGAGGCAGCGACACTGACCAGGGCATGCTTTCAGAGGGGTTGCAATGTTGCCTGTAACGACCACAGACTGCGTCATTGGAGTTCTCCACTGGCCAGCAGTAGTGTGGGTGGGACTTCCCCTCAAGTCGCTGATGCTGGAGGCAGCGACACTGACCAGGGCATGCTTTCAGAGGGGTGGCAATGTTGCCTGCAAGGACCACAGACTGCGTCGTTGGAGTTCTCCACTGGCCAGCAGTAGTGTGGGTGGGACTTCCCCTCAAGTCGCTGATGCTGGAGGCAGCGACACTGACCAGGGCATGCTTTCAGAGGGGTTGCAATGTTGCCTGTAACGACCACAGACTGCGTCATTGGAGTTCTCCACTGGCCAGCAGTAGTGTGGGTGGGACTTCCCCTCAAGTCGCTGATGCTGGAGGCAGCGACACTGACCAGGGCATGCTTTCAGAGGGGTTGCAATGTTGCCTGTAAGGACCACAGACTGCGTCGTTGGAGTTCTCCACTGGCCAGCAGTAGTGTGGGTGGGACTTCCCCTCAAGTCGCTGATGCTGGAGGCAGCGACACTGACCAGGGCATGCTTTCAGAGGGGTTGCAATGTTGCCTGTAACGACCACAGACTGCGTCATTGGAGTTCTCCACTGGCCAGCAGTAGTGTGGGTGGGACTTCCCCTCAAGTCGCTGATGCTGGAGGCAGCGACACTGACCAGGGCATGCTTTCAGAGGGGTGGCAATGTTGCCTGCAAGGACCACAGACTGCGTCGTTGGAGTTCTCCACTGGCCAGCAGTAGTGTGGGTGGGACTTCCCCTCAAGTCGCTGATGCTGGAGGCAGCGACACCGACCAGGGCATGCTTTCAGAGGGGTTGCAATGTTGCCTGTAACGACCACAGACTGCGTCATTGGAGTTCTCCACTGGCCAGCAGTAGTGTGGGTGGGACTTCCCCTCAAGTCGCTGATGCTGGAGGCAGCGACACCGACCAGGGCATGCTTTCAGAGGGGTTGCAATGTTGCCTGTAACGACCACAGACTGCGTCGTTGGAGTTCTTTGGGGTAGACGCCGTGTCCATCTCTGAAGGTCGTTGGTGATCTCCAGGAAGATGGAACCTCTGTGGTTTATACGGGAAATTTCTGAAGTGCCAGTACTGGCAGTAAAGACTGTATTTTAAGACACCATTTAGTGGCCCTTAAGAGACCGCTGGGGTGGTGCAGGGTCTTATTCTCTCATAAGGTCTGTAGATGTTTACAGATCTTTGAAACTCATTTATATTGGGGCACTTGGTAATTAGCTCGAAAGTAGCTTCAAAATCGGCACTTTTTATCTTATTCGTCCCAATATGTGGCCCATCCAATACCCGGAGAGACGTGATGGATCAGCCATGAACCAGCCACGGAAAACAAGCAACATTTGTACCATTCGCTACCGACTCTCCCTGGGTGCTCCACCGTGTGTATTCCAGAGAAGTTAACATCAACTTCACCAACATGGTGTATCTTGAGACCGGTTAACCGGGCTGTCTAGAATCCAGATCAGAGAGAGGGAGATGGTTAACTCTGATCGGTAGAGTGAGGAAGAAGCCCTCGCAATTTCCTCATATGCCGTTTTCTAAGTCCAGGTGTTCATGTAGGAGCTTCCTACAAGGATTCCGTCACCTCTTGTAATTTCTTTTATAGTGGCTCGGCACTCTGTTATTGTTGCGTGGACAGTGTAATGCGCAGAATTACACTATCTAAGTACTGAACGTGCTCTGTGCCCACGTAAGCTCAGATCAGTGCTGCCCAACCACAGAAGCTTAAATTCTCTGTCGCGGCCAAAGGCTGATATCTCCTGCAGTCGGTCAGAATTTACCGTAACTCCTTGGCACTCCACTTCCTGCGGAGGCTGTGGTCGCCCACCTTCGCAGTGTCACCATACAGTCAGCTCGCAAACCAGCAGACGTGTGTGTATAACAACTGTGGAAGAAGTGGATACGGGTGTATGGCTGCTGCATGCCTTTTGTACTGTGTTGTGGGCATGACAGTAAGGTTGTTAGTTCACTTTTACCTCAAAAGGCCTGCTCCGCTTATAACAGAAGAGTTACCAGCACTTCGCAGAAGGACCTTTATTATTCAACACGAGTAGGTTGGCACTTATGCACAAGGTTTCTATACCTTTAATTGAACAGTAGAACAAATTCCTAGCTGGCTTGATGCACTTTTAATTATACAATATGTGTGCTTAACAGAGGTGCCTCGGATTGTGTGGGCAAAGAGACCTATGCCCCTGAACAGGTATGACTCCCCACTGACATGGTGCACACGGAGCACCTCTCAGAACCTGGGTCATGCAATACACGTGTCCTGTGCATCCATGCCATGTTGAAGGGCCCTGAGATTCGAACCTGGGTGATCTTTTTGCCAATACACAGTAGGGAGCTGTTCAGGATGTGAATGTTGCACCTTCTGGGGTTACCTTCTGGAGTAACCTTCATCCACGGATCTCTAATCCCGTAGTTCTGCTGCTTCCATCTGATCTCCACTCTCGTGGCGGGTGGGCCATGGGTGGCTACAATCTCTAGCTTTGACTAGAGGCCCTTGAGTTTGATTTAATTTGAAGAGTTTTATATAGCGCTAGCTAGACCCAGAGGTATCAGAGCGCTTTACATGGAAGTCGAGAAATAAAACAGTTGTATTTATTACATCAGTTACACAGAGAACATATGTCACAAAAACAAGTACCAAGGAGCATATAGAGTGAGGTGGGGGAGGGGAGTTGAGCCAGAAGCTGGAAAACAGTCCAAGTCAGGCCTACCGGTAATGCAGAAGGTACTACATCAGGGGACCCTCCAAAAGTCAAAGTCAATGAGCCCACAGTCCAGTTGGGGTCACGGATTCCAACAGCATCCGGGGACGGACTTGCTCTCCGCGCCGGAGCACCTGGGCTGTTGAGAGAGCCAAGGAAGGAGAGAAACAGAAGTCTCACAGTCACCCTCCTTGCCGAAAGGGTGTAGGCATCCCTAAGGGGTGGGGGGGGGGGGGGGGGTCGACGTAAAGCAAAAGATAGGCTGGCAACACCAAGACATAGACCGGCTGCATGCGGCATTCTTTGTAACCGGTCGTTGCTGTCAAGATGGAGTACCCATGTCTTGGTCCCATATACCTCCAGCACAAAATGGAGGAACTGCTGATCCAATAAAATCCAAAACAAAAATCGATGGGGAAACCAACCTCTGGGAGCTGGACTGGATGGGAGAGTCTGGGGTCGGGAGAGAGGAGACAGGAAATCGGAAATCTCCGCTCTCACTCGGTTGGTCAAGGAAAACACTCTGGGGACACAGGGGGCAGCAGCGTCTCTGCCTTCACCTGCTGCTTTGTCAGGGGAAAAGTGACTCGGCTGCCCAAGTAGCAGCCCCGGATGGGGGAGGCAGCCACAGGGTCGGAGGGGCAGAAAACAGGAAATCGCCACACTCATTCGCGTCATCGAGGAAAGCACTCGGGGACACAAGGGCAGCAGCATTGCAGCATTCACTTGCTGCTTAGTCAGGGAAAACGTGACTCTGGCGTCCAAGCAGCAGCCCCAGAAGGCGTGGGAAGAGTAAGTCGTAGTAGGATGCCGAGCAACCGTGGCCATGCCTGGAAGGTAGGTGAGGGCCGGAGGGGTGATCCCCAGCCCATCTCCTCTCAGCTACATAGGCAGCTCAACCATGCATTGGCCATGTTGCTTGGGCTCCACCGGCAGCAGTCTTTCCCGCCTATTCGGTAGGGGTTGTAGCCGACCTCAGTTCAATGGGGGGCTGGAAAATCGCAGGAACACAGTCCCCTGATCCCCGGGGGTGTAGGTGATCCGAATGGGGGTTGTTCCCAGGGATTTATGCCAAAAGGCAATCCCTAGCCAGGGAGCTCCCGGCCGGAGCTCCTTGCCCGTCGGCCATCTTGTACTGCCATACGATTAGGTGGATTGGGTGATTTCTGCCTTTGATCAGAGTGGGAACTGCCCCTTATATGCACGGCAGACCTCCGTCCTGTGGGCTGTGGAAGTTGGCCCTGGCCTTTCCACTGTGCCTCGCTGTATATTTCATATGGTGTTGGTTCTGTTTTATTTTATTTTTAACTTTGGCCTGTTGCTTGCAGCCTCAGGCACACAACCATTTGCTGTTCCACCACACTCTGTTTTGTGTTCTCATCTTTTTTTTTCAGCACTTCTTAGAGTGCTGGCTGAGCTGTAGGTGTTGGCAAAGAGCCTGGTATGATGGATTACTGCCCTTCTGCGTGCTGCCCGCTTCCTGGCAACAGGTTTCCTTGGCAGTCTCCGCCCTGCGTCAGTGGGCCCTAGTATGTTTTCCCAATTGTAGCCTGGACAATCCCAGCTTATTTAAGTGTGGTAGTCCCAACACTGATGAGCACACAGCACTGTCCACCGCCTCACACTCTGCTTGCGCCTCAGGTAGTGAATGGCCAGGCAGATCGGCGACTCTGCCGAGTTATATGTTACTTTATAGGCGCACCTGTTGCCTGTAAGACCGACGTCCTGGTGCTATGGGAGGGATATACTAATAGGTCTCAGTTGCGGCTGCTACCGCCCAGGGATGGTGCGTCGGGGGTTGGGGGAGGGATGTAGGAGGGGGAGATAATAAAAACAAAAGGACTTACCTTTTTATCTCCGCCCGCTGCCTCTTCTTTCTCCATCCTCCTCTCTGCACGTCTGGAAGAGACAGCCTCCCAGAATCCTCTGACCAATCACAACACTGCCTTAACAGTGTTGTGATTGGTCTGAGCGCCGTGGTTCGGCGCTCAGGCAGGGGCTGGCAGGCTGTGCATGTTTTCCACCCAGGCTGTAATGCAGCCTGGGTGGAGAATATGCAAAGTACGCAAGACGCTTTGGCCGGCCTGAGACGGACGGCCATGCATCATGCAGTAGTGGCTGCTACCGACCAGGAGTGGTGGGGTGGGGAGAAGGGGGGGGAATTAATAAAAATAAAAGGACTTACCTTTTTACCGCTGCCTCTTCTTTCTCCGTCCTCCTCTCTGCATGGCAGAAAGCACACAGCCTCTCAGAATCCCCTGGCCAATCACAACACCGCCTTAGCAGGGGCTGGCAGGCTGTGCATGTTCTCCACCCAAGCTGTGATGCAGTCTGGGTGGAGAACATGCAAAGTGACTCTTTAGCCACTTTGGCCGGCCTGAGACGGCCGGCAATAGCATCATGCGCACTTCAGGTGTTGCCACCATTCCTCGCCCTGTGACGCACGGGAAACCTACCCTACCCGCCTGGCTTTAGCTTCAAGCTGAATGCAAATAACAAAATGATAATAACTAATGTTATTATCATTTTATTTTTTGTATTCAGGTTGCAGCTGAAGCAGTGAGGCGACGCTCCTCTGCCTTAGTGGAGGAGCCGCCACTGCTCAGTTATGGGGAAAGAGCCAGGTCTTGAGCTCCTTTCTGTAGTTGGCAGGTCAGCTGCGTGTTTGGTACCCAGAGGAAGCGAGCTCGAAGATTCTGCCAGGTAGAGGACCTTCCCCAGAGCAAGAGCAGGGGAAACTGGGATGGACCAACAAGCTGTAGGAAGAGGAGCGAAGAGAGCGTGAAGAGAGCGTGAAGGCTTCTATTGTGTGAACATGTCCTGAGATAGGAGCACCCCTAGGGGTTTTAAAACGAGGCAGCGTGATTTAAAGATAAGACACATGCTGAAAGGGGCCAGTGCAAGTTCTTAAGATGGAGGGACACAGAGGCGCGAGGCAAAAGAATGAAGGGGACTCGGGCTGCCCGGTTTTAAAGTATTTGAAGGCGCCAAACCAGACAGGCAGGGTGTAAGTATAAAGAACTGTCATAGTCCAAGCGTGAGGCTATTAATGCATGAGTGACTGCCTCACCTAGAGGAGGAAGAGCCAGGGCTTTTAAAAACCTCCTGGTGAGAGCATAGCAGACTTCTGCAGCCTGATTGGTTTGGGCTGCTAATAACAAATTGTGGTCAAAGAGAAAGGAGAGATTTCTGCGGCAGAAACTGGAGCAGTCAGAAGTCCCAGCTCAGAGGACCACTGGGTGGAATACCAGTTCTGATGGAATAGTAGTGCTAGGAGCAGCTCAAGTATGTTCTTGTAGAGAGGCGCTGTAAACTAGTTTAGCTGCTCTGCTGTGGGATTTACCCTAGAGGCGGTGACGTTTTTTACAGTGCTTCTTAATGACGCAAAGGTCATCCATGTGCCAAGGCACCTGGTCTTGATACAACGAGAATGAAGAGGTTTGGGGGTTCCAAGCTGTCACAGGCCGTAGTAAGCCAGGAATTAAAGGAGTTGGCAAGAGCTATTGGATAGGTTGTCAATATAAGGGGGTTGTTTGCCAGGGCTACGCAGAAATTTGTGTTACACTTCCTGAGTGTAGGGTCAAAGCACTTTAACACACTTTAATAAACCTGTAAAGGTAGACCGAAGGGCCATCTGGTGGAACTGCAACATGTGATGATATCACGAAACGCTTTCGGGTGTCTTTTAAGACAGGGAAGGCCAGCTGGGCCTTCCAAGATATGGGCGGGCTATTGCAGAGTTGGGTACATTTTTCAGCATGCAAAGGGTGCTGAATTGTCTTGTACTTGCTTTTAGAGGGAAGAGCTGAAAATATTCAACTCTAAGTGGCAGTCCTGGATGCCGTGACATGCAGTTAACGTGAAATATTTCTACAGCTGTAGATCCTCTCTGGGGTTTCTCGAGACCAGTGGAAAGACTGAAGATGTGCCTCGTTGTGAAGATGTTGAAAGTCGGGGATTCATTCTTTGGTCTTGTCTTTCAGATTGCCCTCGCTTCATGCCATTGGCTGATTGGTGTTTTTTCCTGCCTCTCTAGAGGGCTTGCATTGCAGTGTATTAGGTACAAGTTTGTATCTCAAAAGTACAATGCAGCATCACACAGGAAATAAATTAGCTTATAGATGCAGCAAACTATCATTTTAGTTTTTTTATTTCATATCATACAACACACGTAGAGTATTTGTAGAAGCAGCACGTGTTCCTACATACATGCATACACACAGAGCACAAGCGGTAGTAGTGAAAACACATGTATACCCCTCCACCTCGTGGAGACTTCTAGAACATTTGTACGGTATTGTATACTGATAAAACTATATAGTGTACAATGTCTGAAAATCGAGTTTCTGCAAATACCTGTCATTTGCACGTTACCAAGTCGTTTTCTAATTTGTTTTGCTCCTATTTAAATCTTTGTTTCCATCACACTTCTTAATTACTACAAAAGTTTTCACAATTCCTAATATATTTTGAAATACTTGGACTATTAATTTGCAAGCTGTTTAAATGTGTGTTAGAAAGAAAGACTGACATCTTACAGCTTTTTGTTTAACAATGATTGTCCAACCGCTCACTTGATAAAAACCTCAAACTGTAATAAGGGAAAGAAAAGTAAGCTCCATTTTCAAGGATAAGATGAGAAACAATTAGTAAAAAGACTGACATTTAACCTCTGTCCTTGAACAGACAGCAAATGTGTCAAGATTAAAACAAGATTTAAAGGTGTCTTTATTGCTCATTTACTTTCTGAATGAACAGAACACCTACTGTTTCCTGGCTTCCCGCTGTTTGCCTGACAAACGGACTGCTCCGGGACTCACAGGGGACCACAACATCCAGCAGGACTAGGACGCGCTATAAAGGCAAGACGCCGGCCTGCGGCGCCTTGTAGCAGCACAAACTGTTTCCTGGCTCCCCGCTGTTTGCCTGACACGGACTGCTCCGGGACTCACGGGGACCACAACATCCAGCAGGACTAGCGCGCGGACGAGCTATAATGGTAAGACACCGGCCTGCGGCGCCTTGTAGCAGCACAAACTGTTTCCTGGCTCCCCGCTGTTTGCCTGACACACGGACTGCTCCGGGACTCACGGGGGACCACAGCATTTAGCAGGACTAGCGCACGGACGTGCTATAAAGGCAAGACGCCGGCCCGCGGCGCGGGACGTACCCAGGTGATGCCCGGGCCAAGGGAGGGCCCGTCCACGCCAGTCGGAGCCCGGAATAGTCTGGACTAGGCCCCCCCTCTAACATCAGCATAACGGTCAGGTACTGTTTTATCTTGGCAAAATTATGTCGAAAAGAAGTGCCTTGGGGGACAAGAATATAGGAGGGGTAACTGCGACCCTGGACTCTTTTCTGATTAGAGCAGCAAGTGCTCTTACACACGAAATAGAGCTAACTGAAAGGCGCCTTTCAATGGAGCCTCATCTTTTCCTTCTGGGGGTAACTCCTGATTTATCCAACGAAGTTTTATAGGCCACGCAATCATCTCCAATATTGCTTACCTCATCGGATCTTCCACCAGGCCAACAAGAGTCTAGGCCTTCCTTTTCACCTACTCAGGCCACACTAAGGAGGGAGATAGAAAAAATCCCCCGTAAATACGCCCCGAAAGGAGCTTACTCCTAAACCACCGGCCTGGCGCACTAGAACAGGGGGTACTATAAACACGAGGCAAAAACAATCTAAAAACACTCTGGTTACTAAACTAAAAGGACCAGAAACTAGGGTGACAAAACCAAACATTATAACAGTAGTCCCCCTAGTGGATAGTCCTTCATCACCCCAAGTTCCCCCAGATGAGTCCTTTTGGACTGAAGTAACTAAAAGGCTGGCAGCTATAATGGATCCTATCTTAACAAAATTGTCTGAAATTGAAAGTAGACTGGCGGATCTGGAGTCACAGAACTGACTTTTATCTAGAGCCCCTCCTATAAGAGACTCTATCCAGGAATTTCCTAGGGGGAACAATCCAACTCAACTGAATAACCGTTTGGAACCATCCATAAGTAAATCAATGCCAATTCTACCGGCTGATAATATTTTGCCCCCCTCTTTGCCGCGAACAGGAATCTTTAATCCAAACATAAATGGGGATACTCAAAACACTCAAGAGAAGATTCAAAGGGATTCATTGCGACAGGTACCATCATCCCAAGAGGATTCAAGATGGCTTAAGCGAGTAAGAGGATCTTCTGAGATTTATATAGGAGCACCAGGTAACCAATTGCACCAATCTCTTGATCTCCCACCAGCAGCAGCTCCACTGGTATTGGTTTTGGCGAATGTACCCCCACTTTGAGAAAATCAGAGTGAATCCACAAGACAGCTGATGGACAAATGTTGTCATTGGCCAACAGCCAATCTCAAGGGTTCACAAATGAGGAGTTATCAACTGTTCACTAAAATCATAATGGCAAGGAGAGTGGACTGGGTGGGTGGTACAAGAAAATCTTTTACTAGTGACTGTGTGGTTATTAATTTTAATGATCCGTATATGGGACCTTCTCTCTTAGATAACCTTCACAGATTTTCCCAAGGACTTCGCAGACCATCCCCTTATCATTGGATCATTTTTATACTCCGTGTTAAGCCACATAGGGATTATGGAAATAGTAGAATTCCAGCAGATATAGACCAGAGAGTTAATGAAGGCTTCAGTGCTAGTTTAGGGCTAAGGCTGCAGAACAGATTTACACCTCTCTCAGATTTGGAGGCGTGTGATTGACTAATTCCACCATTAGTACTATCAGGGAGTGAATATACTTTGGTTCTTCCGGTGCTAAAACCACAGGCTAAACCCCCAAACTCACCAGTTATAGAGAGGTCTAGTTTTTTAGCAATTACCAATCCAAGTAGTCAGGAGAGGGATATGAGTATTGTACCTTCGCTGACTAGTGTAGAGGAAAGTGGGTACACTATGGGATCCTGGAATATAGCAGGAATAGCCTCGAAGTTAGGACATCTTGTTTGGCATACCCTGTGGCAATCATTGGAGATTATATTTTTTCAGGAGACTTGGGCTACGGACCCAGTCTTCTTCCCCGGGTTTTGAAGTTTTCATACCCCAGCAATTCCATCGACATCCGGGAGGGTGAAGAGGGGGGGGGAGGGGGAGGGGGCTATTAACTCTTATTGCGAAATACTACACCCTATCAACTTAGACCAGTTGGCCTTACCAACAGCCACTTTCAACTTTTTCAAATGACTAATAAAAATAGGGATACTTGGTTATTCATTAACTATTATAATAATGAGTTTGGGAGTAATATGAAGGTAGTCTTGGACATACTAGTAGTGGAGTTAGAGAATCTTCATTTGACTAATACTAGGGGTCGTGTAAACATTATATGGGCGGGGGATTTTAATATCCATCTATGTAAATATAATGGGACTATGGTATGTGGTCTGGAAGATCCTTATGGTAACCCTTTACGTCATTTTCAACACAATGAGTATGGCGAATCCCTAAATAGATTAATATGTAAGTGGGACTTGGAAATAATGAATGAAGTAAAAGTAGGAGAGACAGGGAGCACCTTTAGAAGGGGAAACCAAGAGTCCGTGATAGATTTTGTTCTAGCATTGGCTTTGTTAAAAAGGAACAGTGGCACACAGTTTTCCTGTTAGTGACCACGCCATCCTATATATTCAATTAAGTATTCTGTCTAAATTAAAAGTCCAACATCAGAAAATGGAGGATGTGTCCCTGTCCAGGAAAAATGGATACCAATTGAAATGGTCACAGGCCCAAAGGCTAAACCTGGTCCCTGAAATTTTAGACCAAACCAAAAATGAAATGATATCATGTCTGGAAGAGAGCCCCCTGCCCATACTGTTGATAACCCAGTTTACGGTCCTTCTGATGATTTAAAAGGAGGACTCACTCGCACAAAGGCACCATCTAACATCCCAACCATTCGTTGGTTTGATCCTGCTTGCTCGCAAGCAAAAAAAGTTCTTGTAAACGCTTTAAATATATCCCCTAGAGATTCTATAAAGATACGAGCACTGCGTATTGACTATAAGAAAGCAAGAGTGAAAAGAGAGAAAGAATTAAGGGAACAGGCGTGGGAGGACCTTGAAACTGTAGCCATTTCAGGCAGTAGCAGGGATTTTTGGAAAATAGTGAATGCCCCCTATTTTAAAGATTCCAATGATCCCACCCTGGACTTACATGTAGATGAAGATGCTTGGGTGGGACACTTCGATTTTTTTTTTTGTCCCAGGCCCACTTTAATCTCTTCACCTCCCGGCTCAGTGATTGTAGCCCAGGGTGGGTTAATTTTCCCTATAGAAGAGGTTAGAAAGGGGCTGGAATCGTGTTCCTCTGGAAAGGCTCCAGGGCCCGATGGCATACCAATCGATCTTTTACAGGAGAACTACTATATGTGGGTCCCTTTATTAACTAATGTTTTTAATTCCATTCAGTTAGAGGGATCACCTCCATCCTGGAAACAGAGCGTAATAGTGCCAATTTATAAAAAGGGCGATAGGGGGTCCCCAATCAATTACCGCCCAATTTCTCTCCTTGATACCACTGCCAAGCTCGTGGGACGGCTCCTGTTAGCTAGATTAGAGGAATGGGCTGAAAATAACCGCATTTTTATGAAGGTCCAATATGGTTTCCGGAAGGGCATGGGGGCAGTGGATCAATGCCTAAACCTCTCTCTATCCATAGGAAAATACACCAAGACAAAAACTGGGAAAATCTATATAGCCTTTATGGATTTGACCGCAGCCTTTGATTGCATTTTGCATCACAGGCTGTGGTCTATGATGGAGGGGATGGGCATTGATCCACTAATAATAAGATTTATTCGACAGCTGTATGCCAATGCCTCTGCTTGTGTACGATACAGCAGGAATGGGGAGTGCACGCGCTCCTTCAAGATAGAAAAGGGAGTGAGACAAGGATGTGTACTCGCCCCGTTTCTTTTCTCTATCTACACAAATGGGTTAGAGGCCGCCCTCTCTGCTACACCACGGGACGTTCCTAAATTCGACCATAGCCCCCTCCCGATATTCGTGTATGCCGATGATGCGGTATTAATGGCCAGAACGGGAATAGCATTGCAATCTCCAATTACAGCTTACGCATCATTCATGGCTTCCCTAGATTAAAGGTAAATGAAACTGTCATTTATAATAGTAGCAGGGGCAGCTAGAGGGGAAAAACACCCCACTTTTAATTTGGCATCAAAAAAGATTGAGGTGGTCAATTGCTTTTCATACCGAGGAGTACTTTTCAATAAAAATCACTCTTGGTCTAACTTGGTGGCAGTAAGAGCCCAGAGTATGGAAAGGAGTCTCCAAGGCATTAAAAGCTTTGCGAAGAAGCTAGGGGCGAGCCCACTGGATTCAGTCAAAAATATCTACTCTGCAAAAACCAAGGCTACTACAACTTACAGGGCGGGTGTCTGGCGGATGGTAAACGTTGAATATCTTCAGCAACTGGAAGACACCTTTTTTAAAAACCGGGCATCTTTACCCCAATCTTCTTCCAATTATATTTTACATTTGGAACTGGGGTTACCATACCTGAGTGATTGTATTAGACTGGCACCACTTTTATTGTGGCTTTCGATCTGGCGGAGGTCAACTGTAGATCTGACTCGGTGTATTATTAAGGACTGCTGTAAATTGGAACATTATAAGAAGATTGGCTGGTTAAATTACGTGGAGACACAATTAGGGTTAGGCGAATTATTTCAGGACCCTGAAAACTGTAAAAAGATTACAAAGACAAGGCTAACTGAGCTATTTTTGAAGAAAGCAAAGTGTGCCCGTAGGAGAAAAAAATTGTACTCAAAGTTCTTCTATTGCCTATGCTTTAGTTCCACCCAGAGTGGAGGAAGGTTTTTATTACCTCACATCTATTAATAATTCCCAGCACAGATTTATTCTTTTATGGTTTTGAATGAACTTGATCCCTTTAATGTTCGAGTACCCAGTAAAAATATACACATTTTCAGACTTGCCACCTTGTTCATGTAATAATTATTCCTCTCAGTCAGACCTTCATTTAATATTATTCTGCAAGTTTTATATAGCAGAAAGGAAAAAAAAATATTTATCCAATTATGAGGTACCACAAATTTAAGCAATGCAGGGTGGCCATGTGCTTTTTAAAGACCCTGAGTGACCTGTTTGTATGTTTTTCCCTAGCATTATTTTTAGGGTTATGTATTAGAAGAAGGAAGACTGGGGGTAGTAGACTAACAAATAGAAATGAAGATAGAAGTGGTTCATCTTTATAACACAGGTATTAATTTCTAGTCAGAGATTCATAATATTTTAACCATTTATAGTATTTTAATATTTTTAATTGGGTTTTATAAAATGGGCTATTATGAATCACAAGTTTGCCAAATCCTGCTTGATTGAATTCCACATTTTTAACTTTGTATGTTTGGCCATATTAGGTGTTGTACTATTATAAATGAATTTGTACTTTTATGACTTGTGTAATCATGCTCTAATAAAGTTGTATTTGATTTGATTTGACCTACTCTGGCCATAAAGGATGAGTAGGTGCTTAATATAGCTCGAGCTGATAACATTTGTCCAGGGGCCATAGTTTTGTACTACCGTGTTTACCCAAGGTCCCTGAGGACTCTCTGGTTCCCTTGTTGTGTAGAAACATTAATTGGCCATAAGGCGTAGTGATGTGGATTCACTTAACTTCATATGATTTTGTTCCGTTCAGGACTTCATCTTAGAATGGCAGAAAGAGATTTGGTTGATGGAGAATTGGTCACAGTAAAGTTAGAAACGAAGCTGCAAAGGTTGATATTTACTTTGTTTGTGGATTAAAGGGGGCGGCAGTCTCATGTACATGTTGAATGGAAGTGGAGCGTTAGTAGACCTCAAAGGCACCCTTCTTCAGGCAGTGACAGGGTTATTCAGCTGTATCTGAAATGGCCGCCTTCCGAGGAAGGAATTAGGCGAATTCATGAATAGACCCTCTAATGCACAAATTGTAGACGAGTTTCTCAATTGTAATCTTGTGATTGATGATACTGCATGATGCTAATATGTGGAGTAGAATTCCAGCCTCTGTACGTCCCATTCTAGGGGTATTCAGCAAATGGTGTTTTTCTGTAGCCATGGCAGTTTTAGCATGCCTTTCACATGTATGCAGTTAGCTGTGTTTGTGGCATTTACAGCCCTATCTGTAGAAACCCTCATATGACAATAATATGATAATTAAGTCAGAAGGCAGGAGGAGCTGCATTAAGCTGTGGGGAAAACATTTATGAGAATGGAATTTACGGGACTGCTGACTTTGTGGCCGTTGAGAGGCAGGTGGTTTGAGTTTCCTAAATAAAAGTTTTTACACTCCTCCTGCTGAACTAGCTTATCTTTGATTAATTGGCTGCATGTACCACCGTCTAAAATTATAGCAAATTCAATCCACCAAACGAGTTCTGAAAACCAAAACAAAATAAGTTGATATCTTTGTAGTCTTTCAAATTAATGTTTGCATAGTAACACCATCTTCCTAGTTTCCCACTTAATAATGCTCAATTTTGTTTGATGGTTATATGTAATAATGCTCTAATTACGCTAAACTTAAACTTTCTTTGCAGCAAAAAATCTGTCTTTAGAAGATTGTATCAGAATAATTCTTTGTTAACTGGTCCTAAGTTTTGTAGCGAGTTGAGTAATTAAGAGCCGGATTTAGAGTTCAGTGGATGGGTTACTCCATCACAAACATGATGGATAGCGCATCCGCTGTATTGCCAGTCCATTGTATCCAATTGCTCCTGTAATATGGTGGATGGGAGAGTTGTCCAATATCCCAATCAGCCAGACTCTTAAATTAGGCCTCAAATCTAACTGTTTAGATATTATTGAAGCCTCAGTGATTCTGTCAAAGTTTTGGACACCCTTAAATTTTATTTCTGAGAAACCGTGTACGCTCTGTTTATTTGCATAAAAGTAGAGGACTGGGAGAGACAAAACTATTCAGAAACTCAACTTAAGTCTTTAGACTTGTTTATACACATTCTTGAACAGGAAACGCATTCATAATTTAGTTGAGGTGTGACTTGCCCTCAATAATCTCCTGAATCGGAGAGTAGAGTATTGTGTTTATAAAGCCGCCCAAGCATTCTTAGGGGAAGCTGGAGACAGGGCAGGAACACCTCTTACTAACCGAAGTAAAAAAATCAGAACCCTTAAATCACGAGTCACTATGAACAATCCAGTGTTGGAAATGGTAGAAGATAAAGATAACAGTGAGGTTTTTGCACCTTTATCAATAATAGTTATATACTGATATCTGTCCCCCCTTCTGCAAGAGACTTAACCCCTTCGCTGCTGCGGACATTCCGCTGCAGCGCTGGGGGGGGCAGGGGGGCAGCGCGGCGGGCCTGTGCTCATGACGGAGCCGCTCCGTCATGAGCCACAGTTGAGCTGTGCTCATGACGGAACAGTTCCGTCATGACTCCGCCCATTTGCGTTGTCGCCCCGCACAGGCGGGGAAACAGCGCCGCGCAGGCGGAGCGGCCGCCGACAGGATTGTCATGACGGAACCGTTCCGTCATGAGCACACGGCAACCGTGGCTCATGACGGAACGGTTCCGTCATGAGCAGGGAAGGGGTTAATTTTTTTATTTTGTTTACAACAACCTAAAATGGGCTATGCTTCAGTAATTGTGAGATAGATAACTAAATAATGGGTATATTCTGCTACTGAGTTAACTTATGTCACACAAAGCTTATGGTCTAATTGGTTTTCTTTCTGAACTTTGTTGCGGGTTCCTAATATTTTTATTGGAAATCTGGGGAAATTCTACTTTACTAGACTGTTATATGGGATTAAGCCCACATGTATGGAAAATGCCATGATAACCTTTAGACTGAAATCAGGCACAGATGGTAATTGTCCCTTTATATACAGACCCGTTTATCTTTTAAACTGCGAACATCTTTGCTTGAGTACTAACAATACACTTTGAGGGGGTGATTTAAAAAATGACTGATGCCTACCAGGGGGTTCGTTAAAAGTTTAGACATAAATATTGGAGCTCTTGTCAACCTCATCAATAGGAATAGTGACATCCTTTTGGCAACTGTTTACCTTGATAGAGATAACGCAAGTATGTCGGTTCTCACTTCCTTAAACTACATATTCCCAACATCAAAGCTCAAATATTGCCAATAGATTTGTCATTTTTCCCTTTAGAGTTTATAACTCACCAGAGTTGGGGTCTTCAGCCTGTGCTATTTAATTTGACCTTAGAATTGTTACCTACCGGCATCTATAATTATAGGTGTATGTTGGAAGTAAGGCATTTTGAGTCTGAATGTAAATGCTAATAAATGTCAAAAGCTAGTCATATGCCCAGTGAACTAGTGCATCCCTTGCCGAGATCGGTGTGTAACTTGAAAAGTCACAGATTGTAATCCTTGCTGACTACCCAGTCTCTCATACTTCCAAACTCGATACTTTAAGTACTGTAAGCTCGGGCAATAATTAACTTTTATTATCAGCACCCAGAAATCAGTTGGTTTGTTTTTATAGATGAGTAGTTATTACTATTTATTATTATTATTGTAATACTATTTTTGATCTTGTGCAGACGATGTTGTTCTGTTGCTGTCAGAGCCTGAAACATCGTAGGGGTGAGGTTGAAAATCGCCCATGCTTAGCGTAAAACATTTGAGTTGAAACTAAACTAGCGTAAAGCAGTGGTGTTCCCAGTCAGCCAGTCTTATTGATAGGATCCTATTGATTGGTGAGTTTTGAAGCGGTTGGCGTATCAAAGAAATTGAAGATTAACAGTAATGTTAGAAGATTCAAACTTGAAATAAAGCAGTCTCAGAGACATGTCAAAATACTTAAAGGCGGGTAACTTTCAGGTTTGTTGCTTTGGGTAAGAAAAGACATGTCCTTCCATTACATGGGCTAGTTTGCTGCTTTCTTTCTCCATTTGAGGTATGTGGGTATCCAGTTTTTTTGTCTTATTGAAAGAAGCCGGTCAACAAGAGGTGTGGTGGGGGGTTGAATTTCCTGACATTGGTTTATAAGCTAACAGGAAACACCTGGGAATGGGCAGTGGACCTAGAAAAGCTACCAAAGCAACCTCACCGTTAATCACCCATATTATGTTTTGTTATTGGATAATATATAATTTATCCTTGTGTGCACTTCTCTGTACGCACCTTTTGCCCAAAGATGTCTCCCTCACCAGGAAGATATGATCCACAAAAGCAAAAACAGAGCTGCACTACATAAGAAGTAAAGAGGTGATGTGTTACAATAAAGTATGAGTATAAAACAAAGGAGGGAGAGAGATGCAGTCGAAAAAGATTCAATCGAAAAGAAGGGGGAGAGATAGAGAAAGGAATAATTCAGGGCAAAAGAATTTCCTATTTGGAAAAAGACCCATCACACACCAATCTGGTTGGTGACATGCTTCATCATCTGGGTCCCACCCTGACCGCCGAATGCCGTCAGGGTGTGCTTCGACGCCTGGAATTCCAGGGGAGCGGGTTTTCGTGTGTGTAGGTGAGTGAAAACGTGAATGATGAAAAATAAAAGTGATATATTAAAAGTGTCAGCGGTGTGCTTCCTAATAATTTAATATGAAGCCACTTGGCATGATTAAAACCTGTGAATAGATATCGTAACTGCAGCATTTGGTAACTGTGGGACCCCGAAGAAGGTGTGTAAACGGGCGTACCGGTGAGAGAACCAATGGTTCAGAGCCCACGCTCCCCACGGGAACCATGAGGCATTATATTTAGCCTTTTTTACATCCGAATCATCCTTCAAGAACGGCTTGAAGGCCCAACAAACTACTCTCTAATAAAGGTGTAGTACACAGATGTTCAGGGTGTGGGTGCACCTTAGCGACTGCAGACCCCCCGTTCCTCAAATTCCTGGTCCTGACGAAAACCTAAGAATTACTAGAAAGGTTGAAACATGTTGACCACACACACATACCAACACTGATATCACTGGCCATTAATACCAGTTACAATATCTATTCACAGGTTTTAATCGTGCCAAGTGGCTTCATATTAAATTGTTAGGAAGTACACCGCTGACACTTTTTTAATATATCACTTTTATTTTTCATCATTCACGTTTTCACTCACCTACACACACGAAAACCCGCTCCGCTGGAATTCCAGGCGTCAAAGCACACCCTGACGACATTCGGCGGTCAGGGTGGGACCCAGATGATGAAGGATGTCACCAACCAGGTTGGTGAGTGATGGGTCTTTTTCCAAATAGGAAATTCTTTTGCCCTGAATTATTCCTTTCTCTATCTCTCCCCCTTCTTTTCGATTGAATCTTTTTCGACTGCATCTCTCACCCTCCTTTGTTTTATACTCCTATCCAGACCGGGGGTTCGGGATCCTCATTACCCTCACTCTCTCCATTGTTTTTTTGGATTACAATAAAGTATATAACAATTGGTGAGTAACAAATTCTGGCACGATCCAGTTGCGTTTCTTCGCAACTGGCCCAGTTACATCGAGGAGGACGCCGCGCTGCTTAGCTGGATCGCCGATCCTGTTGACACCTATCAAAGTGTATTTGGCAGGGTGGTTAATTCCCCACCCATCCTAAGGTTACCTATCATTGGAAACACAGTACAAGGAACTGGGATTTTCCAGGATTTGTTAGTTGCATGGAATGGAGCTTCCCTCAATACCACTTGAGTTGCCTACTCTACCCCTGCACCGTGACAATTTTTATTCTTGGTGTGAACATACAGATACCGCTCCTTGGCTTGTACCTCAAAGGAATGTGTCCTGACCTTTGGATGTTTTGACACTGATGCATCAAATTGTCTCTGCCCTGAAGAAGTCCAAGATTTTACTGGACAAAACACATTGGCTGAGGTTTTTATGAATTTCTAATGATGGAACAATAAAGGAAGATACGCAACTGGATCATGCCAGAATTTGTTACTCTCTAATTGCGATATACTTTATTGTAACATATCACCTCTTTACTTCTAAATGTGGTGCAGCTCTGTTTTTGCTATTGTTTTATAAGCGTCCGCTTTTATGCTTTGATGTCTAGTCTTGATCGGCATTGGAACGAACCACAGTCTGCCCTTTAGTTAATTGCTGATTTTGATCTAGACCAGGTTAATGACAATTTCTCGGTTTGTGGCAAGTGTTTGTGTTGAGCTGATATGCCAAGAAGTGCTTGTTCACTACACCAGATCTGTGGTAATTCTACTTGGTTCATTCTGTTTGATTCTCCCCATGATGTGGGCAATACATTGAAGGATTATGTTTATAATCGGAGGTCTAAACAGAGAGTGATTATCTTATTTCTGATATCTTTTGCAAAGAGTTTTTTTTTGGCAGTGTATGCTATACTGTCCTCACGCTAGTGATGGTTAGGAGATGTAAGGCTGTTGAAGCACTACAAAGATTATCAACTTGTGCTTTGTATGTTAAGCGTCTTAATATAGTGTTAGCTGGACCCATACTTCCAGAATAGACTGATGGTAATGCATTTGCATTTTTGATTTACTTTAATTCCTTTACATTGAAAGAGTTTGTTTGGTGTGGAGTTGCAGCGGTTGGTGTATTGGTTGGCTGCACAACCATGGGGGTGAATTAGTGATCTTTAATTGACTATATTATGTCAATATGGAGTACTACAGGAGTTGGTATGTAAGCGTGTTACAACAGTCACATGGCTGATGACAGTCTTGGTTATATTTTAGCATGTTCTAAAGAAATAATGTGTCATTTTAGAGTATTGGAGTACATTCAAGTCTATTCCGTGGTCTTATTCTTTTTTAAATGTTGCTGCTGTGTATTAAAATTGTTTGTGATTTTAGTTAAACCTGAATGGGGGAAATGTGCATACGAAAATTACTGTATGAAGAAAATTGGATGATAAAATATTTTTACAAACATTTCAAGATGTGCAGAGTGTTCAGATAACCAGTTTTACATGGCATTTTTAATGTTTTGATTTATTTAATTTTTACTTCTAAGACTCGGGATTGTTTCAAAATTTGAGATGATATTGTCCAGGTTGGTGCGGGCAACAATGGCCAAGGGTTCTCCACCCCTTGAATAGAATGCTTTGAATTGTCACATATATAAAATGTCTGCCTCCAAGTTGTGTGTTGAGAATTCACTAAAGTGCTTGCCATGGTGGGTTTCCCACTTCTTTAGATGATTCTACTTTACCCTTGCCCGAAGCTCTCACTGATAAGTGCTTCTTCAAATTATCAGGTCCTTTCAACAACTAGTTGATTTGCCACACAATGTTGAATTATCCATCGGAAAGCCCATGTGCAAACTGATCTCGCCAACTGTAGTAGGTCCAGAAAAACACTCAGAAAAATGGCCGCCTGCATCTGTGTAGCTCCCCATTACTGATTGAGAATGAGATAAATTTGTATCCCTTCTCACTGTTATCAAAGACCAATCCAGCCGAGATGGACATCACCAATATTTCACTGCTCGGTGTTATTTACAAGACCCTCTCGCCTTGTTCCCATCAGGGCTGCATCCCTTTTCTGCTCCATTTGCTCACTAGTGATTTCTGTAGGACCTTCTGGAGACAATCTACCTACATTTCTCTTCACTCACAAGTGCAGGCACATGTATTTCTCCTCTTTCTTCATCTCTTTCCCAGCACCTAGTAGCAAACATGTCCTGACCAGGCCTGAATGAATCGTTCACATGCTCCGAATGTTGGTCAGGCATCAAGGGAGACTTTCATGTCTTTCTGCTTGTTGGCTCATAGAAACTTGCTTAAGCATAGCCGTGAAAGGAAATGTGCTTGGGGTGCTGAAGAGTGGGTCATATACTGATGTCTACAGTGCAGGCACGAGCATGCAAATATTTGTATACGTGTTCATACGCTGTCAAGTAACAGATCCTACGCATTAATGTTTTTTTGGAGATACAATGAGGAAAGAACTTAAAATGTCAGTCGAATGTTTCACAAATTCCTGTCTGTTCTGGAAACATTTACCGATGACAGCCATTTAGCAGTGTTGACTTTAGAAGTGTTGTTTATCTGGTTTTTCCCTATGAGAAGAATTTGCTACTGAATTTACTAATTCCCTGTGTCAGTTGTCGTGTGCTGGGAAGATAGTGACGGTTTACTTATCTGTTTAGGATGTTGAATGCAGCAGTGATGGGCAGATACTAACTATCATTTGTCTTCCATTCTCCACAGTTCAGTTACTTGGAAAGCCAGCACTGGAAGTGCTTTCGGGCATGACGAAACCTCCTGCAGTTCTGCTGACCAGAAGCACCAAGCTGAAGATGTGAACACTGAGCCTTCACGGCTGATGATCTCTGCCGTATCCTCCCAACCTTTCTTGGCTTTACTGCTGTGATCGTCTCCCACCGACCTGCACCCATGTCCTCCAATCATTACCCGTTGCGACCCTTCTTGCCATACCTTCATCCTCATCTGTGACCTTGGCCCCTCCCCAATCGGCGAGGATGAGCTGGCTGAGTAAGTTGAATCCACGGGGAGCAGCTAACAAGGCCCATCGGAATGCCAGCCTCCAGCCGCAAGTCACAGCTGACCCAGAGACTTGTCTCATGGTCTTCAAAAACCACTGGGCACAGGTAAGTGACTCAGAAGAGGGTCTAAGTGGAGGTTCCAAGTGGAGGTCCAAGCCATGATGCAAGAGCTTCCTGTGTGTTAGTTTTAAGAAGTTGGATGTCCAGGCTATCTGCTTTGAAAAGATTCACAGTTTCACGAGGTGAATGAAAATGTATTTGCGTAAACATCTTGTTGAAACGGTGTCTATGCTACATTTATTTTTCTAGTTTTCTGCTGACGTTTAGATGCCTATAAACATTATAACAATTTTCTAAACTAGAGCGGCTTGACATACTTGTGGCATTTTGTTGTCCACAAGATGCTCTAAATCCAAATTCTGCAGCTAGAACCTGCTTTCCTTGTGAGCTCTATCCTGTTGTTATCTTACATACACATCCTGTTGATTACCCCGGTCCTTAGGAGAGTTTCACTTAAAATGCAGACTTTGATTGTATTGATGTGGGCTTTACCAACTATCCTAGTTAAGTGTAACAAGCTTTGCTTATTTTATATGCTCACAAAAATATCTGTTGTCATTGGTGCCTGCTTTGAACCTCATTGAATCTCCTTTTATACTAGGTCTTGCTGACAGCCAGCTAATAGCGTTCTGTTTTTGAAAGACCTCTTGTAAGCCATAACCAATATTCACAGCAGGCTTAGTCTGCCCATTGCTCATCACTGGCTGCCATTCCTGTCAGTCTCATTTGCTTGCTGCTTGTTTTTAGGTCTCGCCTGACCCAGCGCATGCGCTGATCTTGCGAGACTTTTTGTGAGGGCTCAAAAAAGTGCTACCATGGCCAGCCTAGAGCTACAGTTCATGTGCGCGGGCGCGCGTGCCTCACTTTCGCGGCCGCACGACCGCTTTGATGTTTGATCGCGATCACTTTCACATTTGCAGCCGCACGGCCGCTTTGATGTTCTCCGTGAGCCAATCCTTTTTTTTTCTTCTGTTTATTACTTCTATGTAGTAATGGTGGCACTCGTGCTTTAGCTTAAACATCTTAGGCTAAAGCCGGGTGCTGAGATTGCTTCAAAAGTAAAGAAATAGACAATTCTTTACTTTTGAAGCAATCTCGGCACCTGGCTTTAGCTTAAGATGTTTAAGCTAAAGCACGGGTGCAACTATTACTACAGAGCAGTAATAAACAGAAACCAGCATTGGCATAGCCAATAGGTCTCGCTTTTGTGACCTTATAAGTATTTAGTTATGCAGCTGTTGCATGGCTAAACACTTATAAGGTCCCAAAAGCGAGACGTATTGGCTATGCCAATGCTTGTTTGCTTTACTTCCTGTTCTTGTTTGTTTCACTCCCACTGAGCATAGCTTCTTTACCATCTGTTTGATTGAATGTTTTTTTCTTCTTCACGACTCACATCCGAAAACTACTTTTTCTTTGAGCACTTAATGGAGTGAATGTGTGTTTCTTGCTCTCTCCCGACGTGTGCTGCTTCCCCCTCAAATCCCTGCCCTGTGCTCTCTCTCCATGTTGCTCCCCACTCTTCTCCAAGATTTTCTGTGAAAGCACAGCAACAAGTATGTTTTTGCTGGAGTTTGACAGAAGATTGTTTTATCTCCTTCATTCCACTTGTTGCATGGACGGCCAGACCCTGGCACACAAGGGTGTCACTTCACTTTACTTCACTCACTTCAGCTGGAGATGTCCCTTCTCCCACAGGCCCATAAATCCACTCCCTGGACTGCTGCAGGGCACTGATTGTGCCAGTTCAGTGTTGTGTGGAAAGCAAATCGGCCTTAGCAAGCATTTTCCTTCAATTTGTGACAGTTGTGTATTCACTTCCCCAAACAGCTGTATGTTATTTTAAGCAACTAAAACCTAGTATTTGAAAAATAAACCGAACCAGGTACTAAAATTGGAAAAAGTGAATTCATTGTTCAGTTTGGAAATACCTTGAAGTTTGTGTTTACTGTTCCTGCAGTATTTTGATTTTGTATTCTTTTACTTTTAATTTTAAACAACGCTTTGCTGAGCAATTCGCTTGTCCTTGCTTTATAAATGTGAGATCTGTTGGCTTTGCCAATGCTTGTTTTAGATATGGAATGAATATTATGGAAAGGTAGCCAGGGGCTGTATCGTGTGTGGTGTTGGTACCAAACAGAGGATTTTGATATCAATCCTGTTTGGAGGTAGTGGAATGATATTAATGCTAGATTGATTTTGTCTGAAACGTTCAAGCCTCAAACGTGTTGGTGGCAAAGTGTGTGTTATTTCTAGTTTACTCAGGCTCTGGTGGGATGTCCCCCATAATCTCCATTGCAGTATCTGAGCACGAGTCCTTGCTAGGAAAAGAATGCTCTGATCTCGAGTTTTCAGTAGTGGTACTGTTGTACGGAGTTTTAAAATCATGTTCTTGGTCATAGAGTTAACCTGAATGGTCAAAGATAATTCAGTGTTGAAGAGAGTTTTTGACTGAATTAGAGGGGATAGATGGAGAGCCCAGGGAGAGAGGCAAGCTAATTGCAAGCGTCTTAAGGACAGTGAGAAAGACCCCAGTTTTTGACCCATTCAGTCAAAACCAATTGCCTGTTATTCATTTTGTACGTGTTTGGGTCAATTGTGCACTTCTCATCTGTTTTCTGATTGTTTTGATTGTGGGCATCCATGTTAAAGACAACAGGGAGTACTAGGAAAATCGAAGTACTGCTTTGCCGGTGGTGCCTGCCCTAGAGGAATTCTTCCCGTCCTCCTCGGTCATGTTTTCGAGCAGCGATCAGCCACCTTTGTAAAGAAATGGGAGCCAAGATGAGCCCTACACATAGAAGTCTAAGCTCCATCCTCATGAAACTATCATACCACATATTGGTGCTGCACCTTCGGAGTCATACATGTACCAATGGGGCTTCCAGATTCAACGTATTCCACATTTACGCTTTGGATCCTCACAGTTTTCCATCCACCCCCATCTTAGAGAAAGACTTGTTACAACAAGTATTGGCATAATGGAAAGGCCCTGAGTGCCACACTAAATATCCCTGAGACGATCTCCACAGGTTGCAGAGATTAAGAGCTGAAGAAACCGTGAATATCTGAGGAGAACCAGAACCCCTTGGTGCCGAGGAGGAAGAAGACATCCAGTCTTTTGGCATTCCTGCTCACCAATCCAGTCCAGAGCTCATCGACTCCAGGGCATCCAACGCCGAGGTAGACTAGGAAGTAGTTCCACTAACTTAGGCTGAGTCTGGGCCTCCGAGTAAGCCCACACCCAGACTTGTGAGTATCGTTAAAGCCAGAGCACATCAGAAGTCTAATAAGAGAGAACACTCTGAGCCAAAGCACCGCTTTCAAGAGAGTCAGAATTCCAGCTCTGTGCACAAGAAACAACCATCTGCCGTGCCTCCACCATCTTCGGCTCTGGTCAGTATCAGGGAAAGGCATCTGAGCCAAAAAAGATTCACCAAAGTATGCCAATTCACATCGCCCTTCGGATCTGAAGACGCATTCCAGCCTTGACACCATTTGAAGCCGATTCATGGCATCGAAAAAAGCATCAACATTGAGACCTGCTTCCACAGGCTGCTCAGACAACTCAGAGGCAATCCTCAAAAAACTTCAAGATTGGCTTTCAGGCAGCTGCTGCCTCTTTTTCAGCCACATCGTTGTCATCCAGTAAGAACTGTGATGCGCCTATTAGCGGTCATGGCCTGTTGCATAAATGCCTCTCAGGACAGTGATCATGAGGGGAGGGTTGTCTACAGTATCTAGTGTTCATAAGCACTACTAGCTCTCTCCAGTAATGGGACAGTCTGTAGCAGGGCAGGTCCTTCATGGCCCCTATTCTACAAGTGACCATCACCGCAAACATGTCTCTCGTTGGCCGGGGGTACACCACCGCAACATGACCATTCATGGTCTTTGGTTGCCTAAAAAACAGGTTTTCCATTTCATTTACCTGGAACATCTTTCCACTCGCTTAGACATCAAAGCCTTCTTTCAGAACATTGAGGGCAAAGTAGTGCTCATAAAAGCAGACAAAATTTACAGTCTGCAGAAACAGGGCGGAGTTCACTCACAACAGGTCTCAGCGATGGTGCAGAATATTATTCCTCTGGCAATTCACCATTACAATCAGTTCCTTGCAGAGTGCTTACCTGGGGTGGACAATGAATTTGTGGACCTGCTCAGCAGGACACTTCAACAAGTCCTATGGTGGAAGGTGATGCAAATAGACTTATTCACCACTCATGAAAATGAAAGTGCCAAAACTTTGCCTCTGGGTTTCCACAGCTACAGGCCATGGGCAATGCACTATGGATGAACTAGTCAGGGATATTGTCCTATAAATGTCCTCATCTGCTACTGATTCCATATGTGATAACGAATCTACAACAGACATTCCTCACCCTCATCCTGGTGGGTCCCAAGTGGGACAGACCACAATGGTTCTCAACCCTCCTCAAGATGTCTTACTCCTCACGAGAAGCTCCGCAGCAGGCTGGACCTTCTTGCCCCGAAGCAGAGCTAGATGGAGCATCCATACCCCACGGAAACTCAATCTAGAAATTTGGCACATGAGGTCTTCGAGTTTGGGTATTTATATCTTCCACAGGAATGCACAGATATGCACTACTGGGGCCTGCTATGCTGTGAAGTGGAAACGATTTGTCCACTACTGCAATTCTAAGAATGTGTACCCCTTTAAACCAGAGCTCCAGGACATTGTCCTCTATTTGCTTAACCTACAAAAATCAGGCTTAGCTTGCACTTCATTCGCCTACACCTCACGGCTATTGCAAAATACGTGCAAAACAGACCGTATTCTTCACTCTTTATAAACCCTTCATGAAAGGTGTTAAACAGGTCATCCCACCCATAGTTCTACCTGCCCCTCTCTGGAACCTTAATGTAGTCCTCACAAAACTGATGAGTCTTCCATTTGCGCCACTGCTTTCCTCCCCTTTACCGTTTCTCTCCTGAAAAGTGTATTTCCACATAACTGTCACCTCACTAAGATGCATAGGTGGCTTAACATGCCCTCACTTACCCTATATATAGGTTCATGCTAATAGGGTTGTCCTTGGCACCAACCCCAAGTTTCTTCCCAGGGTGATTTCACCTGTCCATCTCAAACAGTTGAGCTACTAGTCTTTTTCCCTCAACCAGACTCTGCAGCAGGTTTAACTTCAGGCCTTAGAAGTAAAGAGAGAACAAATGTACTACACTGTCAGGCGCAAGCCTTTTTGTAAACTGTGTCGCTTTTTGTCACTTTTGCTAAACCTCCTAAAGGTCGCCCAATATCAAAAGCTGGCACAGCTAGATGGATCATCAAGTACATCTAGACATGCTACTTTAAAGCAAAAAGAATGCTCCCGCTCCTCCGGACTACGGGCTACAAGGAAAAAACCATGGCCTTTTTAGGAAACATTCCCCTAGCTGACATCTGTAAGGCAGCTGCAAGGTCAACTCCACACACCTTTACAAAACATTATTTTGAAAATTCTGGGCTTATCAGCAGCCCAAGTTGGTCAAACAGTTTTAAGAACCCTGTTCCAAACTTCCACACCCCCCTCTAACTGACCAGCTCTTTATGGGAGTACTGATTTACATCTATGCAAAAAATGTTTTCTACAGCCACACAAGCTATGAATGGATGTTACTTACCCTATAGCGTGTCGTGCTGTAGATTCACAGGCACCTACCCACCTCCCTGGTAGTCAATGGCTACTACAGATGTCTCTATATACAACACTTACCACTTAAATTATACGCATGGCCACCATCCCAGCCTCACCCTTGCTTTTATGCTCACCCTCTGTGTAAAAAACAATCTTATACCGGAGTCGATGCCCATGTCCATTGCCAACTAAGGGAGGAGTCATTATAACAAGTAACTTGAAACACTTCGAAGGAAAATCACTTGCAAGCATACGTGCCCAACGCTAGAGGGCAGGAGTTTGCGAGGCATGTGAATTTCCAGCACTGCTACTGATGCATGCAGGGCGAGCAACGTTATCTTTTCTTTCTGTAAAGTGGGTCAGCACAGTCATGTGGGCGTACAGTGAGGAGTTACCTCATATTCTCAAGTGCAGGGAAATGCTCTCCTTTTAAACCAGATCTTTTCAAGGAGATTGCAAGTGCGTGGAATAATTACCGAGCAAGTGAGGGTTGATCCCTTAGGGAGTGGAGAAAGCATATTTATTAATTAATAAAGAAGCAAGTAAGCTAGAACTGGTGATAGCTGCTAGGTTATAAACGTGAGACCTGCTCATTATGTTCAGGGACGGCACCCTGTCCCAAAAGAAGGACCGGGCGTGCCTACCTTAATCTTACGGCATTATTCCAGCCAGGGGCCAAGCAGTCCAGCACTTTTCTTCGCAATATAACAGATTTGCATATTGTTTGTGGATGTTCTGTTTCTTTGTGTTGTGAGTCGGCTGTCAAGATACTGCTCCCTGCCTCCATGCAGGCACACAGCAGGGACTTCCCGTGTGTTGCTGAAACGAGCACAGCAAGTGCTTACAATCCATTTCCTCTCACTGCACGACATCCTTTAAAACTGTCCCTTTTTGCCTCTCTTTAGAAGTAGCACTCCGCTGTAGCAGACTTCAGAGAGAAACGCCAAATCACAAACCGTGTCCAATATGCATGCCTGGTTTTCATAATATATATATTTCAGTGGTAATAATTTATATAGTCCAGATTTTCTCTAAAAAACTACCACGTGGCAGCGTACCTTCACGTGCGTGGGGGCGGGTACCTTTGAGGAGGCTCATACTGCTTTTTGGAGGTTTGAAAGCCCTAACCTGCCGTTACTCCTGCAATGACTGCTTGACCTAGGACTGCACAAGGAGACCATACATATTCCCTACTCTGCAGGGGAAAAACCAGATTCTGAAAAATTGTAATCTGACAGTGAATCATAGGTATTGCCCATCAAACATGTGGGCAAGGGAATGCTAATTTGAGGTTAAAATATTCAGTAGTTTGCACTTTGGTCTTGGCTTGTTTGGATTGTTTTTTTTCTGGACACACTTTAAGTGGAGAACAGGCGATCTTTGTAAATGGATCCCCTTTCTGTCCTTTGGAAATGCTGGCTTTTGTTTGGTGGCTACTCTTAGTCGTCCCTCCTTTTGGACTTTTGTACCCTCCCATGAGGACTGCCCTGTTACATGTGCTGTTACCCGTCGGGGTTATTTAGAGAGCTTTGAGGGCACTCTTCTTTTTGTTGGCCTGCCTCTGCTCTTTAAGTGTTCTGTTTGCTTCGCTTCTGGCAGCTTCATTTGCTGTGCACCCTAACCCCTTCCACAACACTGCTTGACCGCCCCCACTACCCCTCTGAGGTCTGATTGTTTTTTCTTTTTATTTAAAATACCACCTCACACTTAATCTCCCTTTGCCCCCTCTCCCCACCCCCTCATCCCTCACACAACACTGCTTGCCCGCCCTTTCGAGATCGCTGCTATTTTTTTAAATTTAAATTAGTAGAGTGCGTGCACAGGGGGAGATTAAGTGATTTGCCAAAAATCACAGATCACGGAATGTCAGGCAGCACGTAGTGCGCAAGACCCCTCTGACATAAATGGTGCAGTGAACATTTCTGCTTGCGCAGGCTTCCCCCATTGTTCAATTACACACCGCAATCTGAAACAACAGCTCTGCAAAGGGGAACACGGAAATCAATGATTACCAAAGCACCGTACCCCGCGGGTCGCGAGCTTGCTGTTGAACATAAAACATAGGCTGCGTCGTGCACAAGAGGGCGCAGAAAGAGCCGGCAAACTGTAGGAGGTTTAACACTGTCTATTTAGAGGCTGACCCTGGTTAATGGTTCCCGTCCTGGTAGCGGCTGGATGTTGTTGGCGGAGGGGGTCAGGCTTTTTGTTTCACAGCGCCAGTTCATGCATGAATTTCCGTGAGTGATTTGGAGAAAGCCTGCTTTGCCTTCTCGGGTGGCAAGCATCCGGGGCCTGGTGAGTGCAGGGCTGTACGTGACCTTTTGCTCAGTGAGAGTTGGGACCATCTTAGATGTAGTGTTTTCTTGTATTGCAACCGCTTAAAAAACAAAAAAGAAAAAAAGCATTTGCAATGCAATAGGTCACCGATTTACGCGAGACCTATTGCATTGCAGCAAATGGTGGGATGAGAGTTCCATAGGCAGCCTGTGTTTGGTGGGAGGGAGTGCACCCTATGGGGAGATGGAGCTTTAAAGTTGAAAGCACGGCGCTCTTGAAATGGGCGCCGTGCTGAATAGTGTGAAGTTATTTAAAAAAATTGAGGCAGGGAGCTTTTGCTCTGAAGCATGCAACAAAACATATGTGGGTGCCTGCGAGTGACGCGGATGCTCGCTCCCAAGATCCCTAGGCCAGGGGAGAGAGAAGGAGGGACATGCACCCGCCTTTGGCCAATTGCATGCTGTCTTTCTTAGAAAGACTCATACAAAGGCCAATAGCGTGTGAGCAAAAAAAAAAAACACACACAAGCGTGTGGTCCGAGTTGGAAGTCCTTACTAGAAGCCTTGCAACGCATGCGAGCTGGCTCATACAACACCTAAAAAGTAGAAGAAAAGGCGCCTTGTATTTTGCACCCTTGCTGCCCAGATTGACGAACCTTCCTCTTACGACTTCCAGTCTGTCATAGAAGCGGTTTCCTGCTTCTGAGGCTGATGCAGTTTTGTAAATTGAGGCTGGCCTGAGTGTTATTGGGTGGGGTCCACGCAGCAGGAGACCCTTATGTCCAGGCCGCACAACTCTGTAGACGCGGCCTCTGCAAAAAAGAGGACTCTTGTACACTGTGCTGGATTGCCGCTTAAGCTGTCATTGGTACAGCATATGCAGTGGCACCGGGGCCTTCTGCACACCCTATAATAGCCGTTTGTTTTTTAGCTACCAAACCAGATGATAAGGTGCCATTTTCTTTGCTCACATTTGGGCCCATGGCACTTGAGCTGTGCCAAATTTCCTTGTACGATTTGGGAAAAAGGGGGTGGTGATGGACAGAGTTTCTGAATGATGCAGAATACTCTTACCAAGTCAAGAGATCATGGTTTTAATCCATCACCGTTTTTTAGCTCACTGCACCATCCCAGCTCAGAACCTGGCTACATGCAAATTAGTCTGTACCTGTCCCAGTGCATGATGGGAACAGGGCAAACCAAACTACCAAGCCAATTCTTATACTGGGAAGGAAACAAGCTTCCGGGGACCGGTTTCTGGCATCACAGCCTTCATCGGCCCGGCTTGCCTGAATCCTGATGGTGCAATGAGCAAGGGACTCACGTCTGAGCATACCCTCCCACACTGAGTGTGGTTAAAAACGATTTGGGAAAAAGGGCGTGGTGATGGACAGAGTTTCTGAATGATGCAGAATACTCTTACCAAGTCAAGAGATCATGGTTTTAATCCATGACCGTTTTTTAGCTCACTGCACCATCCCAGCTCAGAACCTGGCTACATGCAAATTAGTCTGTACCTGTCCCAGTGCATGATGGGAACAGGGCAAACCAAACTTCCAAGCCAATTCTTATACTGGCGTCTCGTATGAAGTATAAGCATCACATCACCGGACGGAGCAGAAGGCAGCAGATTTCGTGTCCTACAGACCGCGAGCCCCTATCAAGGAGGCCCACGCAGCCCACTGTACACACTTATACTTCATACGAGATGCCACTTATTCATTTGCCCTGAAGAAGTTCATTGTTATGAACGAAACGCGTTGGCTGACAATTTCCTGAAATTTAACTTTTTTGTAATAAAGGACTGTGTATGAAAACCTAGGAAAGACTTTAAGACTTATTGAAAAACAACTTTGTCTACACATCAGGTGGTGCACCACTCCATATCTTGGGTTAAGCATCTGCAATGCAATAGGTCTCGCATTTACGATGTCTGAGCTTTTGGCATTGTTAATGACAATGCCTCTTATTTATGTTTTGTTTTTTAAAACGTAAACAAAAGGCATTGTCATTTACAATGCCAATAGCTCAGACTCTGAAATGCGAGACCTATTGCATTCCAAATGCTTGAAGGCATCGCTGAGTTGCCCTCTTCTGTCTCCCGTGGCCTCTGAAGATCTTCCCATTTGCTAACAGTTAAATAAACAAGCTGCCCAGACTCAACCTAAAAATGAAACACCTTCACCTCAGTGCAATCCCTAGACGATTAGAAGTGCCAAGCAGCAGCAAGCTTAAAAGCAGCTTTACGACCGCAAACGGCTTTACAAACAGAGTAGCATGTGTGATTTAAAAGAAAAAAAAGTTGTGCAGCGTGTGGAGCGCTTTTACCTGCTTTGCTTGTTGTTTAAGTATGCAGCTTGGGAGGAAGCGCTATTGCGCTGACTTCCAAAATAGATGTTCAACCAGAAAGTGGGGCAGAATAAAGCGAAACCTCTCCCTTTCCGCTCAAACAACTCCACTAGAGCTGCGGAAGACCAAACGGTAGGTAAGGAGCAGTAAATATAAAACATGTGTGTGTCACTCCGTGTTCTCTCATAACAATGGAGCATGGAAAATTATAACTCGGACACATTAATCAGTGATACACGTACACTGAAATAAAAAATGAACACTGAGAATGCTTCTTGAAAAGCGCAAGCACTGAAAAGCGCGTGCAAGTACAGAACGCCGAGATTGCTTCCTGAAATGCGTGAGCAAGTCTGAGCAGGGTGGGCAGGGCCTAATGCCGACAGGGCGGACACCAACCCCGCTTCCACAGGCCCGGACACAGAAGCACCAACAATAGATCTCACCGAGGCGAAGCAGCGCAAGCGCGCTGCATTCGCATGCGAGGCCTAAAAAGGAGCAGACCCCTGTCCTACCTTTTGGATATTTATACCGATCTACCTTTGAATCCTCTCCATATCCTTAGAAACTGCTTACCTTATTGACATCAATTGATATAGATTGTGATGAAGGCCATCCCCGAATGGATGACGAACAGCCGCCTGAAACTGAACTCGGACAAGACGGAGGTCCTCATCATCGGATCCACCCCCTCCGCCTGGGACAACTCATGGTGGACGGCCGCACAGGGAGCTGCACCGACATCCACCGGCCACGCACGCAACCTGGGGGTGATCCTGGACTCTTCACTGTCTATAACCCAGCAAGTAAACGCCATCTCCTCCTCCTACTTCAACACCCTCCGCATGCTCTGCAAGATCTACAGATGGATCCGCACCAAAACGAGAAGGACGGTCACCCAGGTCCTTGTCAGCAGCAGGCTGGACTACGGCAACGCCCTCTACGCGGGTACCTCAGTCAAACTCCAGAAACGACTACAACGCATACAAAACGCCTCTGCATGCCTCATCCTCGACATCCACAGCCACATCACAGTCCACATGAAAGGCCTGCACTGGCTCCTCGTCAACAAGAGGATCACCTTCAAGCTCCTCACCCACGCTCACAAAGCACTCCACAACGCCGGCCCAGCGTACCTCAACGAACGACTCGCCTTCTACACCTGAACCGCCAGCTTCGCTCCGCTGACCTCGCCACCGTATCCGACGAGCGACCGCTGGCGGCAGATCCTTCTCCCACCTCGCCGCCAAGACTTGGAACACCCTCCCCCTCCGCCTACTACAGACCCAGGACCTGCTGACCTTCAGGAGACTTCTCAAGACCTGGCTGATCGAGCGAGCATTAGCAGCACCCTCCCTCCCCTCTTCCCCCCCCCCCCGCCCCCCAGCACCTTGAGACCCTCACGGGTGAGTAGTGCGCTCTACAAATGATCTGATTGATTGATTGATTGATTGTACCTGCAAAGATGGGGGCCAGTTATGCACTGCTAGCCCCTGAAGTGGGTCAGATATAGGTGTGATCTTTTTGGCACTTCACTTTTTACTTTAAAAAGCTAAGAGAGGAAAAAGTCCAGTTTCATGGGGTCTGCATGTTTGTAAATTTAGGAAGTGAACTGCCGTACAGCTTCAACTTTACCAAACACAGTCTTTATGCAATGTAAGATGTTGTCGTCGACTGTGTTTATAGACCTCATCAGATCAAAAAAGATAATTGAGGATGTATGGTTATATGTTCATATACACAAAGATACTTGAATAAATCCTGACAAAGTCATAGAAGTGGATAGGGACTGCGTAAAGACCTAGTCATAGCATCCTTGTGTGATGGGAGACTAAAAGTAAGTACCAGGGATCCAGAGCTTTCACAGGATTGACCCAGTATTTATCACCAAACGTCAAAGTTGGTTGAAATTAGTCTGGCAGACTGTCACCGTATGGCTATTGCAGAAGATGGGAATGTGTCGGGCCAGATCTACTGATAGTTTAGGCTCAGTCAACAGAATGTCCTCTGTGCAGTACAGATTTGGTTTATGTTGTCCTGCGTTCTACTATAATCCATGCATTTGTTTTACTGTTAGTTTAAACACTTCGGGTGGACCCGCATAGATATGTGCCATGACTGGTGATGCTGTGGAGTCCACTCAATGGTAATTCTGGAGGAAGGTGGTGTGGCTTTCGAAGGACATTCTTTTGGACATTTGTTCAGTTGATTTACGTTGTTTACAGGAGTTGGAGGTGCTGTCTGCTTTAGTACTTTTAGTGAGGCATTTGTGCTTCTTCCAAAGAGTATGGCCATGTGAGGGGTGTGATATGTAGATGCCAGCTATTGCACAAATCTCTGCCTCACATCCACTCAGAAGAGTCTCCTACAACCAGTAGAGTATGCGGTCCAGCTATTCTACATTGATGTATGGAATTCTAAGCGCTTCTGTTGTATCATTTGGTTTGCAGGCTGGGTATGATGTAGACATAAGAAACATAGGCTGCCCATGATACTATGCTTGGGAGTAAAAGTCCTATAAGAGAATGAGTAAGCCTTTTCTTCTGTGCTGTGTGTTTCAGGTGCTGCGGATCTTGGAGCGGAGGATTTCTAAGCCAGAGCAGGTGACAGCAGACGACTTCAGCTCAGTGCGGAACAACACCTACCAGATGATGAGCCTGCTGGCTGAAGACCGTCCAAAGGAGGATGGCTCGCCTGGCCCCATCTTGGGATTTGTGGTTTCAGAGAACATCCTGGAGCGACTGCTGCGCTGGCACCTGCAGTGGGATTTCAGCGAGGAGAAGAAAGTGGACCAGTTGAAGCTCTTTGAGTTGCTGATCAGCCAGTCGCGCCAGGCATTGCTGTGTCACGGGCCCATACTGAAGCCTCTTGTGATGCTGCTGAGTACGTTCTCCCCTGGTCCGGCGTCACCCGTCCTAGAGAATAATCTTGTCCTTTTATTGAACCAGCTGTGTGTCTCCATGGCCAAAGAACCCTCCATCCTGGAGCTCTTCTTTCACAGCTCGGTAGAGAAGGGCCCCACCAATCTCATCATCTTCTCGCTCCTGGTTCCCTTTATCCACCACGAGGGCGTCATTGGCCAGCAGGCTAGGGATGCCTTGCTGCTGATTATGGCGATGTCGGCCAACAACCCTACAGTGGCAACGTTCATCACCGAAAACTCATTCTTCTGCCCGGTAGGTTGTACGTCTTGCTTATTAGTAGCCATCTGCTGCTGCTGTTGAGTGTTCTGTTGTTCTTGCATGTTAGTTTGCGGCTAATGCTTGAACATCATTTCATGAGTGGCTTGTTTGAAGTCTGAAGCTCTTCGATTAACAGTTCATTTCTTTCATTTCTTGTGCCTCAAAGTTACCGGTGTTTGGCCTTGTGTGCCCACTGTGAAAGGGCCCTTAAGGACCTTCAGAACAGTGGCCTTTTGTCTGGGGGTTTATGCTGCGGGCTCCGGATCTTGATTCACTCGATTCCAAAGGAAATATGGTGCCCTGCCATATACACTCTGCCCTCCTGCGCTTTGACTCATACCCTCATCATGTGGGCTGCAAAGTGTTTACAATGTCATACATAATTGTTTTCACAGTTGCAAATAATCCGGCTTTTGAGGATTTCAATGTAGCCGTAGGTTCATGAAACAAAGAAATGCAGCTGTGACCAGGGAGCCGAGGTGTTTGGGAACGGTAACCATGGGCAACCATTTCGCATACATGCATGCATGCACACAGAAGCGGACTGCAGAGGGCTTTGTGAGTTGGTGACAGAAGGGGAAAGGTGTGGACCCCACCAAAGACTAGGGGAGATGAGGTGTGCTGTTGAATCCTGGTGCTGCCTGCCCGCCTCTTCCTCTCTTCCTTTGATGTAGGCAAGGTGTGAGCTTCTAGTAACCCCAGCATGCTCTGGCACCAGCATGGCCCCAGGAGCTGGCCCAATCCTCATCCGTTCTACAGTGTCTTCAGAGTAAGCCCTCAGCAGACACTACACCGCCCCCTACTGTGGTCCTAGCCCTGCACCACTGGGCTCACTAGTTAAAGAGTTCTGCATCACTGCAGCTCTGGATGGGAGTCCACCACCCCCTCCCCTCCTCTGCTTACCCCAGCGGACAATGAAGCACCTGCACTGTTGGGAGGATGCTTTCTGGGGGTGTGGGGGGAGGAAGACCCAGACCACGGAGACCACAAGTGGAAAATAGGAGAGGGTTATGCCGAGAGACCAAACAGGAGAGAGTGTTTGCGTCTTTCATTTCTGTTTACTGCCCCACCCTGCCCACCGTGTTGTGAACTCTAATGCCCACAGTAGCTGTCTTTCTAGTATTGCTGTTCCTACTGCTCTTTAATGGGTCTAGCCTCCCTGAGATATGAATAGGTTTCCTTCATACCCATTCGTCATTCTTTGTTTTACCCTGTGAATTGCAATATAGTCTGCACACAATTAAAACGCATTGTAAGGTGCAGTTCAGTTCTTGACTCTGGGTGTCACATGTTTATGGGAAATCTACAAACTCTATGTATTGCCAAAACGAGAAGGATCTGTTGGACATAATGATATATTTCTTTTATAAATTAACCATTGTGACAAGAAGTTACAAATAAAAACGTCAGAAATGGCTGTTTTTTCTGCCCGTTTTCATTAGGTGTTTTTCATTTCAAAAGTTAGTTTCTGTGGGTAAACTGGGAGTATCTATTCAAGTGATCATTGCTGAATTCAGAATGTTATCTGCTTTTCAGAGATGTATAGTTTTACTGGATCACTCATGGGTTTCACACTTAATTCCACCACAAACTGCAGGTAGGCTGAAACCACAAATATTATGTAAAATGGACTACCTCTTCGAAAAATGCAAAACCAGTGGTAAAAAAAAATGTTTTTAGATAAAAACTCGTGTTTGCTCCTGAAAGCTGAGGTGATGATGATCCTAGCACAGCAAACTTTTTGTTGATGACATTTTTAGAAGGAAAAAAAACCCATACACTTTCTTGTTTCAACTCCTGCTCCTCCTAACATCCCAAAAAGGACTTAGCATGGGGGATTGAGGGGGCATAGGGTTTGGTGGGAGGTGATAGATTTGTTGTAATCTGTAACAGTGTTTTGTGTTCCTCACCCTCAATGTGGTACTTCCATTTTCTTTTACCTTCTCTGCATACTTTACCGAAATATCCAATTCTCCCACTGTTTTTCCTTGTTGCGAAAGACCTCTTGTGGGCTTACCAGAAACGTACTTTGGAATTAGAGTCCGCCCAGTGGTTACCATTGGTTGACATTGTCTCTCTCATTTGCTTGCTTCTTATTCTATTGCTTTCCTTTCCAGTACTCGGTTTGTCATTCCCCTGGAACATAGCTTCTTTACCACCCATTTGATTGGATGGCGTGCATCATTCTACTGCTCACATTTAGGGAATTGCTTTATTTTTTATTTTTCTTTCCGCACCCGTTGAGAATGTGGGTGTTTTCTGGCTCTTTGCCTCATGTGCTGCTTCCCTCCCCAAAAACCCTTGCTGCACCCCTATGTGTGCTCTGTTGCCTTGCCCCGCCTCTCACCCCAATATGGCTTTATTTTCTCCATTCCCCTGTTGCTTCCCTCACCTACTCCTCCATTGTTATTTTTTATATTTTTAGAGGCACTGGCAACTGCCTTTTGTAGTTTGGTTCTCAGCCACATCATAAGTGCTTTCGTGACCTCAGATTATTAAATAAATATTAAATTTAAAAAACTTAGCTTGGTTAATAAAAAAATAAAAAGAGAAACTTTGGTTTGCATCTTTTAGGCCTGTTCACGTGTGGTGATGCACACACGTGCCTACATAGATACACAAGAGAGTGAAGTTTTTAAGCTCTCACTCTTTGGCTAAAGTCTTCTGTGCCATGACAAAAGCTTCACCCCTTGAGCTCTGGTAAAGAACATGTAAAATGCATGTGATGGTAAACAACAAAGATCCAGCATGGTGCCTGGGGATATTCAAACATTTAGATTCTACAGTTGGTGTATCCAACAGAAAAAGCATTACCGAAGACCATGAACTTGTTTTTGTTTTACTCTGTCTCCCTCTCGTTGAGCACATTTGAAAGAAGGGCTCCTTGAAATTAGGACCTAGTCCTGGGGCGTTTCTGTAGGAGAGCTGCGTGATGGGTCCACACAACAAATGCAGTCAACGCCTCCTAGTAAGGAACCAGAAGTATTCCAGTCTGACTGCTGGGGATGAGCCTGCAGAAGCAGAACCATGGGGAAGGAATTAACAGCTGCACCCTTCTGGAACCGGACGGAAAGCAAATGAAAATAAGACCTCAAAAGAGCCCAGAATGCCATGGTGTAGCTAGAAGTATGGCACCGGGATGAAGCAAAATACAACCAGCACTTCTTGATGACCCACTGTACCCAGGCAGACTCCCTGAGTTCTTTCTTACTTCTAGCATCCGGATTCCCTCCCGAGTGATAGTGCGCTCTAGAGATCTGCATAACATAAGACACTTAAAGGGACCCCCTGGTGTATGATGTCACATTAGATATCAAACCCCAAGGTGACGTCATCAGACCATGCAGCCTTCTCGAATGTCCGGTCTTAATGATTATTACCATGAAGGGCTGGGCTTAGAGAAATGTTTTTTTCTGCGTGTGGGATGGCCTTGTTTTGCATTTTGACTTCATTACTGTTTTGGTACTGCGTAAATACTTTACACATTGCCCTAAGTTAAGCCTGTCTGTTCTGTGCCTTAGCTTGAGCTGGGGTTAATTTACTGAATTTGAGATTGCACCCTGAGAAGGGTTATGATTATTACTCAGCCACAGTCCATGCAGGTAACGGCAGTGGGGCTGGGGAGTGGGGGGGGGGGGTGTGGGGGGGGGATTTCGAGGGGCTATGTTTAGGGAAAATTAAATAAATAATTAATTTTCCCTCTGCATTCACCGCCTGAATCCCCCCCCCCAACCCGGCCCCGCCGCTGTTACCTGCATGGACCGCGGCTGTAATTGCTTGAGGTTGGTAGTCACACACCCGCCCATGATAATCCAATTGCTTACATGCCTCTATTATAGAGATATTTCATTAGTGTTCTGATATCATGGCCGTAGTTAAAGCTTTCCATTGAAGATTCCTGAGGTGGAGACCTAGTATTACACATCGGTTACTAGATCATAAAATCTGTGCTGCTGTGCAACACGTCTAGAATAACATTGACAAAGTCAATAGATCTCATATAAGTGAAACCTAAAGGCTTTTATCGATGCTTGTTTCTTTTGGGTTAAGCAGTCCTTGGGAGTGTATGTCTTTTCCATATGTCTCCCTTGTGTGGCCCTATCTCCCTGCACTCTGTGTTGCTCTCTATCGCCTGTGTGCTTCTCCCCGTTTCCTCCATGTTGAGCTCACCCGGGTGTACTTCCCTCGTTGCTTTGTTGTCCCTGAGCTTCTTCTGTGCCCGTTCCACGTTGCTCTGCTCTCTCGCCCATTGCTTCACCTCATCACCCCAGCCCTCTGTATTGCTTCCCCCACTATCTTCTCTCGCCCATTGCTTCTCCTCCCCACCGTCTGTGCTGCTTCCCCCACTCTCTTCTATAGCCCATTGCTTATCCTTCCCGCCCTCTGTGTTGCTTCCCCCACTCTTTTCTTTCACCCATTGCTTCTCCTCCCCACCGTCTGTGCTGCTTCCCCCACTCTCTTCTATAGCCCATTGCTTATCCTTCCCGCCCTCTGTGTTGCTTCCCCCACTCTTTTCTTTCACCCATTGCTTCTCCTCCCCACCCTCTGTGTTGCTTCCCCCGCTCTCTTCTCGCCCATTGCTTCTCCTCCCCACCCTCTGTGTTGCTTCCCCCACTCTCTTCTTTCGACCATTGCTTCTCCTCCCCACCCTCTCTGTTGCTTCCCCCACTCTTCTTTCGCCCATTGCTTCTCCTCCCCACCCTCTGTGTTGCTTCCCCACTTTCTTCTCTCACCCATTGCTTCTCCTCCCCACCCTCGGTGTTGCTTCCCCCACTCTCTTCTCTCACCCATTGCTTCTCCTTCCCACCCTCTTGTGTTGCTTCCCCCACTCTTTTCTTTCGCCCATTGCTTCTCCTCCCCACCCTCTGTGTTGCTTCCCCCACTATCTTCTCTCGCCCATTGCTTCTCCTTCCCACCCTCTGTGTTGCTGCCCCCACTCTCTTCTCTCGCCCATTGCTTCTCCTCCTCACCCTCTGTGTTGCTTCCCCCGCTCTCTTCTCTCGCCCATTGCTTCTCCTTCCACCCTCTTTGTTGCTTCCCCCACTCTCTTCTCTTGCCTATTGCTTGTTCTCCCCACCCTCTTTGCTGCTTCCTCCACGCTCTTCTCTCGCCCATTGATTCTCCTTCCCACCCCCTGTGTTGCTTCCCCCACTCTTTTCTTTCGCCCATTGCTTCTCCATTCCACCCTCTGTGCTGCTTCCCCACTTTCTTCTCTCACCCATTGCTTCTCATCCCCACCCTCTGTGTTGCTTCCCCCACTCTCTTCTCTCGCCCATTGCTTCTCCTCCCCACCCTCTGTGTTGCTTCCCCCACTCTCTTGTCTAGCCCATTGCTTCTCCTTCCCACCCTCTATGTTGCTTCCCCCACTCTTTTCTTTCGCCCATTGCTTCTCCTTCCCACACTCTGTGTTGCTGCCCCAACTCTCTTCTCTCACCCATTGCTTCTCCTCCCCACCCTCTGTGTTGCTTCCCCCACTCTCTTCTTTCGCCCATTGCTTCTCCTTCCCACCCTCTGTATTGCTGCTCCCACTCTCTTCTCTCGCCCATTGCTTCTCCTCACCCTCTGTGTTGCTTCCCCAATCTCTTCCCTCGCCCATTGCTTCTCCTTCCCACTCTCTGTGTTGCTTCCCCCACTCTCTTCTCTCGCCTATTGCTTTTCCTCCCCACCCTCTGTGTTGCTTCCCCCCTTTCTTCTCTCACCCATTGCTTCTCCTCCACACCCTCTGTGTTGCTTCCCCCACCCTCTTCTCTCGCCCATTGCTTGCCCTTCCCACCCTCTGTTTTGCTACCGCATGTGCGCCCTGTTCCTTGTTCTCCCCAGCCCCTCTCTTGTTGAACCTATTTTGGCACCCTTGTCCTCCATGTTGCTCTTTGCCACCCGTGTTTAAAAAAAAATCTCTCATGTTATGTATATATTTTTTGATTTATGATCCAACTCGGTATTTTTTTTTTAAATTCCTTTGTCATCTCATAGGCGTGAGGCACATGCATACTTAATGACGCAACAGTAACGCCATTGAGCCTTTTTTTATTGCTTTGTTTTCTTGATGCTGTGCAGCAAGGCTAGCAAGACCAACTTGGGTTTTGACTTGTATAGCAGCAAGGCCAAGTCAAAGTAATCAAAAATATAACAAAGGAAGATGCCAATGCTGCACTGTACTTTCAAAGACAAATAAACAAATGAACTGACTTAAACAAATCCATTTTGTCCATTATATGGTTGATTTTAATCTAAAGATATTTTAAGCAAATTTTTCTTATTATTTTGCACGGTTGTATTTTGAATGATTCAAAAATATACAAACAAAATCCAAAGAAACATATACAAAATTACTTTACAATTATTTACATTTACATAAACACATACACATGTCCATACAACTTACATACCTCGAACGATCAGACAATAGACAAACATTCAATTAGAAATTTACATTTATATACAAAAGGATAGGGCATCAATGAATAACACTTAAACTTCTTGAATATCCTATTGAGGAGTATTTTACTATGTTGAAGGCGAAGACGAGTCAAAGAGAGGTCTACGCGTTTCGAATCCCTTCACCGGGGATTCTCATCAGGACCAGAAATATCTAAACTTTGCAGTAGCACAACCGCAAATGAAACAAGTGGTGGTGAGCCTGCGGTAGAACATATAGGTAGTTTTCAGAAATGGCTCATATCGACGTCCGTGGCTCCTCAATCAGCCAGGGCGGAAAAATAATGCTTCTGTCTCGGAGCTTCGAGTGTAGCGACTCGGTGATTTTTCGGCCGGTCACTTATCAATCTTCTTTTTAGAGCGCTCTTGGGTCCCAGCTCCACCGTGCACGAGGGCCTGTCAAGGCTAGCAACTATTGGCAAAGCCAATCGGTCCAAAACGCAAGACCTATTGCTTTTGCCAATGCTTACTAGGTCTTGACTACAGACCGCTTAACTTATTTTTAAAGCTTAACAAATAGTTGAAGCGGCTTTGGGTCAGCCCCATGCTCACCTTTGGATGGTGTTCTTTTTAATTGTGTGCTCTTGGTTCTATCGCTTTCTTCCCTGCTCTTGTGTTTGTTCTGCGCAGGACTATTTTGGGCTCACAGTATGGTGATTGGATGAGTTGTATCCTTCCACTGCAGACTTGAGGGCCTCTTTTTTCCTTTTGTGCGCAACACTCCATGGGAAAGTGCTTGTTTTGAGTATGCATTCACTTACAAATAACAACGTGCATTTGCAATTCAATACGTCTCGCATTTGAGAGTTTGAGCAATTGGCATTGTAAATGACAATGTCTTTTATGTGTTCATTTTAAAACGGATAAATAAAAGGCATTGTCATTTACAATGCCAATAGGTTAAAGTCTCGCAAATGCGTGCTATAAATTTTTTTTTAAAGTGTTGGAAGAGAGCGTGTCCTGCCAGCTATTTGAGAAAATATTGCTGGGAGGCTGTAATTAAAGCCTACCTAGCAACAACAAACATAACAGTTGGTATCGCTATGGGAGGTTACAAAATGAGACCAGGCGGCTATACATATATATATATTTCCTCTTTTACTGAGAAGTCATCAGGGTGGATGTATTGGAAGGTCTAGTGACCGGTTTAAATTGTTTTACTCAAGATTGAGGATTATTTTACTGTGAATATTTATATATAGTGCTTAATGCATTTTGATTGTATAGTGAATGTTTGCACTATTATGAAACTTTTATGGCTCTTGGCCGAAATAAAGTATTTACTGAGACAAGGCTGTACTAAGGAGGGACTACTAACTCCTTTGACCAATAAACAGCCACAGTTTACAGTGGACAATGACACAAGCCAATGAAAAATGTGGGCGGAGCTTAACGTCCCTACCTCAATACAGCATGCCTGGCAGGGCAGTGGATGCGCTGCTCAGGCTCGACCCTAAAAGTATTGACAAAGCTAATAGCTCAGCCTTTTAGAGCAGTGACCAGTTAGTTTTGCCTGTGCTTGTTTAGATTCAAAATGAATTTTAAGTTTAAAATAAATCTTAACAGGATTTTTCAGTTGCAAGACATTTACAATACACATTTTTAAAAACATTCACAAACAAAACAATGCTCTTGAAAACCTTAAATGCTTTGAATATTTTTTTTTTTAAACTTCTGTGTTTGCGAAGCTCGTTAATTAGGTTTTAAATGTTGGCTAGACAAGTGTCCTAAGTCTGTACATGAGCATGAGTAGTCCTCGTTCCTTGATTTAGGGAATCTGCCGCGGTCTGTCCTACTTGCGGCGGGGATACGATTGGACGCCCTTAGTATCTGCCTTTTGACTTTGGAAGTTGGGAATAGCCATACCTTGCCAGCGAGTGACCTTTCCTCATCAGTGCATATACATGTAATGGCTATATAATTCCAGCTGCCTGTTGATGCTGTGCCAAGGCCGCACTCTGTGAAACTGCTGCTCTGCAGACCTGAGGGTTGTCTCTGAAAGTCCGGAGAGGCTCGAACGCTACTCGCTGCGGAAGGTGTTTTTTTAATCACCCTCACCCTTGTGGCTTTAGGACTCGCATCGGCCTGACGCTGCTTCATCCTATGTCGTGTAAGCAGATGTACCTACTCACACCTGGTGCTGTTTCTGCGTAGTGTTGCGAAGCGAGAGTAAAGAGGCAGCAGGCGCTATTTAAGACGATTCAGCAGTCACTGCTGGCCCGGTTTACACCTCGGTGCCCACGCTGGCCTGAGGGCGGCGTTCGGTCGTGGCTGACAGAGCTGCCGCAGCGCCAAGAGGCTGTCCGGGGACCGTGGCCCCCAGATGGAACACACAGCGCCAAGAGGCTGCCAGACCTTACGCAGCGCCAATATGCTGCCCGCTGACCTTGGCTCGCAGATGGAGCACACAGCGCCAAGAGGCTGCCAGACCGCACACAGCGCCAAGAGGCTGCCCTTGGCTTCCAGATGGAGCACAGAGCGCCAAGAGGCTGCCAGACCTTAGGCACCGCCAAGATGCTGCCCTTGGCTCCCAGATGGAGCACACCGCGCCTAGAGGCTGTCCTTGGCTCGCAGGAGGCGCGCAGACGCTTTGTGTAGTCAGGAAGGCCTCGAGAAGGATCGCCCATCAGCACATTCCTCGGATTCCTCGGATTCCACTGACCACCGCGGACCCTGGGAGGAGGCCGCCCGCGCTTCCGAAAGTCAACACCCCGTCCGTGCTGTGAACCTGCTGCATGCCTAGCCGCGCCTCAGCAGGACTGATGGACGGGGCCGATGGATGCAAGGCTTACCCAGCCTATGACCGCCTAGTAGTGCCCAGAAGGCCCGCCTTTGCTTCCAGGCCCTGGGACTTCTTAACTTTGACTAACTTCGCCCAGGTTTATTTTGGAAAAGGTGGCTGATTTCCCAGTCCATGTTGGCCGGTGTTTGTCCCGGCGCCTGGCCTGGCCCGGCAGAGGAGGTGAGCCGGACTGCGGGTGCCTGTCAGCACCAGCTCTAGAAGTGGGTGCTAGAATATCTGACTAGGACCAGTCTCCTGGGCGGGGGACTCCGTGGACAAACTGTAGGGGCCTGTGTTCGACATCATGGTCACAGATCCAAGTACGACGAGTCCACTCAGCCTTTCATCCTTCTGAGGTCGATAAAATGAGTACCAGTTGGGTACAATAAACATCTGTTGTTCAGCGCCTTGATACCATTGGGTGATACGTGGTCCTTACAAATACATGGTATGTTAAAGACTTTATTTGTTCTTATTGACTTAGCATTGCCTTTAGATAACGCACATATCATGCAAGTTATTATACGGACATTTTGTATGAGATGTGAGGGCATCTCTTAGTTAAAGGTATTGCCAATATTTCTCAGGGAGCAAGAGCGCCCCCCTCAATCCATGTCCTGAACATGGCCTTTGAGGGTCTCCGGTGGAGCAGGAAGAAGGGTGAGACGGAAAGGGGGACATTTCACATCACACCAGCTCTCAGGGACTGAGTGCGCCTCCCTCAGTCCATGTCCTGAGCATGGCCAGTGAGGGTCTAGGGTGGAGCAGGAAGAAGGGTGAGACGGAAAGGGGGACATTTCACATCATGCCATCTCTCAGGGATTGAGTGCGCCTCCCTCAGTCCATGTCCTGAGCACGGCCTTTGAGGGTCTCCAGTGGAGCAGGACGAAGGGTGAGACGGAGGGGAGGACATTTCACATCATGCCATCTCTCAGGGATTTAGTGCGCCTCCCTCAGTCCATGCCCTGAACAGGGCCTTTCAGGGTCTCTGGTGGAGCAGGAAGAAGGGTGAGACGGAGACATTTCACATCATGCCAGCTCTCAGGGACTGAGTGCGCCCCCCTCAGTCCATGTCCTGAGCATGGCATTTGAGGGTCTCCGGTGGAGCAGGAAGAAGGGTGAGACGGAAAGGGGGACATTTCACATCATGCCATCTCTCAGGGATTGAGTGCGCCTCCCTCAGTCCATGTCCTGAGCACGGCCTTTGAGGGTCTCCAGTGGAGCAGGAAGAAGGGTGAGACGGAGGGGAGGACATTTCACATCATGCCAGCTCTCAGGGACTAAGTGCGCCTCCCTCAGTCCATGTCCTGAGCAGGGCCTTTGAGGGTCTCAGGTGGAGCAGGAAGAAGGGTGAGATGGAGAGGGGGACATTTCACATCATGCCAGCTCTCAGGGACTAAGTGCGCCTCCCTCAGTCCATGTCCTGAGCAGGGCCTTTGAGGGTCTCAGGTGGAGCAGGAAGAAGGGTGAGACGGAGGGGAGGACATTTCACATCACACCAGCTCTCAGGGACTGAGTGCGCCTCCCTCAGTCCATGTCCTGAGCACGGCCTTTGAGGGTCTCAGGTGGAGCAGGAAGAAGGGTGAGATGGAGAGGGGGACATTTCACATCATGCCAGCTCTCAGGGACTGAGTGCGCCTCCCTCAGTCCATGTCCTGAGCAGGGCCTTTGAGGGTCTCAGGTGGAGCAGGAAGAAGGGTGAGACGGAGGGGAGGACATTTCACATCACACCAGCTCTCAGGGACTGAGTGCGCCTCCCTCAGTCCATGTCCTAAGCACGGCCTTTCGGCGTCGCAGGTGGAGCAGGTACAGAATCTATATAGAGCTATTGTCCCATGCTGCATGTTAACATTCAAACCCCTTAAGCATCACTCCTAGCCCTCTCAGCGAAGACGAAAGCCTTACTGCCGTGTGCACCTTCGGTTCGACAGGCCCCCGCAGGATACTGTCTCTTCCACTCTTGTAGTTTCAATCTATTAGTCTGGGTTTTTAACACTAAAAACCAGAGAAATGTAGACTGCGTCTCCCTACACAGCCTAGAGTTGAGTCTCCAGAACCCTCCTCAAAAGAGACCCATGTTTGGAAGGACCCTCAAGTACATCCAGCCAGTGCCACTCTGTCTTGTCGCTGTGGAACTGACACCTGATATAGGACCTTTCTATGCAGCTTTCAGAGTTATAGACGCCGACCACTAAGAAAGCTTCAAGTGCCTTCTTCGGTGACCTGGGAGGAAGTCCCAACACCGATGCTAGCCCCGCTCAGCGCAGTTGACCTCTCCATCGTGCTCTCATGGTGCACCATCACATGCACACTCATGCTTGTAGGTCGCTGGCCCACGATACTTCTCCGTTCGGGCTGGGCACACCTCCCCTCCCCTCAATCTAGACTCTATGACCACCGCGCTGGATTTGGCCCCTGTAGGGCAGGGATTTCTGTTGCATGGTACATGAGCATGAGCCGGACTGCACGCCTGCTGGTGAATCTCGTGTCCTGATTTTGATTTTGACCCGTGTCTCACTAACCTTTCGTGCGCATAGAGGCCTAGGCCTGTCCCCGTCTGTGCGAGGTCCTCGAGCTGTCCTGTTGGCTAGAAGGGCGCACCTAGCGTGCCCTTATAATACAGAGGACTACGGTCTCCTGGCTTTAGCACATAAGGCGATGGTGGCGGGTGTGCTGTGCGAATCCTTTGTGCGTCCAGACAGTTTGTTTTTACCTGTCCATAAGAGTGCCTGCTGATCCCTCTTGTGTAAAGTTCCACTCTCAGGTGAACAGTACCGTGCACTGACATCCTGTGTGTGTGTGTGTTGAGCAAATGCTTATGTGTAGTGTGTGTAATACATGTGTGGTAGTTGGAGTCCACTTTTTTCTCGGTGTTGTTGATGATCCAGCTTAGAGACCGCTCCAGTGCTCCTTGCTGTGTGAAGAATCACTTTTGTACAAAAATTGTGTTTGGAGAGCCATCTGAGAAACACCCCAAACTGCTTATGAAGTTTGATACAATAAATCCACATTGCCTGCCTTGAAAATGTGTATAAAAGTAGGGACCAAACGGCCCCACTGTGTTCCAGGTCCAAGTTCTTCACGACCAAGAAGGGGGTTCTGAGCAGAGTACTTGAAGGGCTGCTATATGACCGGGTCTGGTGTCTGCCTCACGGGCAGTCTCCCAAAGGTGAGGGGGCAGCACCTAAAGTCTGCACATTATGCTCTGTTGAGAGAGGGAAGGAGTGTGGTCCAGCACGAGGAGACGGTCCAGGAGGACAATGTCTCATACTCCTGGCCTCAGGAGTAGCCAGTGAAAGCAGACTTCCTTAGAGTGCAAAGTCGGGGGTGACCCATGATGCAGTGCGTCTCCTAGTCTCACTCAGTGGTTCCTGTAGTTTCACAGAGCCCTGATAGGGATCAGTGGTGTCATCCTGTATTCATACATTGCATTGTGTAGCATTTAGTATTGCTGTGTGATTAAAAGTACTTTTTTCCCCAAAAGATAAGTTCTAGGATGCACATCGGGTTATTGTGTCTGTTGACTGAGTTCTGATCACGTGCACCCCACACTACCTCCCTTATAAGCCTGTGACTGTTTACTCCTGCTCCCCTCAGAATAGAAATGGTTGCACTTGGCCCAGTTTGCGAAGCTATAGTACGACGGGCACAGGACAACCGTGGAAAACAACTTTTATCGTCGCTGTGGGGGGCACAGTACCCCCTGTATGCCCTGTTGTCTGCCTAATGCTCTAGGGCAACCCCCTTAATTTTGTCTGCAATAGATGCCAAATATGACAGCACTACTGACATAGTTTTTTTGAAATTCTTTTAGTTTCTTGGTAATGTCACAGACTGGTAACATTTCCCTCCTACAGTTCAGCAGCTCCTCCGCCGGCAGATCTCTGCTGTCCTCCTCGGAGGGATCCTTCTTCCCGCTTGACTGGGTCTGAGAGATTTTCAGTTTTTCCCTATGGATCTGATGTGCACCGCGCCTTTAAGGGAATTTTTTCTGTGCTTCTCCCCTCCACAGCCAACAGGACTGCAGGTACCACGGCAGCACTCTTTATCCCCCCCCCCCCGTAAAGCTGCCCCCACCACCCAACCGTAACCAAGAGGCGCCACGAAGACCGAAGACCCCGGTTCCTTCAGATGTCAGAAGACATGGGTCCCAGGCATGACCCTCTCACAGACCAGGCATGTGACACCTGTGCTTCTCTTGTCTGGTGTTTGCCATCTTGCCACGGTCACTTGCAGCAATGGGGGTCTCCACAGCTTATGATCATGAAGGCGGAGTACAAACAGCCACTGCTTATTGGCTTCTCCCCTCTGTTCCTAATGTGGGCCATTGGAGAAGAGTAGGCGGAGCGGTTCTATGTAAGCTCAAAACAATGTGTCCAGTGGAGACCCCTTCAGGCTTTGTCTCCAGAAGAATGATCTGAAGATGGTGCAGAGAGACATGATTGGTGGATTTGTACCCCAACACGGAGAGTGTTTCAACAGGTCTCTACTGGAAGTCCTATTGAAAGTTAATTTGATTTTAACCTTTGTTAATTAAAAGCTTAGTAAGGTTTTTCTTTTTTTAATCTTTAATTATGACATTTTATATCAACCATAACAATACAGAAAGAGACAGAAAAAAGGGGGGAAAAACAATGGAGGGGTGCAGAGCATGTACACATATGCAGTATAAGTCATGACACCATATATCATACATATAAATCATACATTAAGATGACTGTCCTGGAATAAAAGAAAGAAAGAAAAAACGTGAAGGAAACGCCAGTGGGATAGACAACTGTACATGTTGGGTAATGAGAGGAGTACATGAGAATGGGCCCCGATTTTATACATAGTAGAGGCAGCCCACAGAAGCACGTTTACGGGCCTTCCAAACATGGTCCTCAGGGTACAAATCAATCTTCCTCCGTTTCACCAGCATCTGAAGCCGAAATCAGCAGATAGTCTCTTAATGGCTGCCGTATGACCCTTGGTCTCGATGCAGGGGGTTGTAGTGATGCATATGTTTCATTTGTGGTGTCAAAGTATATCCAGTCACGGATCCATGCCTCTACAGTGTGCCTGGAGATGCCATACCAGTGTAAGGACACCTGACGCGCAAGTGCATTATAGTGACGGACATTTGCCGGTAGCGGCTTAACATAACCCAGCAGGTCCACCAGAGGGTTTGTGGTATGTGTATGTCCTATCATACGTGATATTGTGGAATGTACTACTTCCCAGAAAGTGAGAATTGGGGTGCAATTCCATGCTAAGTGAGCAGAATCAGCCTGTCCACCGCGCTTTTGGGGCAGCAATGTGGCCTGGTAGGGTAAGCTCTAGCCAGTAACCGCGAAGTAGCCTAAGCCCGGTGTAGGTTTTTAGAATGTAACCGCTTGTGGAGATGGTTATTGGAAATCAGAAATCAGCTGTGTTTGTTCACAGCTGTAATACTACATTTTGTCAGATAAAGGGCTCCCCTAATCCTTCTCCCAGACAGCCCTCGCCCTTTCCACAATGATGGGCCTCAGACACCTAGATGTATGATATAGGCAGGAGACAAGATGGGCATTGCAGGGGCCATGATTATCATAGTAAGTGGGGGAAAGTCAACAGGCTTCTTAGGGTAAGAAGTAAGTGTGGTATGAACAGTTCCGTGTAGCTAGTGTAAAATGAATCTGTGCATGTAGGACATTGCATGCCCCTCAACCAGTGAAGAAACGGACCACAGTTCAGTATCTGCGAATAGGACCCCAAAGGTATGGAACGGACATGTGGCTAGAATACCTCTCCCCAGTCAATGGAAGCAAGGCATTATTTGGAAGGGGAATATGAGGGGAATACAGCATATCAAAGCCCAAATAGCGCATAAGTCTGGTCCAGGCCCAATACGATTGTGGGAAGTGTCTGTATCTCAGCGGGGGATCCTGGGCAAGCCCTGTGGAATAATAATCAGAAGGGACAGTGTGAGGGCTTGCGTCCATTCTAGCTTAAGATAAAGATATTGAAGTCTAGCATCCGGGTGGTACCAAAAATATGCAAAAAGTGCCTGAGCAACAAGGTAATAAGGGTAAAAGTCTGGGACCACAAACCCGCCATGATGATCGGGCAAAGTCAATGTGTGCCAATTAATTCTAGGGTGCTTTCCCGCCCAGATTAGCCACGTTAGCATACCTCACAAGATATCAAAGTTTGTAGTCAAGGCTATTGGAATATTAAGAAATAGATAATAAAAAGCAGGGCGATACCACGATTGTAATATTAGCTGTTCTCCCTGCTACACAAAGGGAGCCTGATCCAGCGCTCAATCTGGGTAGAGAGCCTCTCAATGGCGGGACTATAGTTAAGACAGATGACCTCTGCGCCACTCCTGTGCAAATAAATGCCAAGGTATTTCAGAGAGTCCGTGCACCACTGCAGGGGGAATTCGTTAGTTCAAGGGACTGTAGCATCTGTCAATGGAAAGATCTCGGATTTACCACAATGAACGGAGAGTCCGGAAAAACCCCTGAAGCAGATTACCTCCCGAATTAAGGGGGGAAGATTAGCCTCAGGATACCTAACAAATATGTCGGCATACAGAGAGGCAAGAAGAGGACCTCGAAATCGCAATCCTCGGGCCAAGTGGCGTTCCTGAAACTGGCGGACCAGGGGTCCATCGCAATAATGAATAATAAAGGTGAAAGTGGGCACCCCTGCCAGGTGCTCGAGTCAATGTGAATTGGTCCGTCAAGCCATCGTTTAATCCAAGACGCACTAATGGAGCACTGTAAACCAGCTTGATCCAGTCCCGAAAGACTTTGGGAGTGCTCAATTTCTGCCGAGTGGCATGCAGGAAGGACCACTCGAGAGTATCAAACGCCTTCTCGGCGTCCAGCAGCACAGCAGCTGCCGGGAGGTTTGGAGAAATCTGATTGATGACGGCAAACATTGTACAAAGATTCACTGAAGTGGAACAGTTAGGCACGCACCCTGTCTGCAAGGGAGATATTATACTGTCCATTAATGAGGAAAGGCGTGTAGCGAGAACTTTAGCTAGAATTTTATTGTCATGATTCAATAGTGGCAAAGGCCTGTAGGAAGTGCATAGCTGTGGGGATTTACCTGGCTTAAGCAAGAGTGTTATGTCTGCCTCCCATAACGTTGGGGCATAGACTTCAAGCAAATGTAAAACCAATAATGCTTTGTGCGCTTTGTAAAAGTCACCTGTCAAGCCGTCCAACCCTGGGGCCCAGGGGCCACTAAGGGCATCTCTGGCTTGTGAAATATCCTCACAGGCGATAGGTGAGGCTAGAAATTGACGGTGACCTCCGTCGAGCTACACCATTGTCGCCTCTGACAAATAATCTGCAGGTGCCTCTTCCACTGCATTGCCACAAGATATACATAAACATGTATAGTATGAGGTAAATTCAGTGAAAATTGTAGCACTATCAGTGGTCTAGCACTATCCATGGTCAAGAAGTCGTCATTGAGTTGCAGGGCCATAACATAGGAGGCTTGGTATGAAGGGCAGAGCAGCCTGACCAGTGTGCGCCCAGATCTCTCACGTCCCCGTAGAACTGTGCTCTAGCATATTTACTCAAATATGTAACCTTGCAAGCCGCCATATACAGAAATTCCTGTAGTAAAGTGGAACGGGCATGCAATGGTGGTTTGGAGCTTGATGACCTATTCTGCAGATCAAGATCTTGTAACTTCCCTAACCATCTATGGGAAAACAGTTTTGCTCTGCCTACCCACAACCTACCTACCCAAAACCGGTTTGATGTTTTCTCTGGTCTGGAATGTGTGGATTGACATAAGAAAGCTGTCTGTGATAATCTATCTACTAGTTTAGGGGTAAAACATGATAAAATCTTGGAGAACTTTAATGAACAGGTTTCTCTACACCGCATTGAGGATATTACGCATGTACAAACCATCCATAGCACGACCTACGTTAATAATCTAAATGATGGGGGATTTATTGGTGCCCCTGCCCACAACCGATCTGAGGAAGTAAGGGCATTTTGTTCTTGAAGCAATTGGGGTACCAAAGTAATTAGGAAAACCTGCACATTCTTATTTTGGAACGTGGCCAGTCTAAAGGAGAAAATCAGTAACCCATCTTGGGGTACTATCATTGATGGTCACGACATCTTGGCTCTCCAGGAAACCTGGTCCTTAGACCCGGTGTATGTTAATGGGTATAGAAGTTTTTTTTACCCCGGCTGTGGGGGGTACCCATGGAAGAGCTAAGGGTGGTCTATTAACCCTTGTTTCCAATCAGCTTAAATATGATGGAATTTGGCTCTCCACCAAATCAAGTTTTTATCAATTATTTTAAGGAATAAGAAGGGATTAAACCTAGTTATCAACTTTTATAATAAGATATCAAGGAAAGAAATCCCCAGCGTCCTAACTATGCTGAGGGAGGATATACATTATGAAATAGGCAAAACCGATAGAGAAGTTATGTTTGTTTGGGGGGGGGGATTTTAACTGTAAACTCTGTACTAAAGGTAAACAGGGTTTATGCGGGTTAACGACAGAGCAGGAAACAAATCCAACTCACTTTGAACATTCTCTGACTGGAGATTTACTAAACGATATATTGTTCATGTATGACTTAGGATTTGTAAATGAAATCGCCCAAAAACCCTCCACATTCGTGCCTACATTTGTTGGTAGAGGTGTATTGTCTACCATTGACTTCATTATTGCCTCAAATAGCTGCAGCCATAAATTTATTAAGTCTAGTATCATGGACCAGCCAGTGAGTGACCACTTGCCTCAGATCATGGAGGTCGAAAATCTTTTTTCTGATCGACAAGTGGATGCGCTCTCCACACACACAGCTCCGGATGTGGTCCTTGGCAGACAAAACGGGTACAACCTAAAATGGGACAAGGTGGTCCCGGAAAGGTTCTTAGAAAAATTATTGAATGCTTGCCCTAGCAGTTTTGCCACTTGCTTGGACGATAAATCCAGCAGTGATTTGATAATTCAACATTTTAACCTAATAGCCTCCACTATTAAGAAAAACTTGTGGGTGGTGGCAAATGATAGGGCAAAGGGCAAAAGAAGCTGGTTCGATAATGCCTGCACCAGTTCTTTAACTATTTTGAAAAGAGCCATTCATAGAATACCACGTAACCCCACTGAAATAAGAAGCTGCAGGAAAAAATATAATGAAGCCCTAAAAAACAGGAAAATGGTTATAAAAAGGGAGGCCCTGGAAATGCTATGCGAAGCATCACAACAGAAGGATGTATCTGCCTTCTGGAAGGCTGTTAATACTCCTTTTCTTTACGATAATACTAAGGCGCGTATAGAAACTGCCATTACTGAGGAGGATTGGGTGGCGCATTTTTCCAGTCTTTACAGTCCGCAAGATAATCACCATATCACTGACTCTGTCCCTGGGGACTATACAGGTGACGAGGTAGATAAATTGGTAGTAACCCTGGAGGAAGTTAACATGGGCCTGAACGCAACGAAGGGCGGCAAGGCTGCAGGGCCTGATGGGATCCCTGCTGACTTGTACAAAGGAAATATTGAGCTCTGGGGCCCCATGCTGGTGCAACTTTTTAACGCCGCACTGGCTAGGGGCTTAAACCCGTCTTGGTTCACCTCGGTTATTGTACCCATTTACAAGAAGGGAGACAGGCCTGTTATAGACCAATCTCCCTATTGGACTCGTCGGTTAAAATTCTTGGGAGAATTATCCTGGCTAGATTACAAAGCTGGGCCGCGGAGAATGATATAATGAGTGGCTTACAATATGGTTTCCAAAAGGGTATTGGTACTATGGAACAGTGCCTAAACTTAATGATCATACAATCAAAATATCTGAGGATAAAGGGCGAGCGCCTGTACCTCATGTTCGTCGACCTTTCGTCGGCGTTTGATTGTGTATCTCATGTTAAATTATGGGCAATTTTAAAAGAGATAGGCGTGGAAGATTCTATTGTTTGCTTTTTGAAAGATCTTTATTCAGGTGCCACAGCCTCGGTTCGCTATGGCAGTGGGGGCCAATGTACCAGGACATTCCAGGTTGGCTGGGGCGTGCGCCAGGGCTGCGTCCTGGCACCCTTTTTATTCCTGGTGTACATTAATGGTCTTGAACGTCATCTTCTGCGTGAGTGCGGGGACATGCTTAGGGTTGGGGGGAGGTCTGTCCCCGCGCTCTTGTATGCGGATGACGCAGTCTTAATGGCTCGCACACCCTTGGCACTACAAAACTTGATACAATCCTTTGAGTGTTTCATGTCTAGTTTAGATTTAAAAGTTAATTGTAGCAAAACCTTCTCAATGAACTGTGGTAAAAAACCTGGTAAGCATACAAAAAGAATGTTTTTAAATAATGTTCCTTTGGAATTTACTTCTACTTTTCCTTACCTCGGTGTTCTTTTCCACGAAACTGGGGCGTGGACTCATGCGGTAAAGGCCAGAACTCTTCTGTTCCAAAAAACTATAACGGCCCTAAAGAACTTTATTAAAAAACTGGGAAAGAAACCAATTAAAGAAATTGTAACTATTTATAACGCTACATGCACATCGGTTGCTATGTATGGCTCGGGTCTCTGGGGCTATACTAATATTGACTTAATCCAGAAAGTTGAGAATAGGTTCCTGAGGTACGTCCTGACAGTCCCCCAAAGTGTTGCGACCTATATTTGTCACACTGAACTTGGCTTAAATTATATATCTGATTTAATCAAAATTCAACCTATTCTTTTGTGGTATAGGGTCTGGACAACTGTTGAGTGCACTATGAATCGGGCCAAATTGGAAAATGTGGGTCGTTTAGATTGGTTAAATTATGTTAAAACATTCCTTGGTAAAATTGGTTGTCAACAATATTTTGTAGACCCATCTTCAATGGATGGTGTAGCCAGGAACTTCTTGTCTAAGCTATCCCTGGAATATCTCATAGAAAACAGAAGCAAGAGGAAATGAAGAAAAAATCTGTATCCTTGCATTCCTCTCTGTTAACTAGCAACAATTTGCAGCCATACTTAACTTTGCCGATGTCTAATTATGATCGTTTTATCCTGACCCGTTTTAGATTGTCCATTGTTTTTAGACTCTTGTCTTTCCCAGTAATGAACTCCTGGTTGCCGAAATTGTCTTTATGTCCGTGTGATGATTCTTCACCCCAGTCAGATATCCATATCCTATTTTTTTGTACATTTTACACCATACCACGTAAGACATACATTATTCCACTCCTCAAAGAATGGAAAATCAATAAATGCCGTCCAGCCTTTTTAGAACTTCAGAGAATGGACACTGTTCTTACAGTTTCCGCAGTTTTAATCTATTTTAAAAATGTTTTTAAATTTAGGAAAACACTGGGTTTTGATGTATTTTAATTTAGACTCTTCTCCTTTTTATATTCTATGTTTGAACATTGTTATTGTATTTTAATGTTGTAACTTTCATGGTTTTTGTCTTTTAAAACCGAATAAAGTATTCTTGACTTGTAACTTCCCCTCTACAGCAGCCAACTCCGCCCTGATTTTGCAAAGAATGCCCGCGTATTTAGCAATACAGATGCCCCTGATGTATGCCTTAAATGCCTGAACTACAAAAAGAGGGACAGGAGGGGCTTTTTCCACTCACAGGGGAGTGGGAGGTCCAGCAAGAAAAGGTGCCCCAGTAATGAGGATTACAAAAAGGGTTATTCCTGCTGTTCCTCTGTTCAAAAAAGGAAAGAATCAAAAGGAAGGCTGGATCCAACTGAGTACACCATGTGTCTATGGTTGGTAATCCATTTATTGGATAATAATGCCCTCACACACCCTTTCAGGTGTCATGCTTCATATGGGCTGCTCCTCGTCGGGCCGGCGGTGCAATGCCTAACGGGCTCCCTTAAAAAGGGGCACTTTGTCGGAGATCTTCTATCCAACTGCCGTATGGTGAAGTGCGGGTGTGGGGGCCTGAATAGTGTAGATGTGAATAAGTGATATAAAACAGGGTTGAAAGTGCCTGCTAGGAATTAATTTTATTCTGAGGGCCTCCTTCCCTGATTAAAAACGTGTGTATGTAGCAGCCCATATGATGAAGCATGACACCTGAAAGGGAAGGTGTGAGCGCATTATTATCCAACAAATGGATTACCAACCATAGACACATGGTGTACTCAGTTGGATCCAGCCTTCCTTTTGATTCTTTCCTTTTTTGAACAGAGGAGCAGCAGGAATAACCCTTTTTGTAATGCCTTAAATGCCTCCCATAACACAAAGTGTTTCGCAACTGTCCCAGCGTTTATTGCAAAATATTCAATAATGTCATCACAAACTTCTATGCGAAACACTTTGTCGTGTAATGCATTTGTTGGAAAGCGCCAGGGCATCACTGTTGTCGTAGGGAAGGAGATATGCGGGGACAGTAGGACCGGAGAATTATCTGATAATGTGTGGGGGTGATGGGAAATTTAGGAGAACAGAAGTAGTAACCCGGAGGCGATACCAGTGGTCTATTTGTGTCCAAACATTGTGAGGGGTAGAGTTAAAGGTGTAAGTTTGCTTTGTGGGTACTTGGATCTCCAGGCGTCTGCAAGGTGGAAAGACTGCAATATTTTAGAGTGCCTGGAGTGCAATGGGCTTGGTCACATGGCCGGAGCCGTGGAGTCAAGAGAAGAATGGAGGGTTAAATTAAAGTCGCTGCCCATAAATATAATCGGTGTGCAAGCAGGTAATGTGAGTGGAAAGTTCGTGAAAAAAATCTGGGACATCTACATTCGGAGCATAAACATTGACTAGTAACAAAGTTCTAGCTGCAAGAGTGCTGGAAAGCAACGGGTAGTGACCATTGGGATCTGCTATCCCCTTCTGTGTGACAAATGGAATGCTTCTATGAATTAAAATGGAAACGCCTCTGGAGTAGGAGTTATAGCTAGCAGAAAACGATTTTTCCCCCAGGTTGATGCTCAGTGGTTTGAGAAACTAGATCCACAATGGGTCTCCTGCAGAAAGGCCAGCTGTACACCATGCTTGGACAAATAAGAAACAACTTGTCTCCCCTTGCGAGGATTATTTACTCCTCTGACATTTCAAGTCATACATTCAAGGGTCAATGCCCCATCTTTCCTAGCCGGCGGCCCCATATGTTCTACAATAAGCGAATGACACTGTACAAGTACATAAATAAAATACATCATGACATGCATATTAGTGTAACCACTGCAAAAGAAGAAAATAAGCCATACATCATCACAACAAGAAAACACCCCTTCCCCCCACCCACACCAAAGAGTAAGATAACGACATCTGGTGAAACCGATAAAGATCTTAAAGCGAAACAAAATCAGGTGGGGTGTGGCAAGGCTCTAAAGGAGAAAAGCCGAATGAGCAAAAAGTGTAATTCATATTACATCAGCCTGTCTATATGAGCAATGCAAAGGATATATGGCGCATCAATACTGGGTGTCCAGAGATCAGCGACGAGGAGGGCAAGGATTCCATGCGCACCATCTTAGATAGAGTGTTTGTCTTCACGATGAGGGAGTAGTCTGCAAGTCCACCGAAGCATGACCGGGCGAAGAAGTGGCGGACCGCACGCCTTAGCCCCTATCCCATGCTGGTTACAAAAAGTGGCGGCATCTGCTGGGGAGTCGAAGATATGTTGCCTACCATCTAGCTGGACATGCAAGCGGGCAGGATATAACATGGCATAGCTCACATTGGATTTCTGAAGTGTGCGCTTGACGTCAGTAGATTTACGGCACGCCTCTTGCACCAATGGTGTGAAAGCAGGATAGAGGGCCACAGCCATTCCCTGGTTGTGTAGCAGCCGTATCGCGGGCAAGGCGAAGGACAGGGTCCCGGTATTGAAGGAGCCTGGCAATGATGAGACAAAGTGGTGCTCCCGGTACGGGTCTTGGGCCAGGGGTTCTATGAGCTCTCTCGATAATAAATGTAGCGGAAAATGCCTCTCTGCCAAACAGTTCTATCAAGAGGTTCTCGACAAAAGTATCCATGCATCCAGTGTTGGTGGACTCGGTCATCAGAGCGATGCGTATATTGTTTCGACAAGAGCGCGCCTCCAAATCTTCGGTCTTGGCATCCATCCTCTTGAGGAACCTTGGCGCCTGCTCCCGACGTTTATTCACCGTAGTGTTGATGTCCTCAATGTCGGGCATGTGTTCTTCAGTAGCATCCAATCTTGCCTCCTGTCTGCTCACACGCTCATGCATGTTATCCAGGCGAGTAGAGCGAGCATCAAAGCTGGAGTCTATGGATTTGAACCCGGCCCTCAATTCAGCCATTATTGCAGCAGTGCCCTAAAGTGTAGAGGCATCAGCCGTGGAAGCGCCCAAGTACCCTCAGTAGACTCTTCCACCCAATTCCAATTTTTTTGTTGTTGTTGTTGAATTGAAGCTGTTGCTCTTTAGTATTGTTGCGCCCCATTATGCAGCAGGTAGGCCCCAGATGGGTAAATATGGGGTGGTGCCAAGATGCGAGCGGGCCACTTCGCCTAATCAGGCTTTAATCAGGCTTCAATCAGGCACGCTAACTGGGACTCCATGGCGGCAGGACCCAGGAGTCCTGGTTAGCCAGTGATGAGTACTTTAATGAACAGCATTGCCAGCAATAACAGCAATGGCAGTTGGGTCTGACAAAGGCACACACTATAGGCCGGAAATGGGCAATTGCCACTCTTAAAGGAGGTATATAGATTACAGGCAGGAAACACCAACAAGTTGATGCTCTGGCTCACATCACCAGTCACAGCAGTAAATGCATCCACCATTGAGGATAGGGGCACGATGAGGCTTCTGGATGGCAATGGGAAGGAAATCAAGTGCGCCCACAACAGGTTGGCATCACAGGCACACAGGCAGCATCCAGGGAGAGGCACAGGTCCACCTGGTCAAGCACCGATGAAAATCAAATGCTTTAGGCCAGGCCTACTCGCCACTCACCGCATCCAGCGCAGATACGGGTACAAAGCTGCCCATCTGCACCCACGCAGCGCCAGAACACCGGCAGGTGACAGAGAGGCATGCCCTGAGGGGCTTGCGGTTGATCGGGCCAGAAACTGCCAGACGGAGACACGGCTCCACTCTCGGGCTCGTCCACGGATCCTATCGCCGAAGGGCCTCCGAGGGCCACGTCAGCCGCGCTTGCAGACAGAACTGGGACGGGGCTACCCAGGCGGTAAATGGGCTCCGGCGAGGACAGCAGACATGTTGTGATCAGGGTGCCCCTACATCCGTGCCGCTGTGGCGATGGGGCAGCAATGTGCAGTGGCAAACCGAAAACATGTGGCTGGTTCGCCGGAGCTTTAGAGCCAAGCGGCCATCTTGGTCCCCTGCTCGGCCACGCCTCTAGAAGCTTAGGAAGTTTGTTTCTAAAACCTCTTGCTGCTCCGTAGATAGCTAGAAAGGTGGAAAAGGTATGTTTGATTAGTCAGATGGATAGCTTAATAAGTGAGGGTAGCTAGTTTCAACGTGACTGTTGCATCACTAGGCAGGGAGTCAAGTTCTTTGGGAAATGGAATTATATGGTCATACTTTTTGGTTGCGAAGAAACACCCTGCGGCCCATCGTAGAATCACTCTGCAGTGATCTGGGGGAGCCTGATGAGAATGGGAGTTTCAGTGTTCTTGTGGGAGATGACGAGCATATGGACTGTTGAGCATAAGTTGCTTGATTAGTTGAGTGCATCGAGAGATATCTTGCCAAATATTTGCACTATTGTTGAAATGGATGAAGCAAGTTGTACTGTGAGTGAAATGTGACGGTCCATGATTACAAGTTCAGGGGTAATGTAGAAGAGAAAAAGTTTAGCTTATGTAGATGTCAGATAATTTTGTTGCCATTTTTCATTGTCCACCCGCAGGAGAAATAGTGTTTTCCCGGAAGCACATTTTGTATTGTAATACTTTGCTAGGCGAGATTGATGACTTTGCTGTATTTTGTTTGAATTTAAGGACTGGTTTCTTGCTAAGGGTTTTTAGTTGACTCAGTTGTAGATCGGTGGTTGGGATTCCTTGTGGAAAGTTGGAATTGTTGATGATGTACCATTTGCTGAAAAAAGTAATTAAAGTTATCTTTTTATGTTTTGTCTTGAAATTCCTACTTATTGTTTTTTTCATGACACACAGATTAAAATTGACAATAGCACAAAGCAGCTATTTGAACCAGGTCTTTTTTCCCTCCTACAACGAATCTGTCTCACAATTCACAGCACTATGAGCTTATATATTTGTACAACCTAGTATCGCTTCAGGGTAGTTCCATTTTACTATGATATTTTGATCTTGGGCAGCGTCATTGTCAATCTTAGTTCCACACTTGTGGTAGTCTGATATCTGACGGGGAACGAGTACATTAACATCCAGTCCCCATTTGGTTAAATCTTCCTTTAGTTTAGCATTTTTTTCTCCAACCACTCCAGAGCAGATCTCAGCCACCTGTCGAACCTTGGGGAATCCCGACCTATCTGGTTAGTAATTTTCATTGTTGTTTCAGGATTGAGATTGTTAAAGTCCTTTGTGGGCCTTTGGTTCCTGATTAGTTTGTTTATTTCATTTGTGAATGGGGAAAGTTCTGTGCAGTTGTTTGTGACTGGACGGAATCACTTTGAGGCGTCTCCTCCGCTTTTTCAACCTGTGTTCCCCTTGTGGTTATTTAACCTTGATAGATTTGATTATATCCCCTGACTTACCAACCTTTTCGATTTGTTTAAAATAAAGTCTCTCACACTTGGCTCTTAATCTGCAGCTCCAGTCCCTTTTTAGAGTCTACCATTATTTAATATTTTCGCTTCTTTGTCATGGCCTCTGCTGGAACCTGAGGAAACCTGTTGGATATTGAATGGTGACGCGACTCACAAGTTCCACCAAGTGGCGAATTATGAGGTCGAACCAGGGGATCAGTAGTTCCCTTTGCAAGCCTGGAAAGGAGCCATCTCAGGATGTTGGCTGCTGAAGAAACCGTGCCTTGCCAAGCTCGGCCTGTAAATATATCGAATGCATTTTAAGCTCCGTGCCAGAGAGCTAGGAATCGTCTACTGTCTGGAGATTGGAAAGCGTTTTCTGCAACTCAGTGCTTTCCCAACTGCATGTCCATCTGAACTCCAGCCGTCGCTGCCCATTGCTGTGCCAAGCCTTGATTGGAACCTTTCAGGAATCTCTTGGCTAGGCTCCCTGTAACTTCACAAGTAAGTTCTCAACTCCCTCCCACACGACCTTCTCTCACTGCACCACCACTTTTCTCTCATTGGTGTCTAAAATAAACACCACCACCATCAGAGGAAAGTGTTAGCAAGATCAGACTGCATTCATTTAGTAGTTTTTGCTATAGCACTGCTGTGCCCTAGAAGGTTGACCTAGCAGCGTAAAAAGGGAATTGTCCTCCGTGTCTTGGTGCAGAAGCAGAATGCAGTAGGGCTGTATGCAACAGCAGATATCAGTAATACACCGATGATGCAATAGTTGGGGTAAAGCATTAAAAAGAGCATGAGACGTTCAGCTTCAAAAGGATAAAAGTGAGGCATATTGGGGGTGTTGAAATAAACAATAAACATGGCGAGAACAACTTTAGTAGAGGTATAAACTACATAGATTAAATCAACAGTATTCAGTGGCTCGGAAATTCGGAATGTAATAAGTTTCATCGAGAATGATTTCTAACCAGTTTGGTTTGTGGTGTGATAGTTTGGTTGTATTATTTATCTTTTACTCTGCATTTAAATATTTGAAGTGAGGGCATAAATCATATATCAGTAGGAGGCCATTCCATATCCTGGGAGCATTCGCTGAGAAGGTGCGTTTGGGGAGATGGATGCCTTTTTGAAACTTGTTGTTTTTAGACTAAAAGGATTTTTACTTCTTAAGTTCCAAGTTTTACCAGACAAGTAAAATGTCTGACTAAGGTAAGCTGGTGAGTGGCTTGATATGTGAGTCATGCAGTCTTGTAAGCGGTGCAAGCTTCAAGAGTAAGCCTCATGAGAAAGGGCGGATGTCATTCTTTCCATTGTTGTTCGTGAGAGCAGTGATCAGCTTAGCTGCAGAGTGGAGAACGGCTTTGAGAGGGGTCAGATGGAATGTAGATAGCTCATCTAGTACAGCCTTCACATAGGCGCTGTACGATGCCAGTAGTGCCGGCACATTGGTTTCAGAATCATTTTTGGGATCTAATCTTTGAAATAGATTCATTTGAAATCTGGCACTTTTAGTGATTCCCCTAATATGAATGCCTAGATTGAAATGTTTAGCTAGCTTGAAGCCTAGCAATTTAGCTCTTATAACAAACTTAGGAAACCAGTTTAGAAACTATTGTTTAGCAATCCATTCTTGGAGGTGGGCTTTAGGGGTTTTAGGTGACAGAAGAAACTTGAGCCATATGTACAAAAACATTTTTTAATTTCTTGACAAACAGAATCGCTATTTCTAGCCATTCAGAAATGCAAAATTTCCTTTCGATATGTATGATCGGCATATGTGGCGTCCTAAAATAAGAAATCGCAAATAGGCATTTCCTTTTGTGACTCGGTAACTGCATGTACATGGCATTTCCTACTTGCAACTAGTCGCAAAATGGCCATTTAGGAAACTATTACCTTCAATTCGGGTTTGATGGTAACCAGGTGCAGACTTTAACAAGCATTTGCAATGCAATAGGTCTAGCATTACTGACAGTTTGAGCTATTGCTGTTGCAAACAATAATGCAACACCAATTTCAGTAATGTGAGACCTATTGCATTGCAAATGCTTTTTTGTGTGTGAGATGGCCTTGGAGGTGGCAGCCGACCCTTCCCTGGCTCCCCCAGTAAACAAGGCCTTTGACAACAAACACACGGGTGAAGAGAAGGCAGCAGTGACCACACCCTCAAAGACTATTCAAGCTTAGGCTCAACAGATTTGGGTACAGGTGTTTGCCACGTTGACTTGGCCAGAAAGACCTCCCCCCTCGCACATTCTGAAGGCCCAATGACTTCAAGCGCAAAGGTTTTCAGGGAGCTAGAAAGAGTGAAACACTAAAGGCCACAGCAGGCTACCGCCCTTTCATATAAACACATATACTCTTTACAGTAATCATAAACACATACGAGAAAGGAAGGCACATTGAAATTAACTTTTTAGTTCAATATTGTGTTTATTCTGATGATATGTTCGTATTTCATCCATCCCAAATTCTTTTAAATAATGAATCGAGATATTCTTGTATCTAGTTGCCGAAACATGTTTCACTTTAACAAGGCTTCTCAGTTCTTGGAGTGATGCATTTATTAGTTAAGATCCCTGATAAGTATGGACCTCCATTTTAATGTGTCTCTTCCCGTATCCGGACCAAACTCATTCGGGTCTTTAGTTAAAATTAAGACTTTGTGTCACAACATTTATATAAATCCGCCAATTGCCCTTAACTCAATAAAACGTGAGGTTCAACTCTTTCTGATTCTAGGCGCTGCGATGCACTTTTATGCTTTTTTGACAAAGTCTCTGGCTGCTCGACGCAAATAACGTTTTCTGTTATTTGAAATCATTCCTTATAACATTATGCACTGAAGCACAATTGTTTTGCCGTAGAACGGATGATCAAATAATATACTCTTCCTTAGTGCGTTACTTCCGGTCTGCATGGCTTATTTTGAGGCAGAGCTGATGCGGATGCCATCCAATGCAAACAGTATGTACCATGTGAGATTATTATAGCATTATCAATAGCACACGTTGATGCTAAAGGCACTCTATTTTAATATGTCTAGGTTGTGCATAATTTTTAGTAGTCTATAATTCATGTTTTTACAGTTATGTTTTATGCTGAAACGATGTATTTACAGCCTTGACCCCATCCGCTTTGAACTCAGCAACAAGTATAGGGGAGTAAAGGGCTAGGCTGTGCCACAGGGTGAACGGGAGAGCAGCTTAGTGGCGCCAGAAACCAACACCCTGCCACCTAATATCAACTTGGCCAACCGACGTAGGTAGCTGCTTCCTCTTCCGGTTCATGCAACACTCAACCAACCCGTTGCAGCTAGTCCATTGTGCATCCGGTTTGGCGTTGGCCGAGAGGAAATAGCTGAGCTGTGTCATCATCAGGTGCCCACAAAAACTAACAGCTTTTGTGCAAGAGCAGAGTTCGCAAAATACAGACCTCTCTAGGGGCGCCCTTGCTGTTCGACAGGACGAAACCTAATTCTCACCCAAATTCCTCAAGACTAACAGTTATGTGAACTTCACCATATATTTCACCCGCCTGTCATATGATCTGTGTTATAACTTGCCACTTGGTAGGTTCCATGTTTCCCCCCCTCCCCTTATCAGCTTTTGGTACAGCTTAGAATGTTGGAGTGAAGGCAGCCTTGGAATGTTGACAGACTGCCTTCACAGATGTCATGACAGCCAGCTGCTTGGAGTGCCTGTTAATTTCTGACTTAATAAAGTCCTTTCACAACTTACCTACTGAGTACTTACTTCATCTTGGCGACGAGGAGAACTGTGGCTGTGGCAGGGACAGCGTGGCACTCTTCCCTGCGAAAATTTCGGCATGCTGGCAACTTAGAAGAAAAGATTCGTGTGAAGGCTGTGTAACGGAGCGCTAACGAAAATCTTCGTATTAAGGCTGTGCAGTGGTGCGCTCGGTGCGTTGGAGCTTTGGCGTACATCTCTGGATGAGAGGCGATCGTTGTGGTGAATTGGTGCAGCCTGATTTTTGAGGAGACTTGACACGGGTGACGCAGTCTGTAGCGGATGGACGGCGGAAGAGTCGTTCTGGTTGTAGCGTCTGCTTGACAGCTGGGGTGTCTTACCCATTAGCGACCCGTTTGACGCTGTCCCGTCTGGTGCGGCTGGTGAGGTAGCGGCTGTAGAGGCGAGGACTGAACCAGCAGCATATTGGCGTGACCTGCATCGGCCGATGCCGTGACACCTCAGGGGTGGTCCCAGTCACGCGCGATCCTGGAGGAACACAGGAGACCGGCGGTGTGTAGCAGCTGTTTGCCGGTGTGAGGAGCGTCGTTGCTGTGCAGCGGCCGTTGCCGTAATATCTCAGGGGAGGTCCCAGTCCTGCGCGACGCTGGAGATACACAGGAGACCGGCCGTGAGTAGCGGTTGTATGCAGGCGTGAGGCGCGTCTCTGCTGTTGTCTCCAAGGGCAGCGGTGCTTATATCACGGCGAGGGAAGCAGTCCGTGAAGGAGAGGCACCTCAGTGGATGCAGTCTGCGCTGTTATCTTCTCCTCAGGAGAACACACTGATCTCTTCAAACGAAAGGCAGGAAGAGAGACAGGAAACACACGAAGGGACTGCTGGGAGTCTACTGCGGAGATCGAAAGGGGACTGAACTTTAGTTAGGCATTTTTGGTGTAGCAGACTCTCTGTGTGGTTTTTGAAGTGTGTCACATTTGAGGAGGGTTCTAGGAGCCTATTTTCTAGTAGCCATACCCTAAACCTTTATATTCCTTGCCACTCACCTTTACATATAAGGAAAATATTACATTCTCAACTGTTTAGTTTCTTAAACATTTTAGAGTTTTCCTCTGTGTAAGGCAGTACCTGACCATGGCGGGGGCAGGAATGAGTCAACCCCCACCGTTTTTGAATGAATTAGGGGAACCCGACATCCCCTGGAAAAGGTGGGAAGGTATTTTCAAATCATACCTGATAGCCATAGGTGGAGGGAACTTCTCTAACATTAGGAAACAGCACATACTGTTACATAATTTAGGTATACAGGGAAGGAAAGTTTACGAGGACATAACAGGGAGATTGGTAGAGGACGAGGTTCAGGATGAGGATGAAGGTGTTGATGTTTATGAATACACATTGCGTAAGTTAGAAGCACATTTTAAAGTGAAAATTAATGTAGTCTTAGAAAGACACAAATTTTTCAAAAGGGTGCAAAGAAAAGAGGAGAAAGTGTCTTCATACATTGCTGTGTTGAGGGGAATGGCAGCTACATGTGAGTTTGGGGCGCTTACTGATTCATTAATCAGAGACCAATTAGTAAGGTGCACCAATGAAGAGAAGGTGCAGGAGGAGTTACTCACAAGGAATCCGGATCTGGAGGAAGCCATAAGCATAGCGAAGGGTCTGGAACATACAGCCATATGTATGAGAGAGATGATAGTGCCAGAAGAAAGGAAAGAAAAGTCTATGTCTAAAGAGGCATCGGAGGGGGAAACTGTGTGCAAATTAGAGAACAAGTTCAGAGAAGGGGTGAGCAACAAGACGGAAGGTCTTAAATGTTTCAGGTGTGGGAACCACAATCACTTGGCCAACAATTGGCGATGCCCCGCAAGGAACGTTACTTGCAGAAGATGTAACAGAAAGGGCCATTTTGCCAAAGCATGCAATGTAGGGAGCTCAAAGGTTAACATGGTAGATCACCCTGAAGACGTAGTGGGGGAGGAGAAAAATTTTATTTGTCAGATTGAAGACGAAAGTAAGGAGCAAAGTACACAGTACCCTACTTGCGAAATAAAACTAGATGGAGAGAAATTTAAGGTGTTTGCAGACTCGTGCTCTCCGTTCACTTTAATAGACAAGCAAGTGTTCAGTGAAAAATTTGCCAAACATAACATCACTTTAGAGTCAGCTGACATAGCCCCCACAGGGTACAACAGAGTACCTATCTAGTTGGAAGGGATGGTGAGAATGAGAATATCCTTCAAAGACAGGCATACTGTGGGGAAGGTATATGTTACCCGAGAAGGATCAAGTCTATTAGGGTGGAAACATCAGAAAGAATTAGGAATAAGACTTGATCCAAACAACCAGGAGCAGGTACTTCTCATAGAATCCCCGGGGGTGGGGTCTAACCTTGTGAAAGAATTTCCAGAGGTGTTTAATGAGAAACTGGGGGTACTAAAAAACTACATGCATAGGATTGAGCTCAAGGAAGGAGCAACACCTACAGTACACAAAACAAGGTCCATTCCCCTGCTTATGAGAGAGCCTTTAAGAATGGAATTGGAGAAGTTGTTGAAACAAGGGGTCATACAAGAGATAGAATGCTCTGCATGGTTGGCGCCCATTGTCATTACAAGCAAGGAAGGTGGGAAAAGCATTAGGTTATGCGTGGACTTGAGGGCGCTTAACGCTAATATTGTGGTGGACAGGCATCCTCTCCCAAGGATACATGAAATGTTGAGTACTTTACAGGGAGCCAAGTTCTTTAGTGTGCTCGACCTCTCATCGGCCTACCACCAAATCCGACTGCACCCCGAATCTCAACCCTTGACCGCTTTCACCACACCATTTGGCAATTTTAAATTTATGAGAATGCCTTTTGGGTTGGCGTCAGCGGCAGCAGCGTTTCAAAGAGCTATGCAGCACGTGTTGAGGGATTGTCCTAAGTCCATGTGTTTTCAGGACGATATATTGATTTATGGGGCGAGTGACACTGAACATGATGAAAATGTGAAAAGGGTACTCGGATGTTTAAGAGAGGTTGGTTTCACCACCAAGGAGAGCAAATGCAAAATAGGAGTTACCACAGTGGATTATTTAGGGCACACCATCTCGGAGGAGGGGATAAAGCCCAAAATAGACTTGGTGGAGGCAGTAAGAAAAGCACCCATGCCATCTTGCAAGGAAGAAGTACTTTCTTTTCTGGGTTTAGCCGAGTACATGGCTAGGTTCATAAAAATTTTTGCCATGATAGCCCATCCACTCAGAGAAATTTTGAAAAAAAACGCACCATTCAAGTGGGAGAAAGATCAGGAGCTGGCCTTTGAGAAGATTAAAGAGGCTATCGTGTCGGCACCTTACATCGGAAACTTTGATGTAAACAAGGACACCGTAATCACTACTGATGCAAGTGGAAAAGGTGTGGGAGCCATGCTTTCACAGAGAGTGGATGATACAGTGAAAGTAGTGGCATTTGCATCAAGGACCTTGTCTGGGGCGGAATCCAACTATTCCACCATCGAGAAGGAGGCTCTGGCGGTGTACTGGGCAATCAAACATTTCAGTTTTTATGTCTGGGGCTTACCATTCGTAGTATGTACCGACCATAAGCCCTTGGTCAACCTGTTCGGAAACAAAGTGTTGGAGAATATCACTCCCCGCATCGCAAAGTGGGTGCTGGGGTTACAAGGCTACAATTTCAGAACTACGTATGTTCCTGGCCAACAGAATAAAGTGGCAGATTTTTTATCCAGAGCTCCGGTGGAAGGACAGGAAGAAGACCGTGAGAGGGTCCTGGTAATAAAAATCCCGGCCATGACCAGAGAGCAGTGGGATGGTCACATGGAACAGGACAATATCCTTCGAGAAGTTAAAACATGGGTAGTCAGAGGGTGGCCCAACAAATGTGGAGGCTTGCCGGAGAACATACGACCCTATTGGAATGTACGCAATGAACTGTCAATTGAAGGAGAGTACCTCCTCAAAGCAGGCAGACTAGTTCCCCCGGAGGGGTTAAGGAAGCAAATTATTGACCTAACCCATGAAGGTCACCTGGGAAGGAGTCTATGCAAGGCTAGATTAAGATCAGATTATTGGTTCCCAGGCATGGATTCCAGCATGGAAGAGAGAATGAAAGAATGTTACGCGTGCGAAGTTAGCGACAAGTCAAAAAACACCAGGAGATCCCCACTTAGTCCGGTGGAGGTTCCAAAGTCCCCCTGGGACAAGTTGGGATTCGACATCACGGGCCCTATCAGGGCAAAGGGGCCGCAGCAATGGTACCTTTTAGTGATCATTGACTATTATTCTAACTGGGTCTCCCACAAATTTGTGACCAGCATCAACACCAAGGCAATAGTTAAGGATTTACAAAAGAGGTCTAGGATATAGGTACAGCACTTATCCCTGTCTCGGGAATGTCAGTAAATTTATGGTGCAAGGATCAGAGAAGCAAGACCCCTCCGCTTCCCAAAAAGTGAAAGAAAACTTTCACTTCAAAGCAATATAAAAGATTTTGATCTGCACTCATACGCAAAATACAAGTCCATCCAATTTGTTTGTTTTAAGATTGTTCTTTATTCTTTCTTCTAGTAGCCAACGCGTTTCGTCCTGTTAAAGGACTTCTTCAGGGCTACAACATAAATAATAACTGTTGTTAAAAAACTTGTTATAGTAAAAGCTTATTTTTCTCTCTCTTTTTTTTTATATAAACTTTTTTTTAAAGTATTTTTTATAAAAGACAGACAGATTGACAAATGCAAATGTATTGATTCAATGCCAATTTTTACATTTCCAAAGTTTCATTAATCTAATTCCCCAGGCACATAGTCCTACCGAACAATATTAACAGAAGTGGTCAATGTGTCAGTACAGAAATTTAGACAGTATGGGAAACTCATAGAGTACTGTCAAAAAATAATTAAAAGAACCATGTTAACACATCACATACTTGATTTCATCCTATTTTTCAATAGAAATAAATGCTCATGCAGCGTGCTTATGTAAAGATAAGAAAGTCCTATATTGCATTCCCTTTGTCCCTAGCTACGAGATAGCCTCATTCATCATTAGGTCTTTTTCTTCATTTAATATTTATATACAGATTCAAATATAATTTCAATACCTCAGCAGTTGATTTCCTTATCAGTGTTTAAATGATTTTCAGTACGTTGGTTCTACCTCGCTTTTCTTTCTAGAGAAATGTATATATTACAATAATTAAATGGTGTCTGCAGTCATATTATAGACATTCAATTATATATCAATGCATAAATATTGATATGCATGCACCAAGATCAACATAACTTCCAAATCTCATATTTCCAGTCCTTAAAAAAGTGATCATATTGCGTCAGCCGTAATATCTTTTATAACACATACCAATATCATTGAACTAGTTCCATACCTTGAGACCTGTTCGGTGGTATTGTTAAATCCGTGTTGGAATTGGTGATTATCCTATATATCCCATATGTGGGGGGATGTATCCTTTAATAGCTTTTAGGTCATCGCTATTTTCTGGGTCTAAAGAGCAAAGGTAAAAATAAAACTCCTTTATATATGTTATATGGACAAGGACTGAGTATGACCATATAAAGGTAGTAACAAGTTGTCTAACTCCAGATCAATATAAGTATATGCAGCAGAATTGGCTGACTTCCCTCATTGGTCCCAAATAATCCGTAAGCAAGTCTATTCATGACTACATTATTTCTCAATTCAAAAGAGGCACAGAGTTGATAGACCTCAAAGAGTTATAATTCTCTAGCAGTGCTTATTAGGATGGGCGCATTCAACAAGTCATTGACCTCGCTGACCCGATTGATGTTATGTCAATGATAGCCGCCATATTTGACTGCTATTTACTTGCATTATATCGTACGTTTGACCGTACGTTTGATCATTCTCCGTTCATTTTTATTACAAGTCGACAACCCCAAACACGTATGTACATATCATACTTTAAAATCTCTAGGTACATGGTTCTAGATGCCCAGTAACTATTAATGTCGTCATACGCTAGAATTAGCCCACAGATTTATGTAATGCATAGTTACAAGGCAAGAGAAGATTTTCACCCTAATCTGCCGTAAGCGAAGTTTATTCTGAGCTGTCACTCCATCCTTATTCCATATATACAAGACGCATTGTATGGAACACCTTTTTAAAACGCTAAATCTCAGGATTGTACAAGCGCTATACCAAACATATCGGGTCCACGGTATCCGCCATCTTAGAAAGGCTAATTCGTATAGATTAAGCCTAGAAGTCTAAATATCTAGTGGTTATCCCCATTACAAAAAGTTAGTTTCTTGCTCTAATACGGTCTAAAGGGAAGTAGCCACATACGTGTATATTAAGCTAATGAGGGCAGTTTTTAATTTTCTACCCGTACGTCTAATGCTGTCTCGAGGGAAGTAGCCACATACATATATACTAAACTAATGAGGGCAGTTTTTAATTTTCTTACCGTACGTCTAGTCCTTTGGGAGCCGGTACTCCATCATCATAATACACGCGCAAGACGAGTGCGGCTAGTCACGGGTTTAAAAAGCTGAAGTTAAGGGTTCACGCATGCGCAAATGTTCATATTTCGTGTGAAATGTATCCGCCATATTGAACGGGTGTCATTTAGTCAATTTCCACTATATTTCATGATGGTTTATGTTGGAAAGCTTAGTTTCCCATCATAGTGCAGACAAACGACAGTCTCTAAATACCACTGTCATCTAATATTACTATGTTTGTCACGATTTCATGAGTTATACATCAATTCATTTTGACGATGTAAATCCGTATTATCCAATACGTACCATAATGAGCGGCGAGTGGATAAACGGGACTGCCATCTTTCGACAGTCATTTCCAATCTAACAGGTCAATTTCTAATATATATACAGCACACAATGCCTTGTATAAATCGATACTCAGAATGCAAATAATAGGTTAGACTGCGAAGGTATAACATACAGTGAAACAATCCCTAATATTCCGGGACCCAAGTTTATGGCAAAGGGCATATCATGATCTCTTTACATATATTTTTTTAGAGAAATATAATCATACTGATATCACATGGACCATTAACCATTTTTAATCCATTTCACTTGTAATACCGTATGCTTACAAATTCAATCAGGGTTGAATTTCTCTATGTCGTTTTGAATTATATGTATTGCCCTAGCATCAGGACATATTTTATGACATATCCCCGCATTTCAGTTGGTATTGTGAAAACATATCCAGAGATGTTTTTAGCCATCTACATTCTTATGGCAAAGCATCATATTACCAGAGTCATGTTGTATGCCTACAGAAAATAGTGCATTTCAGAATTAACATTCATATTACCAGAATCATGTTGCATGCCTACAGAAAATAATGCATTTCTGAATTAACATTCAGTCCCTGATGCATAGTCCTCAGGACACAGATCCATTTTGCCTCTTTCTGTCTGAGGAGAAGTTCCCTATTCCCTCCTCTTTCACCTGCAATCACATGCTCTATTGCATGAAACCAAACGTTTTTGTTTTCTGGATGGTCATTTTTAATGTGCATTGCAACTGGGTATCTTTCATCCATGTTCTTTATTGCACGCAGGTGTTCTTGTACCCTTACCTTCAGGCAACGTATGCTACTTCCCACATAGATCTTGCCACAGGCACAGCCTAGAATGTAAATGGCGTAGGTCGTATTACAATTAATAAATGACATGATTTTGTATGTTTTATTTGTGTTATATGAAAATTCACTGGTTCTATTCTTACCTACTTTGCAAACTGAACAGTTGCCGCACACAAAAAAGCCATTTGGTTTACTAGGTAACCATGTGACCAGAGTCTTGTCTGTATCCTTTGCTTTTACATAACTGGGACAAAGCTTCCGTTTCATAGTGAAACCTTTTCGATAGACAACCTTCGGTTTGCTTGATACAATATTAGAGAGACTTGTATCCAGATTTAGCAAAGACCAGTTCTTTCTCAATACATTGTAAACATGGTTGCTATGTTGATTGTACTGTGTAATAAATAGTACATCCTTCTCTAATTCCATGCCTTTCTTTTTACCATCTCTTTTGTGTTCATTGCTCTTTAATGTTTGTTTTCTGTCAAGCTTTTTGACTTTTCTCTCTGCTTTTTCTAAGCATTCATGTTCATAACCCCGAGCTGTGAAGTTCGATTTAATATTATACACAGTACGTTCAAACGTAGAAATTGTAGTGAAGAAACCGAGTTTGAACGTACTGTGTATAATATTAAATCGAACTTCACAGCTCGGGGTTATGAACATGAATGCTTAGAAAAAGCAGAGAGAAAAGTCAAAAAGCTTGACAGAAAACAAACATTAAAGAGCAATGAACACAAAAGAGATGGTAAAAAGAAAGGCATGGAATTAGAGAAGGATGTACTATTTATTACACTGTACAATCAACATAGCAACCATGTTTACAATGTATTGAGAAAGAACTGGTCTTTGCTAAATCTGGATACAAGTCTCTCTAATATTGTATCAAGCAAACCGAAGGTTGTCTATCGAAAAGGTTTCACTATGAAACGGAAGCTTTGTCCCAGTTATGTAAAAGCAAAGGATACAGACAAGACTCTGGTCACATGGTTACCTAGTAAACCAAATGGCTTTTTTGTGTGCGGCAACTGTTCAGTTTGCAAAGTAGGTAAGAATAGAACCAGTGAATTTTCATATAACACAAATAAAACATACAAAATCATGTCATTTATTAATTGTAATACGACCTACGCCATTTACATTCTAGGCTGTGCCTGTGGCAAGATCTATGTGGGAAGTAGCATACGTTGCCTGAAGGTAAGGGTACAAGAACACCTGCGTGCAATAAAGAACATGGATGAAAGATACCCAGTTGCAATGCACATTAAAAATGACCATCCAGAAAACAAAAACGTTTGGTTTCATGCAATAGAGCATGTGATTGCAGGTGAAAGAGGAGGGAATAGGGAACTTCTCCTCAGACAGAAAGAGGCAAAATGGATCTGTGTCCTGAGGACTATGCATCAGGGACTGAATGTTAATTCAGAAATGCATTATTTTCTGTAGGCATGCAACATGATTCTGGTAATATGAATGTTAATTCTGAAATGCACTATTTTCTGTAGGCATACAACATGACTCTGGTAATATGATGCTTTGCCATAAGAATGTAGATGGCTAAAAACATCTCTGGATATGTTTTCACAATACCAACTGAAATGCGGGGATATGTCATAAAATATGTCCTGATGCTAGGGCAATACATATAATTCAAAACGACATAGAGAAACTCAACCCTGATTGAATTTGTAAGCATACGGTATTACAAGTGAAATGGATTAAAAATGGTTAATGGTCCATGTGATATCAGTATGATTATATTTCTCTAAAAAAATATATGTAAAGAGATCATGATATGCCCTTTGCCATAAACTTGGGTCCCGGAATATTAGGGATTGTTTCACTGTATGTTATACCTTCGCAGTCTAACCTATTATTTGCATTCTGAGTATCGATTTATACAAGGCATTGTGTGCTGTATATATATTAGAAATTGACCTGTTAGATTGGAAATGACTGTCGAAAGATGGCAGTCCCGTTTATCCACTCGCCGCTCATTATGGTACGTATTGGATAATACGGATTTACATCGTCAAAATGAATTGATGTATAACTCATGAAATCGTGACAAACATAGTAATATTAGATGACAGTGGTATTTAGAGACTGTCGTTTGTCTGCACTATGATGGGAAACTAAGCTTTCCAACATAAACCATCATGAAATATAGTGGAAATTGACTAAATGACACCCGTTCAATATGGCGGATACATTTCACACGAAATATGAACATTTGCACATGCGTGAACCCTTAACTTCAGCTTTTTAAACCCGTGACTAGCCGCACTCGTCTTGCGCGTGTATTATGATGATGGAGTACCGGCTCCCAAAGGACTAGACGTACGGTAAGAAAATTAAAAACTGCCCTCATTAGTTTAGTATATATGTATGTGGCTACTTCCCTCGAGACAGCATTAGACGTACGGGTAGAAAATTAAAAACTGCCCTCATTAGCTTAATATACACGTATGTGGCTACTTCCCTTTAGACCGTATTAGAGCAAGAAACTAACTTTTTGTAATGGGGATAACCACTAGATATTTAGACTTCTAGGCTTAATCTATACGAATTAGCCTTTCTAAGATGGCGGATACCGTGGACCCGATATGTTTGGTATAGCGCTTGTACAATCCTGAGATTTAGCGTTTTAAAAAGGTGTTCCATACAATGCGTCTTGTATATATGGAATAAGGATGGAGTGACAGCTCAGAATAAACTTCGCTTACGGCAGATTAGGGTGAAAATCTTCTCTTGCCTTGTAACTATGCATTACATAAATCTGTGGGCTAATTCTAGCGTATGACGACATTAATAGTTACTGGGCATCTAGAACCATGTACCTAGAGATTTTAAAGTATGATATGTACATACGTGTTTGGGGTTGTCGACTTGTAATAAAAATGAACGGAGAATGATCAAACGTACGGTCAAACGTACGATATAATGCAAGTAAATAGCAGTCAAATATGGCGGCTATCATTGACATAACATCAATCGGGTCAGCGAGGTCAATGACTTGTTGAATGCGCCCATCCTAATAAGCACTGCTAGAGAATTATAACTCTTTGAGGTCTATCAACTCTGTGCCTCTTTTGAATTGAGAAATAATGTAGTCATGAATAGACGTGCTTACGGATTATTTGGGACCAATGAGGGAAGTCAGCCAATTCTGCTGCATATACTTATATTGATCTGGAGTTAGACAACTTGTTACTACCTTTATATGGTCATACTCAGTCCTTGTCCATATAACATATATAAAGGAGTTTTATTTTTACCTTTGCTCTTTAGACCCAGAAAATAGCGATGACCTAAAAGCTATTAAAGGATACATCCCCCCACATATGGGATATATAGGATAATCACCAATTCCAACACGGATTTAACAATACCACCGAACAGGTCTCAAGGTATGGAACTAGTTCAATGATATTGGTATGTGTTATAAAAGATATTACGGCTGACGCAATATGATCACTTTTTTAAGGACTGGAAATATGAGATTTGGAAGTTATGTTGATCTTGGTGCATGCATATCAATATTTATGCATTGATATATAATTGAATGTCTATAATATGACTGCAGACACCATTTAATTATTGTAATATATACATTTCTCTAGAAAGAAAAGCGAGGTAGAACCAACGTACTGAAAATCATTTAAACACTGATAAGGAAATCAACTGCTGAGGTATTGAAATTATATTTGAATCTGTATATAAATATTAAATGAAGAAAAAGACCTAATGATGAATGAGGCTATCTCGTAGCTAGGGACAAAGGGAATGCAATATAGGACTTTCTTATCTTTACATAAGCACGCTGCATGAGCATTTATTTCTATTGAAAAATAGGATGAAATCAAGTATGTGATGTGTTAACATGGTTCTTTTAATTATTTTTTGACAGTACTCTATGAGTTTCCCATACTGTCTAAATTTCTGTACTGACACATTGACCACTTCTGTTAATATTGTTCGGTAGGACTATGTGCCTGGGGAATTAGATTAATGAAACTTTGGAAATGTAAAAATTGGCATTGAATCAATACATTTGCATTTGTCAATCTGTCTGTCTTTTATAAAAAATACTTTAAAAAAAAGTTTATATAAAAAAAAGAGAGAGAAAAATAAGCTTTTACTATAACAAGTTTTTTAACAACAGTTATTATTTATGTTGTAGCCCTGAAGAAGTCCTTTAACAGGACGAAACGCGTTGGCTACTAGAAGAAAGAATAAAGAACAATCTTAAAACAAACAAATTGGATGGACTTGTATTTTGCGTATGAGTGCAGATCAAAATCTTTTATATTACCAAGGCAATAGTTGAATTTCTGAGTGACACTTTTTCAAAGGAGGGCATACCCTCAACATTGATCACAGACAACGGAGTCCAACTGGTGTCAGAGGAGATGAGAGAGTTCCTAAGGGACTTGTCCATAAAGCATATACGTACTCCATTGTACTGCCCGAGAGCCAACGGCAAAGTAGAAAGAGCCAACCGTATGCTGAAGGAATGTATCCAACTAGCAGTTAAGTCTGGGGGGAACATAGAAGCAGCATTGAGAGACATGCTCTGGTCATACCACACGACGCCTAGTCTATCCACGGGACACACACCCTTCGAACTGTTGAGAGGAAGGAAAGCAGGATCCAAACTATCACCTAATTGGTTGAAGACCAAGGATCCTGTGGTGGTCGATCAAGAAGAGTTTAGTAGGAAGGTGGAAGCTAGGCAAAAGATGTACAAAGATTCCTATGACAACAAATGGGGCGCCAAAGAAAGAACTTTCAGCAGAGGACAGGAAGTGTATATTCGCAAACCTGTGGCAAGGGGAAGTAAGGAGGACAAGTTCTATGCTCCAGAAAAAATAAGGGAGGTCAAGAGAAACATTGTCATCATGGAGGATGGGCGGAAGTGGAGCATGGATCGGGTTGCCACAGGACAGAGGGAGTCTGTCCAGGTGGGGCGCAGTGGGAATATGGGAACGGGACCCAGAGCAAGGGGAACCCAAGAGGGAAGGGGATTCAGACAACGCAATCCCCCCAGATGGCTCAAGGATTTCAGAAGGGAGTGATCTTTGTATATACTTAACCCTTTCTTTCCCTCTAGGTCCGGTTCTGGTTATCGGTTTGTCATCTTTTTGTAACTGTCTATATTAAAGGGGGAAGATGTGTTATAACTTGCCACTTGGTAGGTTCCATGTTTCCCCCCCTCCCCTTATCAGCTTTTGGTACAGCTTAGAATGTTGGAGTGAAGGCAGCCTTGGAATGTTGACAGACTGCCTTCACAGATGTCATGACAGCCAGCTGCTTGGAGTGCCTGTTAATTTCTGACTTAATAAAGTCCTTTCACAACTTACCTACTGAGTACTTACTTCAATCTGCTATGGCATTCTAGGCCTTACAAAAGCCACAAGCTCACTGGCTGTCCAGGGGCATTACCTGTGTTAGCTGAGCAAAGTCCCTTCTACAAACTGAACAATCCAACTGAACCGAGAGAACAATTCACATGACGGGTATCAAGACATACAAAATACCGGTCAAAAATGATGCAAAAATTAATAAATGTAAATTGTGTACTTAAAGCAGTCAAGTGCAAATCTTAATATAACCGTGGCACTTCAGAATAATTAACCACCTAATGCTTTTCTAAGGATGGTCGCATTCTATACACTGTCTTAACTATGCTCCAGGAGCTTTGCCAACCTGGTACTTGAATGGCAATATATTGTCAACGAGGATATATTTTCAAAAGACTCCTGTGTGCATACACTGCCTTTCATCATTTTAAGGGTGACGACATTAACACCACTAAGATAGCAAGTGACCTAAAAAGCTATTTGGATTTTGGAAGCCTATTTACTACAAATGTGTCTACCGATAGCCAAGCACAGAGAATATGAAACTCGTCAATTAAAAATAACGGAAACTAAAGGACATCAAATGACAAAAGAAACAACCGGAATCAGCTGGAAATGCTACCAGGGAGTCACCACATAACGACTATTGTGGAGTTACAGAGAAGCGGATGAATGACAGTGTAATTGCAACAGTTTGTGTCAGTACAAAACACAGACTAAGACATCTGTGCAGTGACGTTTGTTTTACGGTCTTCTTGTATACTGCCTGATGTTCCTTAAGTTTGGCCGCCTGTCAACCCAAAATATTACGTCCTCCTTGCACACCATTCATCCACACTAAAGTCTGAGCAGACTAACCGTTCTAGCTAGCATCTTCCTTTTAACAGACGCATGCTGGGAGTTGTAGTTTTAGCTCACTTCCACTGAAAAAACTAGACTGATGCACCAAAAGCCGGTGATTTATGGGCGCACAGAGCTTGTTCCTGATCACATCTGATAGCCACGAGGAGGCACCGAGCCAGCCAACAGGTGGGTGCCATGGTATCACAAGGGGATCGGAACAAGGGCGCAAAGAGAAATAAAACACAATCATTCGAGACGCGGTTTGAGAAAAAAAGCAACAGCTCTGGGTGAGATTCCTGTTAAGGACATTTTCAAATCAAATCAGGAGAATTTGTATCGCGCACATATCACTCACATGAGTCTCATGGCGCTTGCAGATTGCTCAAGTGGACGGACAAGATCTAATTAACATAAAGCCAGGTTTTCAACTCTTTTTGCAAGGAAGACATCGATTACCTCTTATGAGACGCAGTGGTGGGTTTTAGGAATAAGCTGCTAAACAGAATAAAACGTCATTGGCCACTAAGACTGCCCTTTCGTGGCTTGACAAAGCGAGGATCAAGTAATGTCCAAAAGATCAAGGGTGTTCGGCAGGAGCCCTTGTTTACCTGGGAGCTTCGAGGCTGTAGCCGGCGTTTCTCCAGCACAGGATCTGCAGCCAGGCATCCCAACAGAATTGAACCCCCAGCTCCTCTGCGGGAGCAGCGCAGTCACGTGATACCAACTCGGCCTGCCGAGGAAATTTAAAGGTGCAGCGCTCCGCTCTGTCCACCACCACGTACACTCTGGCAATCTCTCGTGCAAGGAAAATACAACAGGTTCTCTGCCAAACAATAGACCAAGGGAAAGATCAAAATTCCCAGATGTGGTACTCCTCTGAAGTATACTATACACAGCCACTTTAGAGAGGGGCCACACGGGGCCCCAGCTCTATTTGTCCTGTCTCCCTCTCAACAGCTGTTGAATTGAGGTGACACACAGACTTAAAACGGACATGGTATGGTGCCTTGTCACTCACGTTAATTTGTCCAACTACCTTTGATTGCAAAGCAGTGGTATTTGCTTTAAATGTTGACATTGGACTTAGTGTGTGTGTATATATAGGAGCAGGAGGTGAGCCCGCGAGTGGTGTGCGTGTGCCACAGCGAGCCCTCTGGTTTCAATTATCGCGCCCGTGTCTGGGCACGATAATTGAAACTACATGGCAGCAGTGCGCGTAACAGACACCAGTAGGTCATGGGCAGAGCAATGCGCCCACCTTTGGCCAATTGCGTGCTGTCTTTGATAAAAAGACACACGCAAAGGCCAATAGCGTGGGCCAAAAGGAAATTCCTAGGTCCGTTTTCAAACTCCCTACAAGAGGTCTCTCACTGCGCGAGCAGTGCTGCGCACTGCAACGCTAGGCCCTAGACCTAAAAAGGCACCCAAAATGCATCCGGATCCTTCCCAATGGCAACTTTGTACATTCTGGCTAAGAGGGTGAGGATTTTGGCGGAGAGGCAGTGAAGGAGGAAAAAATCTGAATTGCGGACTACTAGGGTTAAGTTAAGCTGTCCTAGATATGGCAGCGGGCAGCCAGCTAGCAGATTCTTCTGTGAGTCATTGCACCATGTGAGTTATATTTAAACTCACAAGCGTGTGTTTAAACAAGTGGATAGTGCAGTGCCGGTGAAAGACCGGAGCCATGTGACTGCTTGCAACACAGAACAGATGGTATTTGTATTGCTCCATGTAATTTACACACTGTGTGTTTAGTGGATGTGAGTGGGGTCCTGTAAGGTGTGCCATGCACTGTGATGAGGGTCTCGTGGTGCTCTTACCTCGCTCACTTTCCCTCCTTCCTGCAGAGACCATCTCTAAGCTGCGGGAGCCAGCATCATCCCCGGACTCTGTGGATAGACCTCAGGTGGTGAACATTGCTGTCAGAGCAGAGAGCACAGCGCAGGCACTAATGCACAGAAGTAGAGCGTAGCCAACCGTGGCTAAGACACAGCACGCGCAGCACCGAGCACATGCTCTAGCAATGTTTCTGCCCCTGGATATTACCAGGAAGCATTGCAGGCACAGGTGAAATGCCTGCGTGTGCTTGCACTGTGCAGCACCGAGCACGGAGCTGGCAAACCAAACAAGCATTGGCATAGCACCATCCCAGAGCACAGCCCATTCACATTTGGGAGAACACTACATGCATAGTGGTACATTTAGGGGGCTGTAATTTACTTAGCGTCCAGCACCGGGTACATGTATCCTGAGTTGCTCTATGTATGGGTCTGCCGGAATGTTTCCATTGTGCAAAGATGGGCTTTAAGGGAATTGAGGTGTCCCTGCAATGAGCACCTTGGCTATTGAATCTGCTGCAGCCCATCGGCAAACCACCCCGTTTCTGTAGAGGACGGCAGTCTGCCATGCAGTGCCTGCGTGTATTTGCAATGCTTGTGGGGGTGGAAGAGCTGCTATCTTCCCAACCACTGCGTGCAACGAATTATGCTTTAGAGGCAGGAAATAAGTACCAGTTGCGGACTCCCATTGGCAGAGGGGTTCATTATAAGGCCTAGCTGCAGCTTTTGGATCATCTGTTCATCCGTGTTGTCATACATGTGTAATTAGAGGAAGGGAAAGCTTTTGTTTGCATGCACAGCTTCATCGTTGTAAGTGTCCAGATTTGGCTAAGTATTATGTTTGTAGTTGTGTGATTGAGTGCGTTACAGTGTGCCTGCATGTTCATGTACACCATCTTTCTTTGTATGTTTGTGTCTGTCTCTGCATTTATGTAAATCAGTTTCTGTGAATGTTTCGGAGGCATGTGTCTGTATATCGGTTTCTTAAGACTATATCTGTGAGTCCACTGTATGTCAGTTTTTAAATGCATAGCTTAGAAAACGACTCTCCTGATTGGCTTTGCCATTTTACTTCAGTCTGCACTGCTCATTGAGGCTTCTGCGCTTTATATGCTCAAGTCTGGTGGTGGTTTATTTACCACATGCTTAGGTGTGTGAAGGACTGTAGCAGTGCATGAGAACAGGCCTGTGTGTATGGCTGTATACTTGTTCTGGGTGGGCTTGCTGGCGTGAGTGCTTGCATGTGGCATTGACTGCCACTGCAGTTTAATTTGTGTACGTTGATGCAAAAAAAGAGAGAGTTTCCCAGGTATACCAAAAGGGACCGGGTATGTAAAGTTTAAAAAAAAGAAGAAGCTTCCCTTTTGTATTTACTTAATGTGTGCCAATTATAGATTCAGATATTCTATATTGTGAACCCGAGATATAGAATCTACAGACTATTACACTGCAAGTATATGGTATGGTAGTTTTTATTAAAAATGTATTTCACAAATTTATTTAACAATGTTACATCCAGTGCTGCTTAAAGTTTTGCAGTCACCGTCAGTCAGTGAAATTCATATAATCCTAAACCGTAAAAACACATATTCAGCATTTATAATCAATAATTACACATGATTGAATTTAACACTCAATAAATCATTTAAATCAATTAAACAGAACAAAATTGCAAATATAAAAACAACAAATATGATTTGTGTCCTCTTGTCGACGCGTTTCGGTGCAATATCTAGTATGTGACACCTTCTTCAGGACCAACACATTAAAACAGCTCACAATATCGATTAAAAACAATCTATAAAAAAGGATACATACAATTAGTGTTTACAGTACTGCTTCCTTATCTTTGGTTCACAATATTGGATTCATTGGTATCGCGCTCCACCCATACAGAACATTCTGTTACGAAATATACTTGGAGTGAAGATACGGGAACCTATGTTGTAAATTAACTATGAAAACTCATTAGAGGAATATACATAGTTATCCACCCACAGAATTTAATAAGGGGTCGTATTGAGACCACCGACATAATATAAGGGGGTCTCATGGATTGGATATACTCAATCGTGTAGTTGTTACGCTTTAAGCTGTTGCACACATTTCTTCTCATATGAGAAGAATATCAATGGAAAGGCCCGTGCTAGAATCATATTCAGTGATTATACTTACACTAAACTGGGGCTTCAACTCCAATGTCGTAGACAGCCATAGGAGAGTGTATCAATTCACTGCATCCTATTCAGCGAGACAAATATATATAGTCTAAATACTGATCATAGTTAAATTTCTATATTTATACCCCCTATTGGGTTATCGAGTTGTATTTTTTGTCCTTTTGTTAATAAGAAGAACAACGCTTACCCAGGTTGTTGCTCAAATGATTAATATTGACGAATCCTCAATCTTATGTTCGTATTTGTACTCGTGCTTTTAATATTGGTTCAAAAAGCTGTATTAGGATACAAAGTAAATAGATAGATATTAGTACCCTATTATCTCAGTGGATTTTAATTTAATTGAGAAATATTTTTAAGACCAAGACTTATATATAAACTCACCATTTGGACTCTAGTAAAGTTTTAATTAGTCATTGGCTCTTAGATCAAACTCCGTATGATGCGTTCGTTTCACTTTGTATCTCGCAATCACTATGGTTCTTGGCTTTTGATTAAATTCAAGCTGAGGCCAGTACCTAAGGTTTAAAGACGAAAATACGTTCTCTTAGATTATGTGACCTTAATGTTTCTAGTGTTCAAAACAGCTGTTATATATACAGAGTTCGATCGTCACTGTCTCGACTTAACCAACGAAGTTTTAAATCGCACAAGCGATTTACAATATATGTCGCAAAGAGGCATTAAAATTTTTTTGTCAACCACCTTGTTCTAATCATCGAGTGATTGCATAACTATTCACTCGCTTGCACCTTCTACCTGAGGTATAAGGCTAAGTCTTTAAGAGAGTGCACTATGACATGCTTATTCAAGGAAATGTTCTTAATTATATAGTGCTTATTACGTAGTCTACGGGATGTTATATTTACTTATGTATAAATCCGTATCTCCTAAGAGGAGCGCATAGCATCTAGACCATTCAGGGTCTTAAGATGTTTGTTACAAGGGCAGTTTGACCACAATCTTGCTGTTTAAGCACTCCGTTCCGCTCGACTGCGTGTGTGAACACACCGCAGCCATTATGTTATTTCCACAAATTTTACTAACCAGAATGTGCATTCTATCCTATTCTTTAAATTCAGCACATCAAGACAAAACAACTAACGCGCACAGTTCTCTATCCTGCACCTTCTTGGTGTGCCCTATTAGATGTTAAGAGCTGGTATTGGCGCGTACTCCTCCGAACCGAATTTTAGTTAGAGGACTACGTATTCAATCGCCATACACTATGGATATATTGCCACTTTAACTCGACATGGCATAGCAAAATGTCAAGATTAGCGTTACGACTTGCGAGGATCTCGTGTACTCTGTAGTTCAGAAATTAGAAATTTGTCTGTTAATCAATCTGCTACAGCAGAGTACACGAGATCCTCGCAAGTCGGTAAAATTTGTGGAAATAACATAATGGCTGCGGTGTGCTCACACACGCAGTCGAGCGGAACGGAGTGCTTAAACAGCAAGATTGTGGTCAAACTGCCCTTGTAACAAACATCTTAAGACCCTGAATGGTCTAGATGCTATGCGCTCCTCTTAGGAGATACGGATTTATACATAAGTAAATATAACATCCCGTAGACTACGTAATAAGCACTATATAATTAAGAACATTTCCTTGAATAAGCATGTCATAGTGCACTCTCTTAAAGACTTAGCCTTATACCTCAGGTAGAAGGTGCAAGCGAGTGAATAGTTATGCAATCACTCGATGATTAGAACAAGGTGGTTGACAAAAAAATGTTAATGCCTCTTTGCGACATATATTGTAAATCGCTTGTGCGATTTAAAACTTCGTTGGTTAAGTCGAGACAGTGACGATCGAACTCTGTATATATAACAGCTGTTTTGAACACTAGAAACATTAAGGTCACATAATCTAAGAGAACGTATTTTCGTCTTTAAACCTTAGGTACTGGCCTCAGCTTGAATTTAATCAAAAGCCAAGAACCATAGTGATTGCGAGATACAAAGTGAAACGAACGCATCATATGGAGTTTGATCTAAGAGCCAATGACTAATTAAAACTTTACTAGAGTCCAAATGGTGAGATTATATATAAGTCTTGGTCTTAAAAATATTTCTCAATTAAATTAAAATCCACTGAGATAATAGGGTACTAATATCTATCTATTTACTTTGTATCCTAATACAGCTTTTTGAACCAATATTAAAAGCACGAGTACAAATACGAACATAAGATTGAGGATTCGTCAATATTAATCATTTGAGCAACAACCTGGGTAAGCGTTGTTCTTCCTATTAACAAAAGGACAAAAAATACAACTCGATAACCCGATAGGGGGTATAAATATAGAAATTTAACTATGATCAGTATTTAGACTATATATATTTGTCTCGCTGAATAGGATGCAGTGAATTGATACACTCTCCTATGGCTGTCTACGACATTGGAGTTGAAGCCCCAGTTTAGTGTAAGTATAATCACTGAATATGATTCTAGCACAGGCCTTTCCATTGATATTCTTCTCATATGAGAAGAAATGTGTGCAACAGCTTAAAGCGTAACAACTACACGATTGAGTATATCCAATCCATGAGACCCCCTTATATTATGTCGGTGGTCTCAATACGACCCCTTATTAAATTCTGTGGGTGGATAACTATGTATATTCCTCTAATGAGTTTTCATAGTTAATTTACAACATAGGTTCCCGTATCTTCACTCCAAGTATATTTCGTAACAGAATGTTCTGTATGGGTGGAGCGCGATACCAATGAATCCAATATTGTGAACCAAAGATAAGGAAGCAGTACTATAAACACTAATTGTATGTATCCTTTTTTATAGATTGTTTTTAATCGATATTGTGAGCTGTTTTAATGTGTTGGTCCTGAAGGTGTCGCATACTAGATATTGCACCGAAACGTGTCGACAAGAGGACACAAATCATATTTGTTGTTTTTATATTTGCAATTTTGTTCTGTTTAATTGATTTAAATGATTTATTGAGTGTTAAATTCAATCATGTGTAATTATTGATTATAAATGCTGAATATGTGTTTTTACGGTTTAGGATTATATGAATTTCACTGACTGACGGTTTAATTTGTGTACACCCGTTCTTATCCTCTTTTCTGGATACACATTATGAGTGGAGTGCTTTCCCATTTCTAAATGTAAAGAGAATGAGGATAGGTGACAGAAAGTTCCCATAGATATGCTATTCCTTCTCTTTCTATAATATGTGTGTCCTCAAAAACCCTGTGACACCCTACATTGGGATGAGCAGCGCCTGAAAAACAATTAAATGCATGTCGTTTTGAGGGCGCAATAAGGTTTTTTCGCACTGGCAATGCCTGCGCTGCACCATACAGTAATGATTTTCAATGGCACCAGGCAGGAATGATCACCAGTGTCCGGGAGGTATTGACTGTCTGGGGACTCCGCTGTAGTGAGGTGCCTTTGGGGACACTGGGCATGACTTCGATCCATTCCAAGATGGTATCATGGATAGTGGTATCTATGAAGCAAATAGGAGCTTCCAGGATGCTCTGTTTCCAAAACTGCGATTTCCTATTGGGAAATCACAATTTAGCAATTTCCTAAATTAGCGATTTCTTAATACTGAATGCGAATCCGTAGGAATCGCTATTAGCAAATCGCAGGCTACATACATTCCAATTTGCAATTCTCAAATCGCAATTTCTACAGATTTGCTATTTGGTAATCACAATTTTGGAATTTCATACATATGGGCCTTAGGTTTTTTAGGTCGAGCCTAGAGGCAGCGTGCAATGCGCTGCTCTGCGAGGTATGATGTAATCCTTCTGTGGGCATTGAACACGCTCATCTCTTTTTGATTGGTTACTTGGTCTGCCCTTAAACAGTCCATTGCTTTTGTTGGTAAAGAGTGGACATTTGTTCCGCCTTGTGTCTGTTTTGTAACCGCCCCTTCTATAAGGATCCTTCCAGTAGTGGGCATATGTTTTCTTTTAGTGCATATCTTTTTCTTTATGCCGTTTCCTCGCCACGCGTGGGTGCACAGCGCTGCTTCTAGAGTCAGTTTCGTTTTTTGTCTTACTCGGCCCGTGCCAAACCCTTGCCTCTGGGCTTCCCACTGTTTCACCGTCTCAAACAAAATAAAGCACCTCAGCTATGCACATAGGCCCTAGAGTGCCGCCGCTTCGGAGGTCTCGGTTTACCACATGATGTCGAGCAGGTTCGTGAAAAACGTCAGATTTAAGGTATTTTAATGTACAGTGCCAAAAGATGGTCGCAAACCAAAGCTGTGGTGTTACTTAACGAATCATAACTAAAGACTACGGCGGCCACATCATGGGAGTGTCTCATAACAAATAAGGTCCATGAATCAAACCCCCAGTTTAATTTTACTAAGAAAAACAACTTGCTGATCCCGACCCAACCACCAAATGGCAACAGTGTATCATAAATTGATGTACCCCACCCTCAAGTTGTTCTCTCATTGATAACAATCAGTGGAGTAGCTCACCCACCTTCATAACACTATATACAATTGTCCTGAACACTACGTACTCCACTGGATCACTCATGTGAATGCTTACTGTTCTCAGGGTTAAAACATAAATATGGCTAACTCGTTTATAGCCCATCAGGATGTGCCCACGTGACAGTCAATTTTACCCCGCCATGGGTTCAGGGGATACAATTCAGTATGTAGCCGTAGTCTAAAGATCACAGAGGCCCTATAGTGAGTCGCTAACAACGCCAAGAAATCATAGTGCCCAAACATTCCGACAGACTACGTGACTCAAACCTATTACGGCATACACCTGACTACGTAGACACCTCTAGGAATTATCCCCAATAGCCTCCGAGAGGCAAGAACAGGAAGACGTGTATCAAGTAATTCAGAATAACTCACCCGAACAGTGGGCACCAATTTGACAGGGTCCCATTGAGAGGAAACGGGACGCCAACGTTGACCCCTAAAGATGGCAAATTCCGGGCGTGACGTTGTGTTAATGCGTAACATGCATGCGGGGAACATGGGAACTGTAGTTTCCTCTGCCACGAATGTACACGCGTACCGAGTCCCCTTCTCTCTGCCATCATAAAATGTTCAGCCGAACCTATATCGAACGTTTATGCGGGAATATAGCAAGTTAACTGATGTGTATTCTTCGTCATGATGGAGATGTCCGGTAAGGATTTTAGGGCAAGATCCTATGTCACAAAACACCACTCGTGGGGGGCGTGGCCAACCGCCGAGAGCAATGGCCGCTTTCTGAGGCGGCTCCGTCCGAGCGTACCTGTCCATGATCCATATCCGTATTCAAACATCCGGCAGCTGGTACAATCACGGTTAGACGCCGGAGCACCCTGTGCGTCGCGAGAGCTGGGTCACAGCTAATTCCGGCTGGCGGCTCCGGAGATCGTCTGGCTGACGTACTTCACGGCCGAGTGGGGAGGCCGCACACCACACTGAGCGGAGTAGCTTGGACCGCAGACCGCGGTTCCGGCCCAGCAGGACAGCGACGTCTTTGCCCTTTGGCGGTGTAGCATTGGATTGGCAGCGGATCTAGGGCACCTGACCGAGGCACGGGGCTCGTTGCAGTTTGCCGCTAGTTGTGGGATTACATGACGGCGGGGGCCCGGGGACATCTCGCACGGCCCGCCAGGCTCCGGCTGCTAGGGCGTCCTCGGCTGCGCTGAGGACCAGGTAACGCGGAGGGAAGCTGCAAACTACCTTGCGATGCTGGAGAGGGATTCAGACGCCGCCTGCTGTGCCCCCGGGGAAATGGCGGCCTAAACCATGTTTAGCTGAGCCGATCAAGATCTGGGCGCTGCACGCCGCTGGTGAGGAGGAACGGCTGGGGTCACGTGCCCCTCCCCCCGGGCTCCTTAACCACCGTACCCCGCATGACACTTTCCCGGCCGGCCCTGACCGCTGGCCGTTAGATGACTTCAGGGCAGCAGTGGTGAAAAGCAGGGGTTCTGACACCCCTTCGAGTGGTCGAGGCAGTAGTCAGTACTCATCGCTGTCATCTTGGGCCCGGGGCGGATTGCGCATCATCGCCTTTATGAACCTGTAGAGTGCCCGGCCAGCTCAGTGGATCGTCCTAGTTGGCCTGCGGACTGGTGGAGGACTCGACACTCTGCCCCTGGAGGGGCAGCCACCAAACCTGTCACTGGTACCCGAACAACAGTGTCTTCAGGACTGTATCATCGCAACAGGCCGTCGCAGAAATAGCTCAGTCGGCGACTTGAGAGAACCCCCGCCACTGCAGGGCAGCCTTGCCCCTTTCCCCTGGAGCTCACACTGATGGAATTGTCTACGCCATGGCTGGGGGTCACAGCTCTAAAGTGGCAGTCCAGGCCAAATTAAACAAATTTGCATGGGACGGGGGCCCCGGGGCGAGCCCGAAGGGGGTCCCACCACGCAAGAGAAGCAGCAGTCGGGTGAGAAGAAGAGGGATCCGACGTTGCAAGACATTCTCAAAGCCATCACGACAGTGCACACGTCGTTGAAATCACGCATCGACTGTGTCCACAGAGGTATCCCTTATTCAGGCGGACATGCACTCGATGAACACACGCTTAAAGGATGTAGAGATCAAAGCGAGTTCCCTGGTCGAGGTCACCTCCAAAATACAGCGCAGGATGGGAGACATGCAGACCCACACCGCCAAACTAGAGGCGCAGTTGGGCGATTTATGAAGGGCGCTCCTGGCGCAACAATGTCCGCATACTGGGGGTGCCGTAGCGGGCAGAAGGGCAAGCAGCGAACCTGTTCGTAGAAGACTTGATCACCACCTATCTCAAACCAAAGGGGCTCTCCAACTTCTAATCCGTTGAAAGAGCGCATCGACTGCCGGGCGGCCAGACTAGGCCTGGGGCCCCACCGCGGCCCTTGTTGGCTAGGATTTTTAACTTCCGGGATAGGGATGTTATCCTGCAATCAGCTCGATCGGTGCCCCAGTGGAATTTCAATAACAGCAGCATCACCTTTTTCCCGGATTTCACTCTCACGGTGCAGCGACAGAGGCGCAGCTTCCTGGATGTGAAAAAGGCACTTCGCGAAAAGGAGTTGAAATACGCCGGGGTTTTCCCGGCCAAGCTTCGAGTGGAGTCCAAAGGGAAAGCCTGGTTCGTTACCACCCCTGAGGAGGCTTGGGACTGGTTGGACGGTTGGCGCACGGCGGGCCGCAAGAATAACCACGCCCGGAGAGTGAGAGTGGAGGAAGATGCGGGGCGCTCCGGCAGAGGTCCGCCACCGGATGAGCTAGAGGCGGCGACGGGAGGGTCCGAATAACTAGTCTGTATGTTTATTTTCTCATGGGTGGTGGACGTGTTTACTCGCTGGGGGTCTGGGTCGGGGTTCTAGCACCCCTCGGGGTGGCCGACCTCGCAACTGCTCTGAAACTTGTTTGTTGGACTTTTTCACGGCGGACTACCTGTGATTTTCCATGATTCCCAAATTTCACTGCTATGGACACAATGTGTTTTGGTTTTGAATGGTGCTACCGGACTATCTTTATTTACAATGTGTGATTACCAGTTGCTTTTGTTTCATGGACGGGTGCCCGGTTGGCTACATGCACCCATCAGTTTGAGGGGTGGGCGATAGGCACTCTGCAAGTTTGGGTGGGCGGGACATTTTGTCACCGCCATGCAGGGAGGGGGGTTTCGGGGAGCGTTTTCCGGGTTCTTGCGAGGGTTGGGGGGGGGGCGGTTTGGTTTAATTTGTATCGTTGTTTCCTTGTTGTTTAGCTATGGCATATTTGACTGTCGTCGTGTAGTGGCAGATACAGGTTCCCTGCTTCTGGTAAATATTTTAGTGTAGGCACAAGGGTCTATGGGAATGTCTCCTCCTGGTGGCCTCTCCGGGGGGGTTCCCTTCGTGTCTGAGGGTACCCATGGTAAAGAGTGATAGAAACGACGATTAGACAGGTGCTTAAGTTGCTGTCGTGGAACGTCAATGGACTGGGAGACAAAATTAAGCGGGTGTGGTTCTCCAATTTTTTAAACGTCATTCCCCTGATGTTGTGCTCCTACAGGAGACCCACTTGCTTGGGAATGCCTGCAAGGCCCTGTCGCGATGGGGTTTCCAGCTGGTGGCACACTCGGCTTTCGGTTCTGGCTCCCGGGGTGTGGGTATACTGGTCCGGAGGTCGTTCCCCATGACGGTTGACTTGGTCCTCACTGACGTCCTGGGTAGATTTGTGGCTGTCTCCGGGACCTGGGAGGGGCGCACACTCAATCTCGTCTCTGTCTACATACCACCGGGCTTACACACTCAGGCCTTCATGGAGCTTGAGGATCTCCTTCTGGACTTACCAGACGGCAGATTGCTAGTTGGGGGTGATTTCAATTCTATTGTTTCTGACTCCCTGGACCGGTGGCCCCAGAGAGTCCTGCCGCCCTCCCGTAGGCGGATCCATAGCTTTCTGGGCGCTATGGGCCTAGTGGATGTCTGGAGGAACCTGCATCCAACTGACCACTAATACACTTACCTCTCTGGGCCTCATGGTCGTATGTCCCGTATAGACTATGTGTTGATGCTAGCGCATCACCTCCACACCGTCAGAGATGTACAACACCTGGCTAGGGGGATCTCCAATCATTCGCCCATACAGTGTCGCCTAGAGGTGGGCGAGCCCACAGTCGGCCGTGTTGCCCTGATTAACTCCTGGTACCTCACGACCCCTCACATCAAGGACAAGGTCTTGAGTGAGTCGGAACTTTATATTCAGGAAAACGAAGGGTCGGTTGACTCGTTAACTACACTTTGGGAGGCCTACAAGGTCGTTATGCGGGGCTGGTCTTGGCCCAGATCGCCGGAAACTGCAGGGAGAAGGGAGCTGACATGGCGCGCTTAGAGGGGGAAATCTTAGATCTAGAGAACGCGGTCCGGATACAGGACTCGGCGGAGGTGCATCAGAAACTGCCCATAAAAGTTAAGGACTTCTCCGACCTAGCTACGGAGGCGCCAAGACGCACTATAGGGCCACACTCAGCAGAATCTACGACGTAGGCGATAAGGCACGCAAGTTATTGGCTTGGCTAGATCGCAGAGATAGGGCTCAGCGCATCATGGTTGAGATAGAAACAGACTCACAATCTCGCCTCACTGCACCACAAGACATAGCGGATGCGTTTGGCCAATACTACCATTCGCTTTACACATCCCACACAGTACATACTGAGGAAGAGGCTACCTCACTTTTGCGCGATATCTCGATGCCATCCCTTACCGAGGAGGAGTGCTCAGACCTCGATCTTGATATTACAGTAGCAGAGGTTGAAAAAGCCATTCACCATCTGCGTGGGGGTAAAAGCGTCAGGACCTAATGGTCTGCCCATTGAGTTGTTCTAACTGACAGCGAGCAAGACCGCGCCCCATCTCACCGAAATGTGTCACAAAAGTAAAAAAGGGGGTATCCTTCCTGAGGATCAGAGAGATTTGCCAACATTGTTGTCATCCATAAAGTGGGTAAGCCAGCCAACAAGTGTTCATCATATGGCCCATTGCTTAACTGTGAAGCGAAAATTCTAGCGAAGGTTCTTGCCACCCGCTTGCTCAGGGTGGTAACCCGCCTGGTACATTCGGACCAGTCGGGATTTATGTCCGCCAGGAATACCTCCCTCAACCTGCGCGAGCTCCATGGAGTGCTGTGCCGGGTTGACACAACCAGGGAAGACGCTGTTGTGGTATCCCTTGATGCTGCATCGGCATTCTACACCATCGAATGGCCCTACATGTTCGCAGTGCTCCATAAATTGGGTTTTGGGCTGGAATTTATTAACTGGGTCAGGCTTTTATACCATCAACCACTTGCCCAAGTAGTTGTCAACAATAGAAAATTTCCCGTTTTCAGTCTCGGCAGGGGCACCAGACAGGGTTGCCCATTGTCACCGCTTCTCTTCGCCTTGGCCCTGGAGCTGTTGGCAGCATGGGTCCGTCACGTCAGGCTGGGAGGACCGCATCTCGCTATATGCGGAGGATATCTTGCTTTTTTTGGCCTCCCCGGTGGCATCCCTCAATGTTGTCCTGGATATATTCCGTGTGTTTGGTGGGTTTGCAGGGTACACGATAAACTGGTCTAAATCAGTGCTCTGTCCTCTACGGCAAAGGGCCTTCGCTCCCTCGGGGCTGCCAATTGGCAGAGGCAGCCGATAGCTTCAAATATTTGGGGATCTGGGTCTCTAAAGATCTATCTAAATTCTATAACTATAATCTCCTGCCACCTCTAGAGCTTCTTAAATCAGACATCCAACACTGGAAATCACTTCCGTTGACCCTTTTGGGGCACGCAGCCCTATTCAAGATGATGTTCCTTCCCAGACTCCTATATGCGCTGCAGAACACCCCGCTCCCTAAGGAACTCAACTGTATCATCCGGGACTTACAGTGGGAGGGCAAACCACCTCGTATTGCAACACATAAACTCACGCAAGGATGGTTTGATGGGCTATCGGGCTCCCAGATATCAAGCTGTACTATTGGGCTTCCCAACTCGCAGCAATCAATCAATGCATGTACAGACCGCAGGGGGATCCGGCCTTTCAGATCAACAGGTGGCTCCTTCCGGGGGGCGGCTTCGAGGGTGCTTTATACGTGCGGTCTTGGAGGCCAGCTCTGAGAGGCCCGACCGGCCACGCTGTGCACGTGTGGAGGATGGCTACCAAGGGTCTGGAATTGGAGGGCAAACTCACACAGGCCACGCCGCTTTGGCACTGCGAGCAATTAGGTAGGTTGATTCGCTCCAAGGGCTTTGATAGATGGGACCTCATTGGGATCTCCAAGGTGGGTGACCTATGGAAGTCGGGTGAGGTGGTCCCTTTTTCCTGGTTGCCGCAAGAATGCGAGCTAACCCAGTCTGAATATTTCAGATATCTCCAAATTAGACCTGCTCTGCTCGCTGTGCTTCCTAAGGGTAGCGTGCTCCCTGAATCCTCCCCACTTGAAGGCAGGATCTTGGACTGCGACCTACCGGAGAAAGCCATATCACTCATTTATAAAAAGCTCATCAACAACATGGCGGATCCCCTGACCCGCTTGAGAGAGAAGTGGGATCATGATGTGGCGAGCTTAGATGATGAAGAGTTGCAGGCGGTGGTGGCCATCTCCTCTCTGCTCCGCCTGGTGCAGTTAAAGATTTTCCACAGATCTTACTTGTCGGGGCCCCTGATGGTCCACATGGGTTACACTCTGGATAGGGGTTGTGTGCGGGGATGTGGACAGGAGGGAACTTTTATCCATATTCTTAGGGAATGTGCAGTGATCCAGAGCTATTGGGAGGGAATTATGATTCAGATGGAGGAGGCGCTGGGGCAACAGATCCACTGTATTAAGTTGGCTTTGTTGAACATATGGAACCCTACCAACTTAAACTCTAGGGAACAAGCTTGGGTCACATTGGGGCTGATAGTTGCTAAAAGAAATATAGCCCGGTTTTGGAGGACCCAGAACCCACTGCATACAGCAGACTGGAGCAAAGATCTGGATTGGTGTATGGGTACCGAAAAATCAATTTATGAAGCCAGGGGGTGCCTGAACAAGTGGACGCAAATATGGGGGCAGTGGAACGTCCACAGGGGAGAAATCTGTGAACCTCTGAGATCCAGAGAGGATATTGCCGGTGGGACCCAAGTCTGTACAATTAGAAATGTCAACTTTATTTTGTGATATGTATGTTTCAGGGAACCATTCAGTGTGTACCTTTATTGCCAGATCACTTGCAATAGTACTACATTTGTACCATGCCATGTTTTTCAATAAAAAGAGTTACAAATAAAAACACCACTTGTTTAGCACAAAACCGCCAACAGTACACAAGGCATATCACACCTTGATAATAGTCTCCCTACTGTGTCACTTTGAGAACCGGTTTTTCAATGGCCCAAATCCTAACCGCTTACGGTCTTACTAGTCAAAATCTCTACAATCTACTGCCTTCTATAAGCAATGTGTACCAATAACCAAGAGTGTTGAAAAGTGTGTATCTATATAAATAGAGTGTATGTATGTATGTATGTATGTATGTATGTATATATATATATATATATATATATAAAAGATGGAATGCAGGGGTTGTGTCATTTGTAAGTTTGAAAACAGCCACCCATAATCAGATTATCTGCCAATGCTGGTCCAATGAATGTCATCATTCAGTCCTTGGGTTTCGCAGCGGAGTCGAAAAATCCACCTCTCCTATCGTTGAAACAGGAGGGATTCTAGAGAGCCCATTGTCCTCACAAAGTTTGGCTTGTCATTGACAGTCCATCGGATGTCATTCTCTGTGTGACCCATATTGAGGAAGTGCCGTGTAAGTTTTGTGTTGTCTTTCTTACACCGTATGGAGCTCCGATGTTCGACTATCCTTTGTTTAACTTTTTGGGTGGTTCTGCCCACATACATCAGATCACACGGGCAGCGTAGCATGTAAATTACTCCTTCCGTGTTGCAATTCATCAGATTGCGTAGTTCCCAGGGAGTGTTAAAGCCTAACTCTATAGATGTTGAGGCTAAGATGAAGGGACAGACAGAGCATGTTCCAGAGGGCTAATGCCCTTTGGCTAACGTCCTGGACGGGTATGAACGAGCATGTCCCTAATACTCCTACTACGCTTCAGGGCAAAGAGAGGTCTAGGCTACTGGTTCTCACAAATGTTCAAGATCGCCCAGTTCTTATTGTTAGACTTCTTCACTATGTCAGGTAAGTGACTGTAAGTGCTTACGCAAACCAGGCGATCTATAGGGCTTTGTGTGTATGTATCAAGTAAGGATTCTCTGTTGTTAGTCCTCGCCCTTTTGCATGCTCTTTGTTCTAGCTCTGTAGGGTATGCACGACGAAGCAGATCCGAGCTTAGTTTATTTGCATGTTCTTTGAATTTCTTGACCTCCGTGCAGTTCCTCCGCAACCTCAGGAACTGACCTACCGGGAAGTTATGTCTAAGTGCATGAGGATGAAAACTGGAAAAGCTCATGGACCAACAGGATTACCAAAATGAATGTCTCTGCCAATTCAATGATGAGAAATACTATCAGCGCCTAAGTCTTGATCCTACCCCAGACTCATGACCACTATAAGAGCAATGGTGGATGAAACAGAAGTTGAAGGCTGGATTACAGGAGGTGAAGCCAAGTTTTTGATTCGGAAAGAGTCGAAGATACCCTATTTCTATGTCCAAAGTACATAAGGCTACTAGACCACCTCCATTTCCTGCTCCTAGAAGTTGTATGTTGGTGGAAGGAAGGGTTTAATCCATCAGTAATGAGGTGACTCGAATATGACGAACATGACAGTGCTAAGCTGTGTGTTTCTGCCTTAGCTTGAGTTCTCTGAATGTCCTAACAGGATGCTGTTAACCCTGAGCTGATATGCAAAAGGGATCATCGCTTGATAACGTTAGAGGTTTTTAGTGAAAAATCCTAACCGCATTAATGTTTGAAAGAGTTTTTGCATATGTTAAAAGGCAGTGATTCTTGACTAAAGTTTCTCGTTTCAATGTAATTTTTCGCTGTTTGCTGGTGTTCTTAACTTGCACTGTATATGTTTTTGTTGGTCAAACTTACAATTACATGAATTGCTATAAAGTATTAAGCTCCATGTGTGCTACAGAGCCCCACCCCCGATCCCTGCTTTCCCTTTCCTTCACATATTCCACTCAACTCCTGAGTGTTTGTGAGCAGGAAGCTTGTCACTGTGAAAGTCACAAGGGCTGCCTAATGCAAACCTGTCCACGATGCAGCTCCTGAAAGCGGGCGGCCAACATGTGGAGACGCTGGGTAGGCCGGGTGCTCTGTGTGTTGAGATGTGTCAGGATGTGCTGTGTGTTGAGTCAGAGCGAGAACCACAAACCGCTGTGTGCGGCTCTGAAAAGATGCTGCGTCGTGCTGCCGGGACCTGCGTCGTGCTGCCGGGACCTGCGTCGTGCTGCCGGGACCTGCGTCGTGCTGCCGGGAGCTGCGTCGTGCTGCTGGGAGCTGCATAGGGGTCCCTCTGGGGACACCGCTAGCCACTTAGGGTGACCAACTGGCATGGTTGCAAATTCAGGACGGTGAGTATAAGAATTCAGGACAAAGGGTCAAAATTCAGGACAGAAGGTCAAAATTCAGGACAAAATGTAGGGACAAAAGGTACATTTTTCCGACACATCAGTTCATTGTGAGATGTAAAGCAGCACACATAGGATGTAGGTAATTGGGACCTGCAGTGCTGGACTAGAGTGCACTCCTCAGAATGGGCCGCTTTATGTGTCAGATCGCTTCAGGCATTCCATGTCTGTTCAGCTGGTGATGAGTGGTTTAGGGTCTGGTACAGCACTGAGTGATGGATAAGACCCATAGCGGACAGGTCGTGTGTGAGGGTAAGAGCATGAAGCAAGAAAAGGGAGTTATTAACCAGCCTGCATGAGCTATAATTGGCTGCACACTGCTGAGTGTTATGGTATTATTGTGGGTCAGAAGGGTTAGATAGGAGTTGGCATTACTATATAATGCCCTGGCTAGCCATATATCAGCCCTCCTTATTTTACCTGTATATTGGAAATAATTCACTGCTTCAGCTGTTACATTTCTGTGAGCTGTAAACTGCAGATGGTCATTGATGTTCAGAAGTGTGCTACAGACTGGAAACTGTATGCACTGTTAAGGCATAATTGTAGGGCAGAAGGAGGCACTGTCTTTTACATACAGAACATTTTCAATTGAATGGAAGCAAAATGCCAACATGTAGTTTCACTGATAAAACTAAATAGCGCACAAATACTAATGTGTGGAAATGTGGTTCTGGCAAATATGTATCATTGGAGCATCACCAAGTAAAGTGTCTTGATTGCTTTGATCCTATTAAAACGCTGTTGCCAGCACACTTCTGAATTACAAACAAGTGGTCCATTTGTGGTGTCCTAACTGCTGATATGTTTTGAAGCATTTGTACAGTTAATTTGCAGATATTTAGAAGTTGTGTGTTGCAAACGACAGCTTACAGCCTTTGTTTTTATACCCCCAAGAAAATTTGTGAAAACATGGTGCATTCTACAACACATTTGTCATTCTATATTCAATTGTATTAGCCTCTCAAGCATAGTAAATTATGACCTTACCGTGCACCAGGATATGACCATCTTTGATGGGGCTCTTCAATGATTCCCTCACTTTCGCCAAAAGTGCCTCTCTCTCACATGTATTTCATATGTTTTATAGCACCTCTCATACCAGTGTAGGGTGCCAGAGCACTTTACACCACACACGCATACAGAGACAATGAATCATATGTGTGTAAATCAGTCTATAGAAAATCTTACATAAGGCAATGGGGACTACAAGGTGTAGGAGGCACGTCATCCATACTGGTGGCATTTTGTAGGAGTGCTTGATCTGAAGAAGCACAAACTCGGGAAACAGAACATAACATAGTAGTTAGTGTTGACTTTAACAATAAGAATTTAGTTCTACCCAAACAACCCCTTTTTAGCAACATCAGGATAATAAACAAGCATTTGCAATGCAAATTGGTCTCGCATTTGTGAGAGTTAGAGGCATTGGCGATGTAAATGACAATGTCTTTTACCTATGTGTTTTGGATTGGAGTGGATGTATGTGCTGTGCAGTGGAATTCTGTGGGTCGGATTGGAATTGTTAGTTGTGGAATTGTGTATGGTGGAATGTGTGGAGTGGATTTGTGTAGTGGAATTATGTGATATGGTGTGTAGTGGAAAAATGTGGATAGTAATTATGTGGTATTGACTGTACTGGAATTATGTGGAGTGGGATTGTGTGTGAGAGTAATTATGTGGAATTGCATTTTGTGTTCTGGAGTTTAACTACGTGGTGTGATGTTAAATTTTGTATCATGATGTGGAATTCTGTGGTGTTAATTGGACGTATATGGTGTGTTGCATAATTGTGTTGTTGAGTTGAAATATGTGATTTGTTGTCTAATTATGTGGTGTGGAATGGAAATGTATAGAGTTGAATTATGGGAAGTGGAAGTGTGTGGTGTTGAGTGAAATTAGGGCAGATTGGAATTATGTGGCAAGGTATGAAATGCATAAAAACATGGAGCCTCTACATTGAGATACACGCACACATATATCTCACCATATTCACTGGATTTCAACCACCACCACGGTAGCCGCTCACGAGCATTGAAGAAATATACGATTCCAACAAACGAAGCGGGTACAGTGGGATGTGGGCAGTAGTTTTATTTTTTTTTAAACAGTGCAGCGTACAAGCAGGAAACTACCAACTGATCTCTATACATTCACTGAAAGAAAGAAAACAGGACGACAGGAAACTCTAGGCAGTGACCAGCATAAAGGTTTAACTCAAGCTGTGCCTATCAGCGAAGGCACACCAACAGACACAAGCTGTGATTAGCAAGAAAGTGTGACCCACAGCAATGATAACCGTGCATACACTCTGCCAAAAGCTAGCTGAAGGTGAAATAACGGCCGTGCTCAAGTTTAACAAGCGCAGCCTTTAAGATAATGAATCTCTGCCAGTTGTAGAGAGCGCGTGGGCAATATCAACAGTTTTAAAAAACTCTCGTAGAGATAGGCAGAACAGGTGATTATGCCAGTGCTAGTACCCCTTAACAATTTTAAGCTATTGGCATTGTAAATAACAATGCCTTTTATTTATGTTTTAAAAAAGGAAGAAAAAAAAAGCATTGTTATTTGCAATATCAATAGCTTAAACATGCCTAAATGCGAGACCTAATGCATTGCAAATGTTTGTTATTGTTTACAACTTCCAACTTTGCCCAGTGTATTTTCTCATCTTTTTAAGAATGACTTCAGACTTTTTTTTATGATACATTCCCACCTTATCCATTACATTCAAAACCTACGAATGGAGACACGATCAATGGCGTGTGACAAAATACATTATCGTTACAGTGAAGATAAACAATGGCAGAAATAACAGAAGCCATCAGTTAGGTGATGATTGATAGCCCTGAAAGAGTCTCACACATTCCCCCAACACTAAAGATATCTGCGGTCGTGAGCAGGCGGGAAGACGCTTGTAGTATTCCACAGCCCGTGCCAATATGATGTAATCACGTTCGGGATAAATGAAGTGCAGCTGTTTATTCAACTTCAGCTTATCCGGTCTTCCATTTCAACATCTGCTGTTACAGCAATAAGTGCACTCACGTGAACTCATCAAAGGTCACTGCTCAGCCAACTGATAGTGCGCAGGGAAAGTGCAAGCTGAACGTTAGTGCTAAAATAAGATAGTCAATCTATTAGCTAGCTCAACATTCATGGGCAGCGATTATCATTTTAAAGCATACCCAGCAGCAAGGAACATATTTTTTTATATACATAGTTATTTTTATACCACAAATACAAAGCAACATATCTTGTTGCTTTGGTGCTTTCTTTTATGTTGCTTTTGGCTATATTCCTTTTCATTCCCGTTAGACAAAGTGAGCGGATTGGCGGCTAGTTTGCCGACTTTGGTGCTGGAGACCAGGGTTCGAGCCTCGGGGTCGGTCCACATTCTGTGATTTTCGGCAAATCACTTTATCTCCCAGTGCCTGAATGTGTCATTGCGTAATGTAATCGGTGCTCATGTAAAGCACTTCAATACCTTCGGGTCGAGTTAGCGCTATATATCTATACAAGTCCACTGTTTCCCCGAGTGAAAACACGCCGATGCGGCTTGCATTTTCCTATGAACCATCGTTCACGCGATGACTGTCAAAATTAAACAAACACATGTGTATGAAAAGAATACAAAATCGTTATTATTAGAAAAAAACAGTTTTTAAGTAACTTGGAAACTATTTAAATTGAAGCAGACAGAGAGGTTCAGTGGTGCTTTCTTTTATGTTGTTTTTGGCTATATTCCTTTTCATTACCGTTAGACAAAGTGACCGGATTGGCGGCTAGTTTGGCGACTTTGGTGCTGGAGACCAGGGTTCGAGCCTCGGGGTCGGTCCACATTCTGTGATTTTCGGCAAATCACTTTATCTCCCAGTGCCTGAATGTGTCATTGCGTAATGTAATCGGTGCTCATGTAAAGCACTTCAATACCTTCGGGTCGAGTTTGCGAGTTTGCGTTATATATATCTATACAAGTCCACTGTTTCCCCGAGTGAAAACACGCCGATGCGGCTTGCATTTTCTTATGAACCATCGTTAATGTGATGACTGTTAAAATTAAAAAACACATGTGTATGAAAAGAATACAAAATCATTATTATTAGAAAAAAACATTTTTTACTTAACTTGGAAACGATTTAAATCCAAGCAGACAGAGAGGTTCAGTGGTGCTTTCTTTTATGTTGTTTTTGGCTATATTCCTTTTCACTCCCGTTAAACAAAGTGAGCGGCTGTGGTCTGAAGGCTAATTTGCCGACTTTGGTGCTGGAGACCAGGGTTCGAGCCTCGGGGTCGGTCCACATTCTGTGATTTTCGGCAAATCACTTTATCTCCCAGTGCCTGAATGTGTCATTGCGTAATGTAATCGGTGTGTAATCTGTGCTTATGTAAAGCACTTCAATACCTTCGGGTCGAGTTTGAGAGTTTGCGCTATATATATCCATACTGTTTCCCGGAGTGAAAACATGCCGATGCGGCTTGATGGGCATGCGCGAATATGTAGGACACTACACAGGGGGAGCGCTTACAGACCGGGAGCTGGAAACGACATCGCGTGAGCACCGTTGTGATTAGGCTGGGCGCCAGAAGAAAGTGCGGTGAGTAAAGGGGGTAGTAGCCTTGGAAGGTTACATATGACGACATAATCGTCATGAGGCGGGACTACCAAGCCGTAAACAAATCGGAGAGCAGCATTTCCTGACCTAAGCCAGTGGGCGGAGCCTCCAAGAAGCTTCCCCACTAAAGTGTATACTGCATGTCTCGGAGAGACAGTGCAAGCACTGTCTAGGCGAGACCTAAAAACGGGGAGGAAATCATAACTTTGTAACCTCTACCATGAAGCTTGCATGCAGCTCTTTGATGGCAATTCACTGTGCTAGATTACATAGGTAATTTATGAGGTGTGGCGCAGCAGCCAGGGCGACTGACTCCGGAACCCGGGACTCACGGTTCGATCCACGGTGCCAGAGGCAGATGAGCCCAGCACCATGTGACTCTGGGCTATAGCTCGCTTAATCTTTCTTACGGCCCCCAGCGCCGGGACGCCACTTCGGAGGTAGCTGTGCGCTTTACAAATAATGGACACTTACATGAACTGCATGGTAACAAAAGAATATCAGTGACAAAAGCATTAACCCACTGAGCTCTGCAAATAAAAAAACTGTTCTTTGATATGCTTGGTACACATTTTTTGCAGCAAGCATATTAACCCTCAGTGCTACCTTGGATGATTCAAAATAGCCACTAAACAAAACTCCCATCTCTCTCCAGCAGATACATTAGTCACCAGAGTTATCGTGACACTTTTATTGTTGTCTGAAAACTGCTGGATGTACAAGGAACTTTGCAGTGCCAGCCCCCAGTAACAAAACCGCCCCCTTACCCCCCCACCCTTCCAGGAAAACACCAGATGCCAGGCACGGCCAGTCCGGCCTTGCTACCACCCCCCAATGGTCCCCTCATCTTCACATAGGCCCTCTCTCATGTGTATTTTATTTCTTAATTTCTTTTATGGTGCTACTCATTCGAAGTACATACAGCAGGGTGTCTGAGTGCGTTGCATCACACACACATTATTATATAGGGACAACGACTCATAAATGTGAAATTCAATGTATAGGAAATGTTACTTAAGACAATTAGGGCTACAAGGTGTAAGAGTCAGATGTCATTCATACTAGTAGGTAGTGGTGTAGTGTGGGCGGGGCCACAGGGGCGGTTGCCCCAGGTGCAGTATTCTTGGGGGTGCAAAATTGTAAATGAAAAGAAATTGTGGTGGAATGGACTCGAGTCACGTCGGTGCTGTTGTCTGCAAGTGCAGGTTATATTGTCTTGCCCGCCTTTCCCTGCAGAAGGGCTGATCGAAGCCATGCCCTCCTGCATCTCTCATGGCGTCGGGGCAGGTGAAGGGCTGCTTGCGCAGCTTCCTGGTGGCATGAGAGCAGCGCCGCCCAGCGGCACAACAGCAGAACGTCTCTAGTGGGACCACGGCCACGTACAAGGAATTAGTTTCTGCTTTTTGGTAGGCAGAGGAGCATTTCAAGCCGGAGTTCCGCGCTTGCTGCCTGACGTGATGTCTCGGTTTGGGATGGCGGGTTGAGTCACTCGGGTGTGTGGCATCCATTCATTCTTTCATCCAATGGTTGTTAGTTGCATAAAATAAAAAACAGCAACTATGGCTTAGTTGTATATAATATTGAAAATGCTTCAGTTCTAAAATGATGAGACTGTGAAAGAACTATAACCCCTTCTTTTTAACTTCTTTTGCTGGCTTTTTTCATGAACTGGATTCTGTACGTTTCTTCCATCTGGTAAGGTGCCACACTTTCCTTTATGTACTGTTAAAATAGAAGGCCCTGCCCTAGACTGAGGCAGGAGGAGGCCACCTCATGCTTTAACAGCTCAGGCTCGCCCATTGAAATTCTGTATACGATAATCAGCCCGCATATAGAATGACAATGGTCAGGGTGGGGCTGCTCTTGTGCTCAGATGATGAGTGTGGGGCGGCCCCATTAGGGAGCTGAGGCTTCTTGCAGGAAGCAGTGCTGCTCCCTGCAATGCTCAAAATTACGGACAAAAGGCGTCCGTAAAAGGGGTCATCACGGACAACGGACGTGAGATCCAAATCACGGACAGTACGTGAAATTTGAGGACGGTTGGTCACCCTATATACACCGCTCCCTGCCCACAGCACCTTCGGGGCCATCTTTGGTGTCCAGTGTCCCTGCAATGGTGGTGGAGGGGAGGTGGGAGGGAGTCGGACCTTGCCACCCAAAGAGGGGCCCCCAGCCCCATCTGTGTGTGCTATAGAGCTTCCCCCTGCTTTCCCTTTCCTTCACATTTTCCACTCTATGCCTTGAGTGTTTGTGAGCAGAAGAAACTTATCACTGCGAAAGTCGGATTAGGTTCTGTGTAACAGGTCATAGCTCTCTATAAAGCACGATAGCTGTTTATTGACAGCTTTCTCCGTAATTTTGGAAAATAGTGCAAGTAGTGAGACTGGATGATCATTTTCCGGCTTAGTGGAGTCCAACAATGGCTTTTTTAGAAGCTGAACCACCACGACATGCTTCCATCTCCCAGGTACCTGGCCAGAGTTTAAAGAGTTATTGATCAATTTGACTACAATTGGGTGGATCATTTTCAAGTCTCATTCCAACATGGACGGAGGAGCTGGATCTAATGGGGAACCTGACCTCCCTGATTCATACATTGCAGTTACCTCTTCCGCATCAGTGGATCTCAAACTGAGGTGCCTAGAGCTGTCCTTTGACGGATCGAACCAAAACGTTCGGATGAGAGCGTCTCTGGCTGAGACTACATTTAGCAATGAAAGTGACTTCACCACCATAAATAGCTGACTTTTGGTCCTCCCAGATTTTATTGGTGTAGAAATCGTAGCAGTCTTTTTTAATGTAACCTTTATAGATATTTTTTGCTGCCTTGTAGTCCCTGTTATAAAGAGGATCATACTCTCTGTGCCAGAGGCGCTCTAGTCATTTGCATTTTTTTAAAAACCAAGTAGTTTCTTATTGAACTATTCAGTCGAAGGCCATGGTCTGTAAAAGGTCCGATTTCCAAAAGGAGCGATTTGATCCAATACTCCATTAATCCAGTTTCTACTTGTGCATCAGCTGTGTCCGTGCATCTATCTGTCCAACCTAGGACGGCTTGGATCCAGAGCACCACAGAATGTGGAAGGAGTCCTTTTGTCCCAGCCCCTGTCCCGCGCCACCGAGGGCGCTGGGACATTTTTAGGCGCACTGTCAGATGGGACCAGAAAAGGAATAGCACAGTGGTCAGACCATACAAGTAGCATGGGTTGCTTCACCACCATGTTAGCCATGTTTGCAAAGACAGGATCTAATGTGTGCCCCAAGATATGTGTGGGGGGCGTTACGTATTGAAAAAGCTGCAGACCTTCCAAGTCTGTGGCCACAGTCATAGCTTTTCATGGAAGAAGTATGGAAGAAGTAGGGAAAAGGAGAAAGAGGGAAAATGTTTAGGAACAGCAATGTATGAGTTTCCTATAGGTGTAAAAGATTACTCGATTGAAATTTGGGAGGAGGGTGGCGGTGAAATGGAAGGGAGAGAATGTAGTCCTACAGTGGTATGAAAAGTGTAAATTAACACAGGGGGAATAAGGAAATAATATGCTTCAGTCCCAAACCAAGACTTGAAACCAGTTTTAAGATATTGTCCCAAAAAAACATTACCTAAAATTGTAAGTGGTCCTGACCAGCATCATCGATGGTAAGGTCCTATTGTCTTGAGATGCAGACATTCTCCAGCTACCTTCTTGCATATATCATGGGATTGTCCCTGATTGCACAAATTCTGGTCTACAATTTTTCACACAATACATGAAATACTGGGTGCAAATGCTGACCCGGACCCCCTGCTGGGGCTGCTGGGGTATGTACAGGGGACACTGCCTGGGACCCGCAAGTTACATGCATTACTTCTTTTGTCGGCCAAACGTAGGGTGGCTATGCATTAGGGTAGGGGGGGTGCATCCTCTGTGAAAGCTTGGATCTGTGATGTCACATTTAGTCACTCTCAACTATCTACCTTCTGGGAATTATTGCCCTCGGCATCCAGGCCAAAAGACATATGCAGCCCCTTCCTCGAGTGGGCCCGGGATCGTAAGACGGAGGAGGCGGCCCCCCTGGGCTGCCGGCTGAATAATAGCGGAGGTTATCCAGGTACGCAGGCTATTCTGCAGTAGTCAAGGGAGAATGCTACAGTGAGCTAAGGTAAAAGTATGATATTATAGATGTAGCCAAAGCCAAACTCCAATCGATGTATATCGTGTACCATGATGTTTATTGAAATTGTCACCAGGAATTGAAGATATCCATCACTACATCTAGTACTCTTCATTGTGATACTGTTACCATATTGTGCGGGGGGAGGGAACTGACCAATCTTCTGTTGTTGTTTGTATTTTTTGTTTACGAAATGCCAATAATGAGAAAAAAAAGGTCCTTTTGTCTTTTAATGAGGCCCTCCTGGATACTCTTTAGGCTACCTGGTCAAAGCCATGCTCAGCCCCTCCAGTCAGTCATCCCGTTGCCAGGCGATAAAGACCGGCCCCTGGCACTCTTCTCCTGAAGCTTTGTAGTACAGCTGTCACTGAGCACAGTTGAACCCCAAAGTTTTTCCTTCTGATCCCGCAGATGTGGAATGTAGGCATAGTGACACTTTTACCTATAAGAATGTTCCACGGTCAGCCAGGCCCTCTGCTCCTGGAGCGCCGTGACTTCAGGGCAGGTACACCAAACCACCACACATGCACTGTGGGGCATGGCCAGTGAGATCTTGTCAGCTGTCCTGATTGACCTCAGGGCATCACTTGCCTAAAGAACTCAGCCTACAGTGATATATGTAGAGTGAGTTGGCTTTGACACCACTGGTTGCATAAGCAGAGCCATCAGAACTAGTGTCGTGGTTAGACATCACCTTTAAACGCTAGTAACTGAATTCTCTGCGGGCATTCAGGCTTCCACCATGGACATTCCCCTTGATGGCTCTAGGCTCTTTCAGGCGAATGCTGATTTGATGCTAGAGCTGTTTAAAGATAGCACGGCCACAGCAGGATCCTTGGGATTATTGTCCTTAGCCTGCCAATTCTACCAACAATATACAAAGATTTTGCAGCATGGAATCTCTTCTAGATTCACATGTTGTGCATATTCCACCATCTAGTGGTTGGCAGAATATGCATTGCGTGCGAATCTAGAAGAGCTTCAGGCTGCAAAACCACAGTTACAGGTAAGTAACTTGTTTCTTAGAGGCAACTTAAGAGTCTTAACATACCAGCATGCCAGTCTTCTAGGCCTTGTTGCAGCCGACCCAGAATGGCTGCGACGTAGGATATGGTGGGGATTAAAATCATTCACACCATAAGAGGAGGTAATCTCATACTTCCTCCTCCCCTGATTAAGCGGCCTCAAGCCATTCAGTTTGATCTTTCAGACCCAGAGCCAGCCAATGTGGCAGAATGCAATACTTCCACTCCAGCTTGGAATCCATCAAGGCAGACCAATAGGTTTACCAAAAATAAGATGCATGGGAAAATTTATGATGCCCTTGCACTACCGTAACGTCACTTTTTGTGATGCTCTGGTGGCACAAAGTCTAAAATCATATTTATGAGGTCACGCAAAGTCGATTTGAATGGCCTCATAGAGTAAGGCAAGACAGCGCAAATCTCGCCCACAATACTTCCTTGAGTCAGCCTTGGAATGCTTCCCTAAGTTGACAAACCCCAGCAAAGAGGTGTAGCTACATTATGTAACCACCTCTCTTTGTTTTCTTTCAGATATTAGCCACTGGGCTAAGCGCACTTTATTCTTCACTACCGAGAAAAATCGAGGTGAGAGGCGATGACTGGCACTGTCTGAGGCGAGAAGACTGGATTGGGGTCTCTTCACTGGTTCTGTTCATGAATTCGTTGGAGTTCTGTAATGCTGTGACCCAGGTATTGTTTCTTGTGCTAGCTGCCTTTAAGGATTTGTCTTTGTTACCTTACAGTGTCGTATGCAGGCCCTCTGTTCTGTCCCACTGTCAATGACATCTGTAAATATTGTCTCATATCCCACCAACAGTGTCCTGTATTCCTACATGAAACCTCTGCCCTGTTTCCCTGCAACGCCACCTGTAACCACTGCCATGTACCCCTCCAGCATTTTTTATTATCACTGCAGCGCATCCCTGCAACTCAGTCTGTAAACACTGCCCTGTACCCCTCAACACCATTTATAATCACTGCCGCACATCCCTGCAACACACTCTGTAAACACTTTAATGTACCCCTCAACACCATTTATTATCACTGCCACAAATCTCTGCAACTCAGTCTGTAAACGCAGCCCTGTGCTCCTGCAGCACAATAAAAACACTGCCCTGTACCCCTCAACACCATTTATAATCGCTGACGCGCATCACTGCAACTCAGACTGTAAACACTGCCCTGTACCCCTGCAGCACCATTTATAAACACTGCCGCGCATTCTTGCAACTCAGTCTGTAAACACAGCCCTGTGCTCCTTCAGCACCATTTATAAACACTGCCGCACATCCCTACAACTCAGCCTGTAAACACTGCCCTGTACCCTTCCAGCATTGTTTATTATCACTGCAGCGCATCCCTGCAACACTCTGTAAACACTGCCTTGTACTCCTCAACACCATATATAATCACTGCAGCGAATCCCTGCAACTTTGTCTGTAAACACTGCCGTGTACCCCTCAACACCGTTTATAAACACTGCCGCGCATCTCTGCGACTCAGTCTATAAACACTGCCATGTACCTCTCCAGCATCGTTTATTATCACTGCAGCGCATCCCTGCAACTCAGTATGTAAACCCTGCCCTGTAACCCTCACACTATTTATAAACACTGCTGTGCATCCCTGAAACACTGTAAAACATGCCCTGCACCCCAAAAACGCAGTCTGTAAACACTGCCCTGTAACCCTGCTCCAACATTTATAAATACTGCCCTATACTCCTGCAACTCAGTGTGTTAACACTGCCCTGTACTTCTGCACCACCATTTTAAAAACATTGCCCTGTACTCCTGCAACTCAGTCTGTAAACACTGCCTTGTACTCCTGCAATGCCATTTATAATCGCTGGCGTGCACGCTTTAACTCAGTCTGTAAGCACTGCCCTGTACCCATGCAGCACCCTTTATAAACACTGCTGCACATCCCTGCAACTCTGTCTGTAACCACTGCCCTGTAACCCTGCACCACCATTTATAAACACTGCCCTGTACTCCTGCACCACCATTTATAAACACTGCCCTGTACTCCTGCAACTCAGTCTGTTAACACTGCCCTGTATTTCTGCTCCACCATTTATAAACACTGTCGTACATCCCTTCAACTCGGTCTGTAAAAAATGCCTTGTACTCCTGCAACACCATTTATAATCGCTGCCGTGCACGCTTTAGCTCAGTCTGTAAGCACTGCCCTGTACCCATGCCGCAACCTTTATAAACACTGCCGCACATCCCTGCAACTCGGTCTGTAAACACTGCCCTGTACCCCTCAACACCATTTATTATCACTGCCTTGCATTCCTGCAACTCAGTCTGTAACCACTGCCCTGTAACCCTGCACCACCATTTATAAACACTGCCCTGTATTTCTGCACCACCATTTCTAAACACTGCCGTACATCCCTTCAACTCAGTCTGTTAACAGTGTCCTGTACTCCTGCACCACCATTTATAAATACTGCGGTGCATCCCTGCACTCAGTCTGTAAACATTGCCCTGTAACCCTCAACACCAATGATAAAACACTGCAGTGAACCCCGCAACGCTTTCTGTAAACACTGCCTTGTACCCCTGCAGCACCATTTTTAGGTCTCGGCCTGGCGAAAGCAGCGCATGCGCTGCTCTGCCATGCAGAGGCCTTTTGGAATCAATACGATTCCAGCGTGCACGCGGGGAGACAAACAAGACGAAAGATGTGCACGCGGGGATTGGATGCTTTACTGGCGGCGTGATACACTGGGGATTTTTTTTTTTTTTGCCGCTAGTAAAGGCAGTCCCCGTGTGCACATCTTCTGTCCGCCCTGTAATGACAGGCCACGCTTGCTATGATCAGGCGCGAGCTGAATACTTGTCTTTTAAAGTGTTCTTTTTTTTGTAGTTTGGCATACACACGTTATTGTGCCTGGAATTTCGTTTAATATCAAACAAGAATTTCTTGTTTACCAGAAACGTTGAGTATAAACGAGGCCCCTTTTAAAAAAAAAAAAAAACTTTAAAAAAAAGTTATTCATACTTTAAATGTCAAAACACGTTTCCAAGGCATTTGCGAAAAGAAAATAAGTCTATGTCAACTTGGAATAAACCTAGGGTGTTGCTAGGTAATACAGTGCTTCACTCTCTCAGGCTTCAGTCGAGAACGTGCCGGCTTAGCTTGTAGCTCTGTTACAATAATACACATCCCTCCCAACCTAGAGGCCCTAAACCCACCCCGCCCCCTCGAAAGCCAGCATGCTGATGCTTTACGTCGCCTTTACATTTGTCAACCACAGCAAGAATAAATGCTCTTTTACATGAACTCTGTAGTGTGTGTACTCCGAGGAGCCACTAGATGCCAGTTTTACAGCATATTTGCTATGCCGAATTTTATCATTCTTTGCAACAGAGACTGGCTGAGAGAGAGAGAGAAGGAGACGGGGTAAAGTAGGGACAGCTCAGTTGCAGCCTTTCCTATGATCTCCGTCTCAGAAACAATTGACACACGAATGATGAAAGTCGCCATACCACGGTTTTGGCACAGTGTGCCCGTAACAGGCAGAAAATGTCACTTTTTAGGTCTCGCCTGAGCCAGCGCATTCGCTACTCTGCGAGACATTTAGTAAGTGGGTTTTGAAAGTGCTACCACAGGCTTTTCCTGGCCTAAAGCTTGCGGTTACGCGCGCGTGCACTTGCGCAGCCGCCATCTGCCTTTCTTTCTTGGCTCATTAAGCCTTCCAGCGAGTGAATTATGCCCCTCCATCCCCTTCCTGTCTGCTCTCAGTACCCCTCCCTTCTCCCTCCTCGTCAGCTTCATAGTAGCGTGTGAGTCATGCTCCCCAACCCCCTTGCTCTCTGCTATCACTACCCCCCTCCCTTCTCCCCTTCCCTTCTCGTCTTCCCTTCTCGTCAGCTTCAGGGTAGACTTTATTGCTTTTGCAAACACACACTGCATTCACTTCTCAATCAAAACAGGAACGGGTAAAGCAAGTACTCCGCTCTCAGCATACCATAAATGCTGCTTTTCACAACACACCCCGGCCGTTCCTCATGGGGAGTATGGGCTGGGAGGGGCACGTGCGCTCGCTAAAATGAGTTCTAATTTTTTTGGTTTTTGGTTTTTCCACGTTGTTGGCACACGGCAGTCATTTCTCAAAGTGGGCGCTTGCTTTTATTCTGTTTATTACTTCTCTGTGGTAATGGCGGCACCCGTGCTTTAGCTTAAACATCTTAAGCTAAAGTCGGGTGCTGAGATTGCTTCAAAAGTAAAGAAATAGACAATTCTTTACTTTTGACGCAATCTCAGCACCCGACTTTAGCTTAAGATGTTTAAGCTAAAGCACGGGTGCTGCCATTACTACAGAGAAGTAATAAACAGAAAAAAAGCATGCGCCCGCTTCGGCGATAATATTGGGGCATATAGGCTGGTTTTGTTTTCACTTTCGCACTCGGCGAAAATATCCCGATATTTCTTGTGAATAGCGCTTTCTTTTCCAAAGAGAACCTGTTGTCATCTGCAGGAAAATTATAGCAAAGTTCATAAATAGGTCCAGCCCTGCCTCCACATGCCCTTTATTACAGTTTATTGGCACGCGACCCAAGTGAGTCACCCCACTACAGCGCGGTACATGTCAGGGCAAGTCCCAGCTTGCATGCTGGAGCAACAAAACCACAAACGAAAGGCAGTCATGCGCATTATTCCTCAAACATCCAGCAGGGCCATTTAATTATGTATTGTATCGTTTATTTTTAAAACCGGTTTATTCAAATATGTTGCCAGCCTTCCAAAAACAAATTTCAGTTAATGCCTCACTGCTGCATTCTGAGGCTGGACGCCGACAAGCCCTTTCCCCTGCTTTTCGAAAAATATTGCCTATTTTGTGAGTTGAGGATGGAGACTAGTCCTGCCAATCCCAGTAGTCGTGTAGCCAGGGCAGAGCTCCTGCCTGTAATCTTCTGTCCACTTTTTCTACAACGCCCTAAAACACATTGCTCTGAACTGTCAACTGCAATGTTTGTGCTACACGTTCTAATAAATCAGATGTGCACCGCCGACTATGCACATACCTCATGGACAGAAACCGATCCTGGGCTATGGTTATCGGAGACCCACGCTAAATGATATATTGCTGTTTGGGCACTCCTTTTAATCTGGCAACAAAGCCATTAGTTGCCATATGGTGGCTTTATGATAGCGCGATAAGGCAGCTGCCTACAATGGCCTTAAGTTGCCACAGGCAGCAATCACAACCAATTCACCAGATGTCTATTCCACCTCTCCCCCTCCTCCCACAGAGAGAGAGAGAGAGAGAGAGAGAGAGAGAGAGAGAGAGAGAGAGAGAGAGACACACCCACCCACCCACCCACCCACCCACCCCCACCCCCACCCCCCCCACCCCCACCCCCCCCACCCCCACCCCCACCCCCCCACCCCCCCCACCCCCCCCACCCCAACCCCCACCCCCACCACCCCCACCCACCACCCCCACCGCCACCACCACTCCTCCTCCTCCTCCTCCTCCTCCTCCTCCTCCTCCTCCTCCTCCTCCTCCTCCTCCTCCTCCTCCTCCTCCTCCTCCTCCTCCTCCTCCTCCTCCTCCTCCTCCTCCTCCTCCTCCCCCTCCCCCTCCCCCTCCCCCTCCCCCTCCCCCTCCTCCTCTTCTTCCTCCTCCTCCTCCTCCTCCTCCTCCCCCTCCCCCTCCCCCTCCCCCTCCTCCTCTTCTTCCTCCTCCTCCTCCTCCTCCTCCTCCTCCTCCTCCTCCTCCTCCCCCTCCCCCTCCTCCCCCTCCCGCAGCACCATCCTTGTGGGGACCTAGTCCGTAACACTATTTGTGAATGAATCCAGTTGAAAGCACAAAGCTAAATGTTTATTGTATCAACAATATACACAAACAACATTTTAATCTATTCATATATGAATTGCTGCATATATACTAGGGATATACATTAAAGACAGATTCTGTTAATGTGCCAGAAAATATCATATCACGCTTAAAGAAAGACACTTAAAGCTGTATTTAACCTATTTATAAGTGCTTAAAATCTTAGGAGATAAGGGAACTAACACATAAAGAAATTAACATATGGAACTAAGGAATATGGTCAAGTGGAACCCACAGCTTGATTAGCTGCTAACATTTTTGCAAAAATAGATGTTCAAGTCCCCACAGAGATAGTGGGTGAAGAACATTGTGTTATCATAGTGTGTTATCATAGTGATGTTCAAGTCCCCACAGAGATAGTGTGCTATTAAAATAGGGCGCAATTCACAAAGGTAAACTTGGACAAAAAGTATAACTTTACTACTTTTCAGTATTCACAAACGTAAATTTAGACCAAAAGTCTAACTTTACTACTTTTCAATATTCACAAAGCCCCATACAGAGAATGTGAAGCTGATGATGTTCAAGTCGAAGCAAACACAAGGAGATAATGGACAGAGTGCTGAAACTTTTCAGTCACTCACCCCCAGACACAGATCTGGGTTGAAACCATCATCGTTCTTTAGCTCACTTCATCACCCCAGCTAAATGCAAATCATCCTCGTGGCACCCCCTGGTGCTCCAAGTCAAAACAGAGTTTGCGTTTAAATACAGGAATGCTCAAGTCCCCACAGAGATGGTATGTTTTATAGTGATGTTCAAGTCACCACCACGATAGTGTTTTATTATAGCGATGTTAAAGTCCACACAGAGATAGTGCATGAAGACGATTGTGTTTAAGTCATCATTAAAATAGGGCCCAATTCACAAAGGTAAATTTAGACCAAAAGTCTAACTTTACTAATTTTCAGTATTCCAAAGCCCCATAAAGAGAATGCAAAGCTGATGATGCTCAAGCCAAAACACAGCTTGCTTTTGATTACAGGAATGTTCAAGTCCACACTGATATGGTGTGTGACTATAGTATTACCGCGGTCGCCAAAGAGAATGTGTGTGATTATAGACATGCCCAGGTCCCCACAGAGATAGTGTGTGATTTTAGAGATGTCGAGGTCCCCACAGAGATAGTGTGTGATTATAGAGATGTCCAGGTCCCCACAGAGATAGTGTGTGATTATAGACACGCCCAGGTCCCCACAGAGATAGTGTGTGATTATAGACACGCCCAGGTCCCCACAGAGATAGTGTGTGATTATAGACACACCCAGGTCCCCACAGAGATAGTGTGTGATTATAGACACACCCAGGTCCCCACAGATATAGTGTGTGATTTTAGAGATGTCCTTGTCCCCACCGAGATGGTGTGTGACTATAGTATTACCACGGTTGCCAAAGAGAATGTGTGTGATCATAGACATTTTGAGAAATACATAGTCATGCTGAATCATTAGAAATTAGGTGGAAGAGTTGTGTAATGTTAGGCCGAGGAAGTTAAGACAGAGGCAGGTTCAGATTAATGCTTTGTTGAAAGACAAATGTGCCATTATCTTTGTCCCAAATACTCAAAGTCCGTTTTTACCCTTTTAAGATTTACTCCACTCATGGATATTCTCCCGGTATGATTTTTGCAGATTGATGGTTATATAATCTGTTTTGGAGGAGTTTGTCCCCAGTCTACTCTCTATGCACATAAGCAAAAAGTATTACATTAAAAGTTGTAACCCTCTGAGGGATTTTGAGGCAAGCAGTGTATCTTTCGCATACAATAAGAGAGATAATTTGCTATCTGCATGTATTGGAGATGCATTAGCACGAACTATGCAACTAGATCATATAAATAAAAGGAAAATAATGGAGTAAGCATGTATCCCTGCCGCACGCCTTTATTCATGGTGATACATTCTGCCAGTCAACCCTGACTAGCTCTCCACACCTGGGCATAACTGTCATTGAGTAGGCAGATTAATGTTGAATGTTACTTGGGACCCCCATTCTTTCCAAAACTGACCAGAGTTTTGTTCGTGGGACTAGCTCAAATGCAGATTTTAGGTTCCAAAACGTTACACCACCCTATTATACTCTGCAACACATCACTCCACTCTACAACACTCTTCTCTACACTATGACATTCTACACTTGTCCACTATACAACACTCTACTCCACTGCTACACTCTATTCCACTCCATGCCACTCTACAACACTCTACTCCACTCTATGCCACTATACAAAACTATACTCCACTCTACAACACTCTATACAACTCCAGCTAGGCCACTCCACACCTCTTTACTTCACTGTACTCAATGAGACACTACTGCACTCTATTTCACTACTCCACTCTATACCACTTATGCCACTCCACTTGACGACATTCTATGCCACTTTACTCTACCACAATGTACAACACTCTACTCCACTGTAGCCACTCTACAGCACTCTCCTCCAATGTATGCCACTCTTCTCTATTCCACACTACCACACTATACAACACTCCACTCTACAGCACCACACTTTGTCACTCCACTCTATGACAGTCCACTGTATGACACTTTCCCCCGGTCTACTCTACGCCACTACACTGTACGACAGGCAACTCTATGCCGCAAAACTCCACTCTAATGTACGACATGCCACTCCACTCTTCTCTGCGACATGACCATCTACGCCACTCCATCTAAACCTCTATGTTACACACCACTCTACGCCACTCCACTGTTCACTACTCCACTGTACGCTGTTCCACTGTATGCCACTCCACTCTACCTCATTCCACTGTATGCCACTCCACTCTATAACACTCTACTCCACTGCATGGTACTACATTGCATGGTACTCCGCTCTACAACGCCCCACTCTAGGACACTCCATTGTATGACAGAGCACTGTATAACACTCTCCTCCAACCTACTCTACGCCACAGTGGCACCAGAGGTGAAAATCTCCCTGCAGTCTAGTCCAAGCCCAAGCATGGGGCATAAGGAAGCAGCTATTATTAGTGCAGCAGGTACAGTGGCACTGGGCAGGGTGAAGAGCCAACAAAAGGCTGATCTTGACAATAGGAATTAGGGCGCTGCTACTGTATTGTATTGTACAGTGATTCATGTGGGGTGCCGAAGCACATTTTTGGGCAGGTAGCATGCTGAACAATGAGGGAGTGTGGGGCTGGCAGAGGATGTATTTATTATCATTCTATGTGGGAAGTGTTTTGATTTCATGGGTGAGTGACCAGAGAGGTGTTCTTTTCTTTTCTTGGGGCATAGTGCGTATGAACGGAGCAGGATCCGTGAGAGATCGGCACGCAAATTATAATATAGTTAGACCTACAATAAATAGGCAGCACTTGTCTAGTCAGGTGGACAGCAGAGTGATGTGTGCAAATACACTATAGGGATACCCAGGGAAAGCCTAGTAATCCTTTTGGCAATATCTGCAAGGCAGAGATCCTGTCAAGTGTGTAAAATGATAGCATGTACACAATTTGGTTAGTTTGTTTTTGTTTAATTATGCAAATGTTCAGGAAAATTATGCGAATTCATATAAAATTACGCAAATGCAAAATACATTATTTAGTGCTATATTTGAGCGCAAAATTAGTTTTGCAATTTTGCAGTAAAAACATAGCAAGTAAAAACATAAGTGACATAAGGAAAAGACTCATATTCTGGACATTTGTATGAGTCCCATGCATTTGTGATAAACTTTTGCCACAAATGCCACATAGTTATGTGAAGTGACACTGGAATTTTTTATCAAATCAAAAATCTTTATTCCAATCAAAGAATCAAAGCTTATAAAACAAATCTTTGTACATATTGCAATTTACATTCATCTAAATATAAACATAAAAACGTGTTTTATTTACAAGGGTTTAAAATGCAAGACATATATACTGTTTAAATGTTCTCCTTTTAGTCTTGACCCCTATTGCACATGATTTAATTAGACTTCTTGCCAATACAGTACAAAGATAACTATTCAATTAGCGCGAGCAGACCAATTTGGGCTCCACTACTGCTGGAATTGTTTGATGATTCAATCTAAAACCATTAAAAAGTTATAAATACCTGCAAAATTCTAAAAATCAATTTTTTTAAACTTTTTAAAGCTTAAGCCCATTTCTATATCTTATATGACTGACAGCTAACAAAAATTTACTAACACCAAATACAATAAGTTGGCCACTGTCAGATTTTAAAATTCTAAGCGACTCATAGGGGCCGATACCGATCTCGGTGGGAGGGGCACTGAATCGGGTTCGGCCGTAGCGGATGCGATTCCGATGCTTCTTTTCCGACCGATCCGTACACGGGTCCAGATGACGAAGTACGATGCGAAGATGCGTGAATTCTCCGACCCTATCCGTCCGACTTAGTCGCATGCAAACCGACACGCGCAATGGAGCCGATTCTCGACCAAACTAGTACGATGCTCGAATCGGACATCTCGATCGAGTCGCAGCTTCCGGCTCACAAAAGCTCCTGGAGTCGGACTTCGGGGGTCCACGTTGGACCCCCCCCCCCCCCCCCCCGACACCCGCAGCTTTACGACTCGCACACAGGGGGAGACCCATGGGTCTCCCCCACGCAGGCATGTACGATGCGGATGGCACTGACACGTTCCCACTGTAGGGGGCGCACTTGTTCGAGACGTACCCATTCAGTCAATGGGAGCGCATGTATGCGTCTTACAACTGGCTCCTATTGACTTCTATGGGAGTCTGACCGAACCAAGTCAGACAGCATACGTGCGTATCGTACTCGCTCGGTTGGACTGTAGGGGTCCGGCCTGGTCGGAAAACACTCCTGATCCAACTCGGTCGAAGTGCTTTCCGACCCGAATCGGAATCGGCGCCTAAGTAGCTCCTGAAGTTCAAACTTCTGCACAGGGGCTTAATCCACTTACGTCTGGGGGTAGCAAATACTGCGCAAAAGAAAAGAACATGCTCAATATCCTCATTAGCACTTAATGTACGCAGTGAGCATTTAGGATCACTAGCCATCAGTTGAGGTTTTGCCCATTTAGCTGTAAAAGAGTTGACTTGTAATATCTCATACCTGAATTTCATATAGAGAGACTTTGCCAGTTGTGGTTCAATATCATCTAAAAAGGGCTCAAAGCTCGGGGTCAGTTTAAAAGACAAATATTGAGTAGTCAGTCTTCCCAACTCATTATTTAAAGTGACTTTGTGCGTTATGAATTCCCAGTATATAGATTTGATCTCTCTCTTTGAATCAGGGGTCAGCAAGCTCGGGGTTGCCCAGTAGCAGCTCAAACCTAAGTTGGTGAGCCATTTACGGATGTGGGCCAACCAGGGAAGAGTGACAAATATATCCAAATGCAGTAGCTCCCTCAAGGTCGGACAGTAAGTCTCTAATTCCTCGGTTGTCCAAATTCTGATCCAATAGACCAATAGCCTCCATACAGCAAGATATCCTATTCTTTTTATCCCAATATCATGTGTAAGAGAGATCATCGGGGTATTTTTGGGCACAACGTGTAAGCATTCTCATGATTTTGTTTTCCCCCAATGATGAGAGGCTGAAGATTTTCTCCTCCCCATTGCTCAGATCCATAAAGTGTAGCTGATTGAGCTCTAGCTTTATAAACTTCTAATGCAGGAGTAATGGCCTTTGATGAGGTGGAGTGCTGTTTCTTCTCTACAGGAATAGAGTTCTGCTTTAGGATTGTATTTGGCTTATTTATGGAATTTTTAAAACCAGTGTAGCATGATATTCTAGAAATTGCATGACTCAAGCAGCGTATTTTAATTTCAACCGGGTTTCAATGCCAAATGATAATGATGGGAGTTGGTGCTATGAGAAGTAGCCATCCACTTTTTTTTTTTAAAGGCAGAGATACTGCCTACTAATGTACAATTATATGTCATTGACGATAGAGAAGAACACCATGAGATGTGAAAAAAACAGTGTGTATGCATTATTGGGTGACAAGAGAATTGTTAAGGTTTAGAGTGGGTGTGGGTTTTTAGGGGGCAAGGGACATTTTACAGTTTAGGGTGGGTATGGGTTTTTCGGTGATAAGGAATTTTTGGGGTTTAGGGTGGTTATGGGTTTTTGGTCGTGAGGTTTAGGGTGGGTATGTGTTATTGGGTGGCAAGGGAATCTCTGGGGATTAGGGTGGGTATGGGCTTTTGGTGGTAAGGTATTTTTTAGTGTTTAGGGTAAGTCTCGTTTTTTAGGTGATTAGGGCTTTTTTAAGGCTAGAGTGGGTATGTCTTTTTGGGCGACACAGGAATTTGTAGGGTTTAGGGTGGGGATGGTTTTTTTGGTGGTAAGGGACTTTTTATGTTTTAGGTTGGGTATGGGTTTTCAGGTGATATGGGCTATTTAGGTTTCAGGGTGCATATGGGTTTTTGGGTGGCAAGGGACTTTTTAGGGTTTATGGTGGGTATGGATTTTTGGGTGGTAAGGTATTTTTTATGGGTATAGGGTGTGTATAGGGTTTTAGGTGATAAGGGCTTTTTTAGGGTTTAGGGTGGGTATGGGTTTTTGGGTGGCGAGGTAATTTTTATCATTTAGGGCCGGTATGGGTTTTTGGGTGGCATGAGAATACTTCAGGTTTAGAGTGGGTGTATGTTTTAAGGGGCAAGGGAAATGTTATGGTTTAGGTTAGGTATGGGTTTTTCAATTATAAGGAATTTTTAGGGTTTAGGGTGGTTATGGGTTTTTGGGTTGTGAGGTTTGTCTTAGGGTTTAGGGTGGTTGTGGGTCTTTGGGTGGCAATGGAACTTTTAGGGTTTAGGGTGGGTATGGGTTTTTGGTGGTAAGGTATTTTTTTAGCGTTTAGGGTGAGTATAGTTTTTTTAGGTGATAAGGGCTTTTTTAGGGTTAAAGGTGGGTATGGGTTTTTGGGCGGCATGGGAATTTGTAGGGTTTAGGGTGTGTATGGGTTTTTATGTGGTAGGGGATTTTTTATGTTTTAGAGTGGGTGTGGGTTTTTAGGTTATATGGGATTTCTTAGGGTTTACGGTGGGGATGGGTTTAGGGTGGCAAGGAAATTTTGAGGTTTAGGTTAGGTATGGGTTTTTGGGTGTCAAGAGAATTTTTAGGGTGCAGGGTGGGTATGGATTTTTGGGTGGTAAGTTATTGTTTAGGGTGGGTATGGGTGTTTAGGTGGCAACTGCATTTTTTAGATTTAGGGTGCTATTGGGTATTTGGGCGGAAAGGGATTTTTAGGGTTTAGGGTGGGTATGGGTGTTTAGGTGGCAACTGCATTTTTTAGATTTAGGGTAGTTATGGGTATTTGGGTGGAAAGGGATATTTTAGGGCTTTCGGTGGGTATAGGTGTTTGGGTGGTGAGAGCTTTTTTGGGGTTTTGGGTGGGTATGAGTTTTGGGTGGCAAGTAAATTTTTAGGATTTAGGGTGGGTCTATGTTTTTTGAAACGGCATCACTGCAGTGAACCATCCTAAATGCTAAAGATTCCATTGAAACCCATAAAACCCATTCCCCCAACCCTAAGAATCCCTTACCAGTCAAAAACCTGCACCTACCAAACCCCCAAAAATGCACTTGCTACCCAAAAACCCACACCCACCATAAAAATCACTTGTGACCCAAATACCCATGCAAACAATGAACCTTAAATGATTCATTGCCATTGAAAATATCCATGCCAGACATAATCCCTAAATGTTCCCTTGCCACACAAAACCCATGCCCACCATAAATCCTAAAAAAATCCCTTTTCACCCAAATACCCACACCCACCCTAAATGTTAAAAATTCCCTTGCGACCCAAAAACCCATACACACTGTAAAGTCTACAATATCCCTTGCCACCAAAAATCTCACACCCACCGAAAAGGCTAAAAATTCCCTTGTCACCCATAAACCCAAACCCCCTCGAAACCCTACAGAATCTTACCACTCAACAACCTGCACCCAACCTAAACCCTAAAAATTCACTTGCCTCCCAAAAACCCACACCCATCCTAATTGCTGAAAAATCCCTTACAACTCAAAAACCTACATGCACCCTAAACCCTAAAAATTAACTTGCTTTCCAAAAACCCATACCCACCCTGATAAATCCCTTGCCACCCAAAAACCCATACAAACACTACACCTGAACGATTGATAGCCACCCAAAAACCCATACCCAGCATAAACCATAAAAAATCCCTCACCACCCAAAAATCCATATCCACCCTAAACCCTAAAAATGACCTTATTACTCAAAAATTCATACCCACCTGAAACCCTAACATATCCCTTGCCCCCAAAAATCCAGACCCATCCTAAACCTTAAAATTTCCCATGCCTCCCAAAAAAACATACCCACCCTAAAAAATCTCTTACCGCTCAAAAACCTACACCCACACTAATCCTTAAAAATTCACGTGCCTCCCAAAAATCCATGCACACCCTGAAAAATCCCTTGTCACTTAAAAACCCATACAAACACTACACCTAAAGGATTCATTACCACCCAAAAATCCATAGCCAGCCTAAACTCTAAAAGTTCCTTCCCATGCAAAAATCCATACCCACCCGAAACCATAAAAATTCCCTTGCCCCCAAAAATCCACACCCACCCTAAACCTTAAAAATTCCATTGCCACCCAAAAAAACATACCCACCCTAAACCCTAAAAAATCCCTTACCAATCAGAAACCCATACCCACCCTGGAAATAAAAATTCCCTTGCCACACTAAACCTTAACAAATCCCTTGCCACCCAAAAACCCATACCCACCCTAAGCCCTAAAAATTCCCTTACCACCCAAAAAAATGTTACTCATGCTAAACCCTAAAACTTCTTTGTGATTCTAACCCCCAAAAATCCCTTACCACCCAAAAAACCAAACCTATCCTAGCCTTAAAAAAATCCCTCACCTCTCAAAAACCCATACCCACCCTAACCCCATAAAAATTCTCTGGCCACCCAAAAAACTATACCCAACCTAAACACGAAAAAGTACCTTACCACACGAAAAAACACATCCAGTCTAATCCCTAAAAAAAATCACTTATCATCCAAAAACCCATACCCATCCAAAACCATGAATTTCCCTTGCCCCCCAAAAATCCACACCCACTCTAAACCTTAAAAATTTCTTTGCCACTTAAAAACCCACACCAATCACAAATGCTGAAAAATCTGTTACCACTCAAAAGCCACCCTAGACCCTAAAAATTCACTTGCCTCCCAAAAACCCATACCCATCCTGAAAAGTCCCTTGCCACCAAAAAACCCATACAAACACTATGCCTAAACGATTCATTACCACCCAAAAACCCATACCCAGCCTAAACCCTAAAAAATCCCTCACCACCCAAAAATCCATACCCACCCTAAACCCTAAAAATTGCCTTATCACCCAAAAACCCATACCCACCCAAAACTCTAACATATCCCTTGTCCCCAAAAATCCACACTGACCCTAAACCTTAAAATTTACCTTGCCATCCAAAAAAACATACCCACCCTAAACCCTAAAAAATCCCCTGCCAATGAAAAAGCCATACCCACCCTAAAAAAAGTTCCCTTGCCACCCTAAACCCTAACAAATGCCTTGCCACCCAAAGACCCATACCCACCCTAAGCCCTAAACATTCCCTTACCACCCAAAATACGATACCCATGTTAAACCCTAAAGATTCCTTGTGACCCTAACCCCAAATATTACCTTACCACCCAAAAACCCATACCTACACTACTCTTAGAAAATCCCTCACCTCCCAAAAACCATACCCACCCTAACACCATAAAAATTCACTGGCCACCCAAAAAACCATACCCAACCTACACCGAAAAGTACCTTACCACCCAAAAACACACATCCACTCTAATCCCTAAAAATTCTCTTATCATCCAAAAACCCATACCCACCCAAAACCATGAATTTACCTTGCCCGTCAAAACTCCACACCCACTCTAAACATTAACAATTCCTTCGCCACTTAAAAACCCACACCCATCCTATATGCAGAAAATTCCCTTGCCACCCAAAAACCTATACCCACACTAAACCCTCAAAAGCCATTTGCACCTAAAAAACCATACCCACCCTAAACAGCCCTTATCACCTAAAAACCTATACTCACCCTAAACCCTAAAAATTCCCTTGCCGCACAAAAACACCCAACGACCCTAAACCCTACAAATCCCCTGGTGATTTAAAAAAGCCATACACACCATAAACCCCACAAAATCCTTTGCCACCAAAAATACTACACCCATCCTAAACGCTAAAAATTCTATTGAAACCCATAAAACCCATACCAGCCCTAACCCCTAAGTGTTCCCTTGCCACGAAAAAAACCCATGCCCACCTTAAACCCTTAAAATTCCCTGCCCACCCAAAAACCAATACCTACCCTAAACACTAAATAATCCCTTACCACCCAAATACCCACTCCCACCTTAAACCCTAAATATTCCCTTGCAAACCAAAGAACCCATACCCACCCTAAACCCTAAGAAGCCCTTATCACCTAAAAACGTATACTCACCCTAAATCCTGAAAATTCCCTTGCCACCCAAAAACCCAGACCCACCCTAAACTCTCAATATTCCCTTGACACCCAAAAACACATACCTACCCTAAACCCTAAGGCAAACCTTACAACCCAAAAGCCCATAACCACCCTACAACCCTTAATTCCTTATCACCCAAAAACTCATACTCACCCTAAATCATAAGATTTCCCTTGCCCCACAAAAACCCACACAAACCTAAAACCTTAAAAATTCCCTTGTGACTCAAAAACCCATACACACCATCAACCCTACAAAATCCCTTTCCACGAAAAATACCACACCCATCCTAAACGCTAAAAATTCCATTGAAACCCAAAAAACCCATACCCACCCTAAACCCTTTCATGCGTCACTCTATGCCTGAAAGGGTTTTCTTTTAACTTATACTGGGTGCTCTGGACCAAGCTATACCTCTTTAAAGAGCTCTATTGAGAGCAAAACGCGTGACAGGGGTTGCTTTTATTTATTTCAGGTTGGCTTGGATGGTATTTTACCAATCCAGAGCTGTAATACTGTGCCTGGAGTAGTAAAAGGCTTTGGCCATTTTAACAGCTCGGCATGGATAGCACTGTGCTAATCCTACGCTTAAAGACTCTGCTGTGGAAATGGTAAAGACTATGGGGCTCATTATGATAGTGGTGAATTCGCCCACCAACGGCAGCCCGCCCGGTGGCGGATTCACCACCAAATTGCAGACATTCTCCGCCTGCCATATTATGATGGCTGGTGGTTTGCTGGCGGACGAGAATTCCGTCCGCCACGGGTCCGCCACAGACAATCATTCCGATTGTCTGGCGGACTCGGAAAGGATTCCAGAATGGTGCGGTACCTAGCAGGCACCGTCCGCCATATTAGAATGCCTCATCTCCACCAGCCTTGAATTGCGGTTCACCCGCCATTCAAAGGCTGGCGAAGATTGACTTCAGTGGCCCGTTGCGGGCTCCCTCTGTTTTTGGGGGGTGGTGCACTTGAAGGGTACCCATGGTACCCCCCCAACATTTCCCAGCACTAAGTGGCAGGCACTGCGTGGTGCCTGCCACGTAGTGAAGGGAAATGCCGTGCATGCCTTATTGACATTGTGAACGGTGCCGCAGCCAGCAACACCGTCCCCAATGTTAAAGGCCCAGGATGCGCCCACCATGCTGGCGAGCACATCGTAATTTGTGTAGTGGGACTGCCTCATGACTGGCGGCCGGTCCCACACACCGCAATGAGCCCCTTTGTCCCTTTCTGAGAGCAATGCCATCGCAGCATACCAGAGTAGAATAATAGTCACATTCAAAGTAAGAAAGACACTTCCCCAAATTACATCATTTCACGTGGCATGATCTTAAATTGTGTGACCATGGGATAATGAAATTAATATTAGTACAGCAATAAAAAAAGAATAAGGATAGCACATCTATCTGAGATGCAGGTAAATTTAATATTTTGGTGTTACTTTCTCAGAATGGGGTAAAAACGCAATGTGGACTTATTGATGAAGAAGAGGTAAGAAAGAAACAAGTAGAAATTTCAAAAAGTACAGTTTGACATTTCATTGCACCAGCTTTAGAAACTAAAGTGCAGTATCAGTACAATCAAAATACATTTTGCCATTACAGAAGTGAGAGATTGCCTGCCGCTATATCTTCAGAGCTTGGGCCAAAAGGTTGTACTAATTTTAGTTCGTTGTTTGATTATTTTAAAAGAAAAGATGATTGATGATCAAATAATTATAAGATTCATTCTATACAGCAACCAGAGCCCTCATCTAATTATCCTCATCTGGCCAAGGAACTTTGCTATAGCAGATGCATAAAATAGGCGTGGTCTGCGCTAAGAATGCAGAGGTCAGTAAATCTGCTTTGGGTCCGTATTTGCCAATAGATGTATTTGATCTATTTCTGGCATGAACCAGCATATCCCAAACCAACAAATAGGACGTGGCATATGGATTCTTGAGAGTTTTTGTATTTAGGACATAACACATCTTCATTTGGGGCCAAGATATGTGTAAATGTTTTAAGGAGCAATGTGCCAACCCTAAATTGAAGATACATCTTCCTGTCTAGAGGGACAGTGATGACATCCCAATAAGGTTCCAAGAGGCTGCTGCACTTTAAGTCTAAGAATCTCCACATCAATGTTGAACGAACGCTTGCTTTTACCATATTTTTGCCACCCCAGTGTAAATATTGTGTTTTTTAACGCCTTGACCGCCAATGATGGTTTAGAAAGTGGATTGTCCCAAAGAATTCTCAGACCTATAGCTGTTAATAACTTTATTTGCCTATGCCATTTGATTTTATGAAATCTGTCAACCTCCATCACATCCTTTAGGGCCATGGTGCACTGGGCAAGTTGAGGTTTTTGCCATATCAGTCTTCAAAATAGAAATGAGCGAAGTCTAGCTCTAGCTGCTAGGGTGTTCCTTACCACATCAATCATCAGGGGCTTCAATGAGGTACTCGGTGGCAGCCAGTCTAAGTTTCTCGCAAACCTATTTTCGGATCTAGTCAGGGAAGATAAGTTTGAAAATCCCCAAAGTTCTGATCCATATAGAACTGAACTAACCTCTTTGGCATCATAAATCTGAAGCACTGGTGCAATGGGTTTACCTATGTTGAAGTGTCAGTAGTTCCACCTGATGTTTCCATGAGTGGTTGGAAGATAGAGTAACACTAAAATTATTGATAACATCTACCCTCTCGAGTGGTGTACCCCTCAGCTCTAATCTGCCTCTGAATCACTTATGTTTTTTAAAGGACATAAAAGTAGTCCTAACAGAATTGATCTCTAGATATGAGCAGAGCAAAACTCCTTGAAACTGGATATTGTGTGCTGGAGTGTCTTAGAGATCAATAAGGTGTTGTCCACAAATGGCAGTATAGGTGTCTTTGTACCAGCCAGAAAAGGGACATCAGTTTGTGAACTAGAAAAAAAATTTAACAATATCATAAAGAAATAGGGAAAACAAGGTGGCGCCAGAACGCAGCCTTGGCAGACTCCTTTATTAATGAGGAACCAGTCAGATACTTGGCCCTGGCTACCCCAGTGAACCTGCGCATATTTTTCCCTCATGTATACGAATCAGTAAACTCAGGAGGTTCTTAGGAATACCCATGTCGCGCAGCACTTGCCATAGCTTTTTTGCATGGGACCAAGTCAAAAGAATTCCGCCGCAGCGCTGGGGGGGGTTTGGGGGCAGCGCGGTGGCGCGGTGCTCATGACGGAACCACTCCGTCATGAGCCGCGGTTGAGCTGTGCTCATGACGGAGTGGTTCCGTCATGACTCTGCCCACTGCGCTAATCGCCCGCACAGGCGGGGAATTTACGCCGCGTGGGCGGCGCGGCCGCCAACGGCCGCAGCATGACGGAACCACTCCGTCATGAGCACACGGCGACCGTGGCTCATGACGGAGTGGTTCCGTCATGAGTGGGGAAGGGGTTAAGCTTGACAAAAGCAACATAAATACTGCCCCCACCGATCTCCACAGTCCTCCAAAACAGAAGGAGAAAGCGAAAAATCTGGTCCATCATGGATATTTTTTTCGAAAACCTGCCTGGAATTATGATGTCATTATCTATAGTCCACTCCTGTATTTTGCCCAAAACTAGAAGAGCAAAAATGTTTGTATGCAATCGATCAGACTGATTGGCCTATAATAACACTGAAGCAATCTATCGCCTTTTTTATATATTGGGATGACCTCAGCTTCCTTTCAGGAGTCAGGTATTGGGGCTCTGCGTGCAATAGCGTTTGACAGAGAGAGGCTATGCCAGAACCAGTTTGCTCTGTCCTGCAGAAATGTGTCTGCCGGAATGCCATCTGGTCCTGGTGCCCTGCTTCTGGCAACTGCATCCAAAGCAAGGGAAACACCATCTAGATCAAAGCGAAGGTCAGATATGTGTGTATACTCACAGTAAAAAACAAAGGTTAAAGTGATGTTATAAACTCTAAATACACTGAAATTCAAACTGAAATAGTTAACTAAAGAAACTGTAACTCACACTTCGTAATGCAGAATTTTGACACCAATTATGTCATTTCACATGTCATCCATCATTGATGTTATCAGTGATGTCACAGAACATTCCATAAGTGATGTAATATGCGAGGTAAGTGACGCATGACGAGGGAGCTATTAATTCAAAATTAAGTTGATAGCGATATGAATTTTTTATATTGCTCTAAATTTAAAAAATATATAATTAATGTATATTAATTTCTAACATAAAAATACTTTATTAATTTTTTAAACCTTGATAAACTTTTTACATTTTCGTTATACCTTACCACAGGGAGATCACCACCTCATTTCATCCTCGTACAAAAGTGATGCATATGTGGTGCAAAGTGTTGTGTTGGAATTTACTTTCCAGTTCAAGTCCCAATTTCTGTTGGAAAGTTGCCAAGAGTAATGCAAAGTAGCGCTCCATGACACTTTGCGCTACCTTGTAGTAAGGGAGCATTCTATGGGTGGTGTAGTGGCATTCCCATGGAACCACCCATGGGTTTTGGTGCAAATCCCTATCTACTATCATTTGTAGATAGTGTTCCGGGTGTGTATGAGTCAAACATGGACTTTTCCTGCATATACTGTGAGAGAAATAGAGAGAAAAGCTTGCTGTGCTGAGTATAAGTAAGCTTGCACTGCCACTGCCCAAGCTTTATACTTGGTTTGTGTGTGAAAGAAGTAGCACTTCTTTAACCTGTGCTGTACATATTCTGTCTATACAAGAAAGAGGTTTTCAGTTCTACCAATGGTGTTACAACTGTTCAGTGTGTTTGCATTAGTGTAAACTGAATAGTACCTATTGTATATGTGTGAGGGAAATGTAGTCTATTTACAATCCCCTGTTCTGTACACGTGAGCGAAGAAAACATGAAATTACAACACAAACAATTACAATGCATGCTTTCACAACACGGTTTTTACATCGCAACTACCATTTTATCGCATGATTTTACAACGCATGCCACTACAACGCATTTTTTAAAACTACCATTACAACGCATTCCATTACAATGCATACCTTTACAACGCATAATACATTTTGGGCAACAGTAGGGTAAGTGTTGGATAGTGTAGGGGTAAAAATTACTATTCCCACTCCAGTGAGTGCAACAGTGGTTTAGTTTTGGATATTGTAGGGGTAAAATTTGCTATTCCCACCCCAGTGAGTGCAACAGTAGGGAAAGTGTTGGATAGTGTAGGGGTAAAAATTACAATTCTCATCCAACCCAAAACCCATACCCACCCTAAAACTAAAAAATCTCCATTACTTACCTTATAATGTGTTGTAATGGCATGAGTTGTAATGGTATGCGTTGTAATGGCATGCGTTGTAGTAACTTGTGTTGTAATGGATGTTTCCTGTCCTGTAAGGGAAAGGACACTTGCAACACTAATGTCTAAAACTTTATTGTTTTCTGTATTTTGGAAGCTAGTGATGTTGCTTGTTCTATATGTGTTAAAATAACTACGATTATTCAGGACTCTGAATGATCTATGCTGCACCTATTGTATAGCCCTTAATATAAGCTCAGCAGTGAAGGGTAAAATACTGTTCTACCCAATTTTAACGGGCCTCGTGTTTTCAGACTCAGATTTTCTTACTGCAGAAACACATGCATAGGAACACAAGACCCAAATTTACCCGTAGCGAATTACCCCACCAGAATGTCTGTCCGGTGCAAAGAAAATTGAGGCTGAGCTGCAAGACTATCCTCACCTCACCCCCTAAAGCCCCATCCACATTAGCCCATCCTACTGCACTTAGGGGGAGCAGGTAATGTTGACAACACATTTGTTCCCTTGCCCCCGTTCCCTTCCCCAATTCCTCACTGTCCCTGGATACCCCATTAGAGCAGGTGCTAAATGTGAGCATTATTCCACATAGAACTTGAAATTCTATGCAGAATTTCCACCTGAATAAATGGGTTTACAAAGTATTCGCCATACTGTAGTCATGAACTTGTAATTGCATGGTATTGGCAGCTTGTTATATCAAAAACAGAAGAAAGGGGACCAGAGAGCCAATTAACGGTCCAGTGTCCATGCTCCCAAAAATTACGTACCATCAAAAAGAGGACACTGTTCCAAGGCAGGGTCAAAATAGTTACCCATATGCCTGGTGATCAAAAAGAAGAAAAAGAAAACATCATAAAAAGAAGTCCTAAGTTAGGTGGGCCCATAAAGTAAAGGAAAGAACAGATCTTGCCTCTTGTTGCCCTCACACACCCCGAAAGGTGTCATGCTTCATCATCGGGCATGTACTCCTCGTTGGGCCGGCGCTGCAATTCCCAACGGGTCCCCCGAAGGGTCACTTTGTCGGAGATCTTTTGAGGCATGCCGGATGGTGCATGAGGGTGTGCGGGGTGGGTCCTATCTAGGGGTAACAAAAAACTGCGTGCATAGTGAGTTAAAAACTGACAAGGGGTAACCTCCTAGAGGTTATAGTAATCTGATGACCCTCTTGGCAGTATAAAAAACTCTCAATAAGAGTATATCCCAAATGGCACAATATGCCTCAATATCATAAAAACGGCCAACATGTTTCGCGCCTCTGTCGCCGCTAAGGTCATTGGCGCTTCTTCAGGACCAGGATATAGGAAAAAATAGTGAGGTGCACGTGAAGTAAAAAAATAAAAGATAAATACCCAGAATGCAATTCAGGGCGGGCCATTGTGCTGCTCCTGATTAATACCCAGAATGCAATTCAGGGCGGGCCATTGTGCTGCTCCTGATTAATACTATAAATCAGAAGGATCAGGGTCCAACGTATTAAACGTAACAGCAGATTTTCCAGCGTGGTGTTCTTGCCTCCCGTGGAAACGGGGGTAGCTCCAATGGTAACCTGCGTTCAAAGCCCACACCTTATCGGGTCTTGAAGGAGATGACAGTGCCCTACCGCCCGCCGCGTTTAACTAACATGCCAAAGCTGTTGCCTCACTGTGTTTACAGGTGCAGAGTATCCACTCCACCAGTACAGTGCAAAATGTAACCAGGCCTTATGTGTTATAGAAGATTCAGAAAACCCATATAATTCCTTTAAAAGCCAAGAAAACTCACTTTGTCAGAGTAGCATATCTTTGTTTGTGCAACGCCATGTGCAGTGTTGAAGGTGGAAAAGACATAGGAACAAACATATTCCTAGGAACTATCTATGCATTGGACAAATATATGTTTATTAAGAGTGTTTAACATTTGCATAATTTGCTGTTGTGGAAGTGCATGGAATTATAACAAAACCACGTGAAAATATCCATCAATTTGCATAATATTTTAGCATGTAATGCATCCTTCCATCAATTTTTGGACCAGGATAGCATTTAAACATGAGCTCCGCAAACACCCACTTGTGTTCTACTGTTCCTGTCCTTTTGTAGTAGTTTTTGTAACAACAAATTGCGCCATTTTCAGTAAATGCTTATCATGAACGGTGTATAATTATGAAAAGTGGCGTAAAGGCATCATTTTGGGATGGCCTGATATTTCCAAATCTTGTGAATTATGCCAGTGTAATTTAAATTTCACCCAAAAATGTAGTTTTAGCTCTGATAATGATAATATTCCTTACCATGACGTGCACAGCCCAAATCAAACAGATCACTTTTTAGGGCCCACCATTACCGAACCTAATTACATTGCACGGATCAGGACTTAACCCATCAGTGAACCCCCAGTGTAGTCTGGCTCTCAGCCTAGTAAATTACCCTTCTGGCCTACCCCCAGTGCAGGATTAAGCAAAGCATCATTTCAAACTCATTTGCATCATGTGCTTATATACAGATGATGTTTTAGTAACGGTCATATTTGTGCGTGCTAGTCCAGGAATGAGATAGACAGTGCTCTTGCAGAGATACTCTAGTATCATGGCCTGCAGACATCATCACATCATTTAAATACGATGCACTTGTGTCATAATTGAAGTTTTTGCAGTTTCCCTGGACTTTGACACCCAGTGGAATGTGTGCTCAATTCACTTCATAGGGGTTGAAGGCTGCCCTACTGCCCCCAACCATGGCGTTTTTAGTGTCTAGAGATTCTTGTGGTTGTGTCACTTATTTCACAATAAGCACTGTCCCACCCGAACGGAATGCAGCATTTCCTCTTCTATCACTTCCCCGCTTAAAAATGAGAAATGCTTTGGCTGCCCAGATCAGAAAAACGTAAAGAAAACCTTTCAGAATATTTGGAATTTCCCCTGGTTTCCTGTGTTCTCTTTAACATGACAAAAAATAAAGCTGTGACACGAAGTACAATCAAGTTACTGTTACTAAACAAGGACATAAGCAGGTCCTGCAAGTAGGCTTTTACAAAATAAAGACATTCAAAGACGCACTGCCGTCAGTACCTGTTGGAGCAGAAGCGCTGCATTAACAAAACAAAGGTTTTTATGGAAGCACCCAAAGTGACCGGCATTCAGGTGTGAATGTATGCAGATTGCATCCTTTGACTTCTGGGCCTGGAGACAGAGGTCACAGTCAAAGCGCTGAACCTCGCGCTGTGGAATGAAAGGAGCACCTCTCCCCAGCCCCCATCCCATTCACAGCCCGTTTTGGTTTAGAACTTGAAAGTGCAACGGAAAAGAGCCTTCAGCAAAAAAAAAAGAGATGGGATTCTACATATGTTTAACATTATGCCTGCACTGTATTTATTTCAGCGTCCACGGAATTTACATGTATTTGACAATTGTACACACCCAATGATCGGCCAAAACCTACGATTTCAAATTGCAAGGTGTTCATTTCATTGCAACCTGTAAATGAATACATGAAATATGTAACACATTTCACTACCGATCATTCTTTGGCAATCTAAGTTGAATATTTTTAAACAAATTTTTACCAAACGATTTGGTACAATTAACCAAATCATTTCTTTAAACTGATTCCATGGAGAGAAAGGGCACCAGCATATTACATGGTGCTATATAATTAAGGTGCATTTCAGCTGCTTACCAGTGCAGGAAAAAGGTTTCTAGACCGGAACAACTGTTTCTGACCTCCCAAGAAGAAAATGTAGTATCTATAGGCAGATTCACACTTGCTGTACATGCTAACTTGAACTTGACATTGAATACATATTGGGAACGCAGTGTTTAAAGCAAAATAATTGAACCTTGAGTGTAATAAAGCCAGAAATTTAGTTTAATGTTGGCAGTAGAAGGCTTTTTGGAATTCTTAAAGAAACACAGTGGGCTTACTATCAATAGTGCAGCAGGCAGTGACCTGATGGACCAGGGGCTCACTGCACTCTAATTGTTACTATTTATTTACCACCAAAGCACAGATTGGTAGACCTATTTTCTCTGCTTGCATTAGGGCTCAGCACAACCTGGCTACTTCAATGAAACACTATCACTGGTGGGGCCTACAGCTCTCAAATAAGCACGGAAATTAGGCTAGCTTTGGGCGAAAGTTTAATTACAGTGGCATGATTCCTGTAATTTCTGGATTTTCCCATGCTTGTTGTGCAAATTTGCCAAAATGACACCATTATTTCACTTTCATTATTTTCACACATCATATGTCTACGCGTGAGGACACATTTCAAACTAAATATAGCATGAAATGACAGATTTGCATTTTGCGTAATTAATTTTTTCTGCACAATTTTGGGGGACAGAATCATAATGAGGCCAATTTATCATACCTGAAGAATTCTAAATCTGAGGTACTGGATTTACTAGTGGGGAAGGCTATAAATAGCACCACCCCTTTTAGGACACTCATCTAACTTAAATGGATAGGAGAAAGGGTGATTCTTGAATGTAACTAAAGCATCTTATAGTAGCATGTTGTCATTTACAGACAGCACATTTTCCGTTGAAATGACCACTAAATTTGCACACACATACAGTTTTACTGATAGAACCATATACACACAAATGATATTTTGTGGGAATCGGGTTTCTGTGAATCATTTGAGCATGGCCAAGTAAGTGTCTTGATTTGTTTTAATCCAATTAAAATCTCTGTTTCCCACACACTTAATAATACACTGCTTCATTTCTGCTTTCCTAACTGCTGGATATGTACAGTTCATTTACAGGTATTTACAATTTGTTGTGTATTGCAAAAAACAACATTCTACATATTTCACTTTAAAAACTCCTTTCACTTTGCAGTCAGAGCAAACACAAGGAGATGATGGACGGAGCGCTGAAACTTTTCAGACACTCACCCCCAGTCACAGATCTGGGCTGAATCACTTTGCCACCCCAGTTCAGACATAGCTATATGCAAATCAGTCTTGACCCTGTGCTTCATGGGAACAGTCCAGCACAAGCTGCCAAGCCATGTCTTCCCTGGACCAGAAACAAGCCTCCTGGGACCGGTTTCAGGCTAACAGCCCTCATCAGCCAGGCTAGCTTGAATCCAGTGGCAAAGTGAGCAGGGGACCCACGTCTGGGCATACCCTGCCAACTTAGGGCGAACAAAGCAAACACAAGGAGATGATGGATGGAGCGCTAAAACCTTTCAGACACTCACCCCCAATCACAGATCTGGGTTGAATCCATCATCGGTCTTTAGCTCACTTCGCCACCCCAGTTCAGACATAGCTATATGCAAATCAGTTTTGCCCCTGTGCCTCATGGTAACAGTACCACACGAACAGCCAAGCCAGGTTTTCCCTGGACCAGAAACAAGCATCCTGGGACCGGTTTCGGGCAAACAGCCCTCATCAACCAGGCTAGCTTAAATCCAGTGGCAAAGTTTGCGGTCAGAGAAACAAAAGTAAACACCAATCCTCATGTTAGAAGAATAAAGCAGCATTAAATTTCTGTCTTTGCGTTACCTGCAAGAGTGAAAAGTTAAACAGAGAATTTAAAGGCAACTGTTTTTACTGCTCTGACTTTCTTAAACCACCAAACATTAGCTCGCTAGACATGACCCATCAAGTGGATCATGACCCTCAGTTTGGAAAACACTGGTGCACATACAATAGTTGGACTTGCGGCAGGACCCTAAGAGAAATTGAGAGCTACATAGCTACCCCTACCCAGACGAATGCTAGCAAGGACCAGATGTGAAGTGCAGATGGCTCAAACATCTTTTACCTACAAATACTAGGTTTCATGTATCAGGTCAGGAGCTGAATTAAAAATGGGGACCATGTGATAGTGTTGTGGGGACTGCAGACGACTACAGAGGCCATACTGCACTGTTTCCTGAGAGAGGAGCGGCCTTGCATCACAGTGCTTTAAAGTATACTTGTGCTTCCTGCTGTGTGGGACACTGTCATTGTGGGGACTGAGGAGGACTTCAGAGGCTATACTGCTATGATTCTTGGAGGAGGACGAGGGACCTTGTATCACTGCACTTTAAAGCGTGCATCTGTTTACCCCTGCATAGGACACTGTGACAGGGCTTGGGAGTCTGAGGAGTACCACAGGGGCCATATTGCACTGTTTACTTGAGAAGGCTGGTACTTGCACCACATCACTTTAAAGCACGTCCCTGTTTTCCAATGTTGAGATGCTGTGACATTGTTGCAGAGGAGGACTACTGGGGCCATACTGCACTGCTTCCTGAGGACGATGAGGGGCCTTGCATCACAGTGTTTTGAAACATTCTTCTGTTTCTCATTGTGCACAATGCTGTGACAGTGTTGTGGATGTCACAGGTGACTATAGGGACCATACTGCACTGCTTCATGATTAGGCCGGGCCTAGCACTATGGTGCTTTAAAGAGCACTTCTGTTTCCTTTTGCTTGGGACACAGTGACAATGTTTTAAGGGCTGAGGAGAACTACAGGGGCCATACTGCACTGCTTCCTGGAGGACATGTGGCCTTGCACCACAACACTTTAAAGTAAGCTTCTGTTTCCTGATGTGTGGGATGCTGCAAGTGTATTAGGGGTCAATGAGGACTACATGGGCCATACTGCACTGCTTACTGAGAAGCTGGGGCCTTGCACAACAGAGCTTTATAGTGCACCTCTGTGGAGCAGGTCTGTCTGTGCCCGTCCACGGCCGTAAGGGGCTAGGTTGGGACACGGCATTATGAGCTCCACCACAACAACTAAGTGTGCCACAATTTACTGTTTTATAGAGTGTGAAGTGGGTGTCCTATTAAAATAATTTGAGCTTCCTGCATGCCACCTTTCTATTGATTGCATAAATCATGCAAGCATTAGAAATGGGAAACCTCAGCTCTTCACTATATTGGAAATCATACTTCTCTCATGATGGCTATTTCCTCTTGTTTAATTTCTGCTATTAATACCCTCAACTCAAAATTAACCAACAGCTAAGTATGAGAGGAAAGCTGCAAATTTCACCAAAACATTATATAAATGTGTAAAGACCTCCATGGAATTTTTACCATATCATGCTTTTCAACAGTCCATTTTTGATGAGTTGCATTTTAAATTAGATGCAAAGTTTGAAAAAGTGGTCCAGTCTCTTCTTGAGCAAGTTAATCACATTGAATTGCATTTGGTAAAGGTATTAAATTCCTCAATTGTACAATTGTACAGCCTGCTTTGCTCAATTATGGTTTACCTTTGCACTGACCTTTGCCTCCCCTCCCGATCTCAGAATAATGCACCATCTTCAAAGCCACCTAATGCCTGTTCTTAGCCTTGTCCATTAATTAGCTTTACGTAGTGGGATGAACTTAGAAGTGACTGACTCAAG